>NC_070584.1:24259705-24575260 GCF_027409825.1 Scomber japonicus | reverse complement strand
AGGTTTGTGTAGAAGGCAGGTGTCCTTAACTCCTGAGGCAGTAGACTGCATTCAGAGCGCCTCAGGGCATCTTACAATTTATCATCATGCCATTTGGCCTACAGAGTGCACCTGTCACATTTCAAAGACTCAGTGACCAAGTGTTAGCTGGTGCAGAAGACTTTTTACTTGCTTACCTTGATGATATCACCATCTAAACAACACCTTCACCAAGCCGGTTTGACTGTTCAGCCCATGAAGTGCTCCAATTTGCTACATAAGCTGCCCCTTTAACTCATTTCACTCATAAGTCTAACTCAGTTGTCCTAAGAAAAGAAAGAAACTCTGTAATAATCCAGAATTGAATAGCCCAGACTTCAACCAGCCCTTCACTGTTCAGACGGACACCTCAGAAGTGGGTCTGGGGGCTGTCCTGCTTCAAGATGAACAGGATGACCAAAAACACATGACTTATATTAGCTGCAAGCTAAGAGAGCTGGTGTTCAGCCATTGTGCTGGAATGCCTGGCAATAAAGTGGGCCTTAAAGACTTTCAAGTACCATCTTTTTGGAAGAGACTTACTTGTTCAAATTGACCATCGGGGTCATTTGGGGTCAAATGATTTTCTATCTCTCTATCCTGATAGCAAAATGTGAAAAGACTGCTCCTCTCCCTTTTTATAAGGCCCTGTTCTTCTAACGTGGGTGTATTTTTGAATAGTGTTATTGAAATGATGTGCATCTTCAGTGCAAGACAGTGGTTTCAAAATAACCTCGTTATGATTGAGTTAATGTCACAATGCTTAAGAAAACATACAGGAAACAGTTTGTTTCCCTCAGGCCATAAGGCTACTAAATAAATCGTATTGTTCAAATTATGTATGTCTACAGAACAGTGATTTCAAAATAACCTCGTTATGATTGCGTTAAAGACACAATGCTTAAGAAAACATACAGGACAGTGAGAAAAATATCCCTCAGCAGTTGTTTGCATGTCTTCAGTGGATGAGTCATGAAAAGCAGAGGTGTAGCGTAATGTAGAGGTTGCATGTAAACACATTTAGCCTGACAAGGGAGTCAGCTGGCTGAGTAGGTGAAGGTGGAGACAACTGGGACAGTTGGGCAGTGAAGTGTAGTGAAGAATTCTACTTGGTAAAGGACAACTAGTTTCCATCCAGGGTATCACCAAGCACAACTTGCATAGAAATACATTTGCAGACGTTCCCTCCATGAAAGGAAAGAACCGTACCAATGAATTCATGTTTCAACCAGGCTGAAATCACTTCCACTTTTAAAACAAAAAGAACAAGAAAATTTGGCAGTAGCTTTTTTTTTCTCTCTTGGCCTTCTTGTTTCGAGACTTCTGTCTTGTACGTCACTATACACACAACAAAGGTTATGTGTTTTGACTGATATTGAGACTTCTGCTTTTTCCTCAGAATTGCAATACAGTGACGTCAGGATGCACTGTCAGAGCATGCTGTAGATCTATGAAAGTATGTCATTTTTACTGGGAAATACCAAGGTGCTTCCTTGGCAGAGATGACAACAGTGAGGGTCACCCCATGAATCACATCCACACAATAGCCTGTTCTCCCTGCTGCCATCAGGTAAGAGATACAGGACTTTCAAGTCATGCACCAGCACACTGAGGAACAGTTTTTTTTTCAACTTCAGGCCATAACACTACTAAATAAATAACATACATACACACACACACACACACACACACACAAAGTCTTAAACACAAAACAGGTGGGATTTGGCAGTGAAACAGGTATTGTTTATGAGGCCAAAATCTTGATTAGCACAATTTACACCATTCCCATCAGTCTTTGGCTATATATGAATGGAAAACTCCATTTCTCACCATCACAACTGATGTGTTTCAACGTACTAAATACCGAAAGACCAAAAGCTAATTGAATAGCAAAACAAAATGCTACATTGCATATTAAAACACAGAAAAAATTCTTCAAGGCTGAAGTGTTAGAAAGTGACTTGAGTAGAAAAATATGTACAAAATATTTACTCTTACTGTAAGTGGCTCATTTGTTTTTAGTTCTTTTGTACTTTTTACTGCAAAGTTGTATTTGTTTCCATTGTATTCTCTTGGTGCCTCTTCTTATATGTTACTGTTATCGTTCCATGTGTTGTCTTTGCTTCAAAATGTTGTCATCTGGGTTTGCAAATGTACATGTAAATTATTTTGTAACCATGTTTTGAGAGGTAACATCTAAACAAAAGCTCAGTGTTATAATTATATGTACTGAATTCTAACCTCTCCACATTACCAAGTTCTCATCAGTGCCTAATTAAAACCCCAGCACCATGCAGAGATCAGAAATGATTACTGTGTGTCCTCCCTTCATTACTGTCTCATAGAAATGCTGCATTTTGCTCATTGAGCGACTGTGCCAACAAGTTTTTTTCTGGTTCCCCGTGTTGCTGCATTCCTGCAGCTCCTCCCAGTGGCATGTTAGATAAAGTTATAGAGCACAGTATTTGTGTCACTTTCCCCAAGCCTCCCCCGGAGATTGAAAAAGTCAGTGGGGGGGGATTCTAATTTGAAAACACTACAACACTCGGATGACTAATGTTTATGAATGGGTAGCGATATTAAGATGACTGCTCCCTCGTCACTCCCTCCCTCTCCCTCTTACGCACTACTCACTGGACTAGCTTCTTTTACGCAATAGAAAAACAAACACACATACATAGAGAGTGAGTCAGGGGGTTTGTGGAGATATTTAACCATTTAACCACAGCTTCTTTTTTTTAAATCTATATCTTCCTGTTTGTCATGACTTTTTCTCTACTCATTAAGTCATGCATGATCAGGATGAGGAAGATGTATGTGATGATGATAGAAAGGGAAAACTACTGACCCTGCAGTGTTCAATTCTTCCATTAAACATCTAACTGCAGTTTTGAAGTCCATATAGTCCATATAGTTTCCATTATATCAGCAAGACAAACTCCATGACAATATGAATTAATAATTAAAAAATCACTCAAAGAACTGAATATGAGCTTATTTTCAAACACTGTGCAGGAGCAGAGATGCAGCTGAGTGTTTGCACCAAAAATCACTTTATTTTCCAAAATTATGCTGACAAAAGTCACTCCATGCAACAGCCCTGCTGATGAAAATGCAAGATCATATGTTATATCATGTTTATGACAATTAAGACCACATTTAAGAATAGGATATTTTAAAATCACTAAGGTTGAACATTGCTAACGGAGCTCAGTATTTAGCAGCATATGCCTGAATCACCAGGCACCAAACTATTTACAGTTGTTTAAGTGCACTTGAGACTAACATTGACTATACACAAGATTCTGTCAACATTCACTGGTATGGCTCTTTTGCTTCCCACACACTGAAATTATTCATGTCTGGGAGCCAAAAGAGCCAGATAGATGATGCGAGATACTATAGATAATTTATTTTTTTATTTAAAAAAAATAAAAGCTCTGAGTGTATTTAGTATTTTAGTAGATCTTAAGAATAAGAATTTATATTATTATGAATAGATATATATACAGTGTATATAGAGAGATAGGCACAGAAGTGCTTTATCCTCGAGTGTTTTTATCTTGTGATGCTTTATTTGTTTGCATAACACTTTATTTATGATATAAGTTACTAAAAGTTAATTTCATTAATATTTGAACTAGTGTGATATGTGTATGTTATGTTTTGAGTAAAACCCAACCAAACCTCCTCATACCAAAGAAGCAGTAGGAAATCAGACTGCACTTTGAAACTAGATGCTTTTATTTTACCTTCTGTTAAAGCTCTTGGGGTTTCCATCAAAAATAAAATATGTATAATTGGATATTGCTCAAAACCATTTGCTACAAAATACAAGGACTATCATAAATGTGAAAGTTTTAAGATATTAATAACATTCAATTGACTTCCAAGAGCTATTTAATAAGGTCCTATGACACCAACCAGACTTGTAGCCAAGACAAGAAGTAGGACTGGATGAATTTACATCTGTGCAAATAACTTGTACCCTCTTGTGTTGTTATTTTAATCCAATTTGAGTGATAATTTGACTTAATATGTAATTAATCAATGTATAAATGATTGGAAACTGAAATTTTTCCCTTTTAGCACAGAGAAAGATCATATTTTGATCCGTAGAAGACATTTAGTATACATTTCTTATGAAGGGACAATTGTGTTGGTTTCTTATTTTGTCCTTTTGCTTTGACTTTCAATTCAGGACATTCGTGCCACTTCACATGCAAGGGGAATATTTGGAAAGGAAAAGTCTTACCCACACTGAATCACTGAAGAAAAACAAAGTTATTTCCTAATTAGCTCCTTAAAGATCAGACCGCTCGCTCTCCTTGCATTGCCAGAGCTCACATGCAGACACACACGCAGACGCAGACGCGCGCACACACACACACACACACACACACACACACACAAAACCTTTCTGTGTTTCAGACAATATGGGACTATCATGCCACTGATTCATCCTCATTGGCTATCCATTTTAGACCTGTCCCAAATCTACACATCATCACCATTTCCATCTGTTTGCTTCTAACACGCACTCAACGCATTAATGTACTTTTACTGTAAGTGAAGTCAGAAAGTGTAATGAAGAGATGCTGTGTTCATCCAGTCCATTAGAGCTTCAAGGGTCTATTTATGCAAATTACAAAAAAGCACTTATCTCTTTGTCCAGTTCTACAGAAAACAGTTAAAGTGCTTGGAGTTAGTCTTGTGTTTCTCAAAACATTGAGAAACACATTTTAAAAATTCCCCAGCGATTGTTCCCTAAATTAACCGACAAAATGTGTCATCAATTCATGCAGTACATGCAGCGTTTTCTCTGTGCGTTATCCAGAGTCCAAACACTGAGATGTTTCTCTTGTTTTTTCACGTTTGAAAGGATCTATATTTATTTAGCTATTTAATTATAGAGTCTATTCCTTATATAAGTGTATTCTGCCTCCTTTGGGTCGTTATTATGACACCAAACTAGAACAATTGAATTAAAAACTTTGCCCAAAATTTCAAGGGCACCCCAAACAAAAATCCAGTGTCCTTCATTAACTTTTGATTTAATTAATGTATCTGTTGGCTTTGATCACCGAGGCTGCCGGGTATGGCTTCGTCACACACTTGCCAGTGTCTGCAGAGAGGAACAGAAAGTGAAAATTCTGCAGTTAATGTGAGGAGGATTTGTAAAGGCAAGAACTTGGACCTCTGCCCATTTCGCGTATGCCTGAACTACCATTGCAGAAGGTGGATGTGGCTGTTGGTTGTGTCAAATTTGAACAGATAAGCTGAATGCATGAAAACAGAGGCTGAATTGATCAATTGTTTGTTTTTCCATAAATTTGGGCTAAGCCAGGAAAACCAAGTGGAAGAGAATGAAAATTTCACACTCCATTTAAGTATCACGTCTCTATCTAAATCCACATCTATTCTGAACAACTAGAGTACAACTGGTACCAGTGGGAGACAGGAAAACATCCTCACTGCCAAATTATAATGTCTGGTTCAATGAACTAGAAGTAAAAACTCCTGAGTCAGAGCAGCAGACATTTGCTGGCTGTGGGCCTCAAATAAAGCAAGGCTGGACTTTCAGACAGCCTCTCATAACACAGTAATAGCCTACAGCTGTCATAATGTTGGAAAGATCTCAATTCCTGTTCATACGGGTGATTAAAGTGTCAGAGAAAAACCACAACTAGGTTAGAGCCTGGCCACAGGAAAATTACAGAAACATAACTGTTTTCCTTTTTACACTACAGACCAACTTACCTCAAACTAAGGCAGTTTGTCAGGGACTAGGGAAAGGTGTAGTGAACATTAGTGGGCCAGACGGGGTCATCCCTATGTTCCCACAGCCCTATGTTCCCCCATTTCTAAGAAATGCTCCTCCCATCAAAATAAGGCCCTACGTTCCCTCAGTCCTATGTTCCCTCAGCCCTATGTTCCCACAGAACTGTGTCCCCCTAGCTTTATGTTCCCCTCAAGGATTTTCCACCAAATTATGCCTAATGTTCCCTCAGGCTTGCATTCCCACAGCACAGGTATGGCCATTCCCTATTTCACATAACGTGTCGTTGTTGCCCCCCCCCCCCCCCAACCTGTTTTTTCATCTATGAAAATGCTTGAAAGACAAATGAAATTATTTATTTTATTATTAAACTGAGGGAACATAGAGGTGTGGGAACATAGACATGCTCCCCACCAGACAAATGAGCAAGTTTGATGAGTTGCACTTCAAGAGAATTGTAGATGAGATTAAATCAGAATTATTGTGAATGCATTAGTCAACGGTAAATACCCAAATATCTACGGAAGAAGCTGATTGTCATAAGAAATGCCAGTAGTTCCTTGTTTCAACATCCTTCACTGTGATATTTGCCATCAATCTGTGGCAGATGTAAAACATTAACTTTGGTGTAAATACACATTTACACACACAATTTCCTGATGTGTGGCACTTGACATTGGAATGAAACTACCCTGTGAAGAGCAAAATGACACTGTGCCCCACACTGTTGTTTTTGTCTCTGTGATTTCCTGCTTCTATCATTATACTATGAATGATTAATAGCCTTAGGAAAAGCTGTTTTTTAACTTCAAGGCATCAGCTTATCTTTGGAATGCACACAGGCTGACTCACTTGAGGCCAAAAGGACTCTGTTATTCAAATACAGTCTGGGGGAGAAACACTAAAGATCTATTGAAGAATAAGAACCTGAAGAGGCCCTATGCACTACAGTGCCTCTCTCCTAGGTATTTTATTCTCATCTGTGTGATTCAAAGCTTACTTATAAGAAAACCATAATAGTCAGACACGTCAGGGTGGATGTATGGGAAGAAATGACTGGTTGTAATTGCAGGCTTTGTGAAATGGGGTAACTCTATACTCCCAGTTCCACACATAAGGATGTCATGGAGCATATGGTTCATATATGAAAATATGTGCTTTTAAGTATTTAAAAGGAGAAGGCAAGCTGATGCACGTGTGCACACACACTTAATTTACGGTAAATTTCTCTTGGTATAAATATATTTTTAGTGACTAAAGTTACTAAGTTGTTTAGTAATTTTTATTTTACTATTATACACAATTTTATATCTGCATATCATAAAAACACACTTTTATCTTACCTACACGTCAAAGTGAACAAACACTTGCACAGAAGAGTCCATTAATGTGTAGATTTATATGTGTTTTATTTGGACTGGTTACCATGGTTTTTTGAGTTTATAGTCACTCTCTGTACTCTCTAGCCCCTGTGTGTCGGGGACATGCTGGTAGACGTAAATGAGTATTTATAAAGCAAACAGACAAGTGCTGGTGTTGACGTGTCAGAAATGGGGAACCAACAAACCCTGTGTTCGCACAATGTGGTATCTTCAAATATTTCCCTTACATGGTAAGTTAAGGCTTCAGTTTGAACAAGCAGTTTGATGTTTGCCTTTACAACAGATTAAGGTAATACTCGATTATTCATAAAGTATATTTAATACATTTAGGACATTCATAGTGCTTTACACCATGTAAAATAATATAAAAACAAGAATAAGAACAATAAAAATAAGTAGTATTAAATATATTTAATAGACATACTGCAAGGATAACAGAAATGAAATTGTGTCCTGTAACATAATTCAAACAACCATGTTTTACAGTGTCCAATGTTTTGACTGTACCCCCTGTACGTTCATTAATTATACAAACTTTTATTAAAATAACTGTCTTTGCAAAGCAGCTTGATTATGCTAAGTTATAGTGCATTAAGGCAGAAGGCTGACCTCTAGTGTTTAAAAAAGGTGTGAAAGAGCTGACCCAGGATCACCCTGTGATCCACTCAGGAAGGGTGATCCCTTGATCCATGATCATGTAAGAGAGTGACAAAAACACAGTCCTGTGCACCCACAGAGACAGGAATCCATCTGTCCAGGTTTCTCAAGTTCTCCTTATGGTTCAAGGTTTTAATATAATTTGGTTTAGGCCTTGATCATCTGTGGCTGTTGCCCTTACAAATACATTTACTGTTATTGTTAATGTGTATTGTGCATTCAATTAAATCTGACAATTGTTGTATTTTAAAATTCACATTCAGTCTATTCCCATCCTGTGTGTATTTTCAGCAACAATAAGTTCCAAAATGATTATTTCCCACCCTTCAGCCTCATAAAAAGCATTTCAAGGGGAAATAAGACGATTTGTATATTTTCCTTCTCCACATTACCGTATATGTGTCTGTCATGTGTAAGCATGTTTTAGTGTACAATGCACAAGGAACCATTTTCGTAATGGGTACATTTATAGACCACAGTACTTACAGCATTATCACATAGTCACGTGAATTTGGTATAGTTTTGTAACATGATTTTCCCAAGAATTGAGAGAGATAGTGAGAGAGAGAGAGAAAGAGAGACAGAAAGAGAGAGGGGGGGGGGGCTGAGCGAGGATAGTATTGGACTTTAAGCTATTGCTGACAGACATTTTTAGAAACGAAAGGTGCTAAATAATCTACCAAATTCCATTTTAAGCAACCTGTACTTACCGTGGTACTGGGAAAATGAAACCCCACCTGACCCGAAGACTCAGTGTGCCTGAATAAAAAAGTCTTCTAATCCTTTAAGCCAATAAATACAGGACATAGACAAAGAGACGAAGGACAGAAGTCAACATAGGTGCATTAGTTCTCCCAGGAAATTTCGTGTGGGTGTGAAGAGCATTTACCTTTCCTATTTGCACTCTGGTGATTCAGCGCTCATTGAAATCTTACAATAAGGCATGTAGGGAAAGACAAAGACATGAGAGTAACTGAGGTATTTCTTTTAACACTGTTTGAATACACCACTTCAAATTTATTGCCTGGGTGTATGTTGTTCTAAGGTGATACCTACATTTTTGCACTATTAATAACCACATTCATGGTTGAATATAAAGCTGTGTTGACACATAATCCATTCTTTTATGTTGTCTGCCTGCATGAAGAAACAACAACAACAAATTTGACAACCCTTTTTTTTTTACACAGATATTTGCAGGTGTGATGAGAAGTTTTGGAGAAATGCTGTAGAAACAGGATGGAGGTTTCTGGCACAACATCTTATTAAATGACTATAACAAGAATAACAATTTTAACATAAGCTTGTCCTTAATCTGTGGACCCTTCCTCTATAATTTAACAAACTTGAGTGCTTAACAATATCAAATCTTTTCTCTGTGCGTTTGGTCTATTTTTCTTAACATAGCCTTGTAAAAATGCAGTAATGTCACAGAATCTCCATCAATTCACATTATTTTTAAGAGAAAGACTTACCACTTTTACCAGTATGGCATTTAACAGTAAACATTTCAGTTTAGTGTATTTAGTGTCATTTTTGTTGCACTAAACAATTCACTTATAATATTTCATTTTAAAAGTACTTTTACTAAACAGCTGTACATTTGTGCTATAAGATCGCTTGCATTTATAACAGACAGTGTTTGTTTTTTTACATTATGAAATCATAATGTAAATATTATGTATTGTTTTTACTTACAAAACCCTGCTGTAGAATAATCACTGTTGACCTTATTTTTTAAGAAGCAGTCATTAACTGTAATTTTTTTTTTTTAAGTGAAACACATGGAACATAATGTGAAATTGCACTGCGTGTGTGAATATTCTTTATTTTGCATTGTAGTGTTATCACAGATGCTTATATTTTCTAGTTCTTATTTGTTGTTTTTGAAATCCTTTCATTGCATATTCATAAAAAACATTTTCACTTATTAACTCATTTATCAAGAGTATTTTACAAAACTTAAAAGCTAATTGTTTGGGGGGGGGGCGGGGGGGTGAAGGGGAAATGTTGGTTTAAGAAGTGAGAAGAGACTACAGTGTGATTTTTGTGTTGAAAATAATCAGGAAGCACATGATAAAGCATCACTAGACATTCCGCGCCCTTAGCTAGCGGTGTTTTGTGTTTAGAAAGATTCCCATCATGTGTTCATTTCGTGTGAAGCTTTATGCCTGGAAGATCTTTGAATTCCAGACAAGAGCACTTTATTTGAGAGTTCATCTCGGGGATATAATGCCTTTGCTTCACTTAACTCTTTATGTGCTGTTGAAGATAGTGAAAGACTGCACTGTACCGTTCTTAAATAGGAGAGACTCTCATCAACAGCCTGATCAAGTGATGTGTTAGATTTCTGTTTTTTTTTTTTTTTTTTTTTTAAAAAGAAACTTTGAAAGTTTTGGAAAAAAAATAGTTCTGTTGCTATTTCTCTCTCTCTATCTGTCTCTCTCTCTGTATCTTTCTATCTCTCTCTTCATTGTGGGTAGTTGGGCCTTTATCAACTGGAGGCTTCTAATTCCTGCAGTGAAATCCTCTTAGGATCTATGCTCTATTTCTGTTTGGTCTATAGGGTCTTTTTTAGAAATCTCCATCAGACCAAGCTCATTGGCTGGAAAAGACGCACGCATGCACACAAAAACACAGACCATCCAGCAACAGATAACTCAGTGAAGTGATCGAGTGTAGATCAGTGCAAGGTTAGCTACTGATACAGGGAGGACTTCACTGTGAGTGTGAAAGGTAAGGAAACTTCTTTTATTATCTGGACATAATTGAATCAAATCAACTAAAAATATATGTAGAAATGTGTAGAAATAACACATTTGGTTTTGAATTGGTGTAATTTGAGAGAGGTTATTTTGTCTATATGTTTTTACATGTTTTTCATACTGATTTGGGGAGCCCTATTGATTTTTCATGTTTTTCATTTATACTGTTACAACATAGATTATCTTCCAGAGAGATTTTACCAATTTGGATTAAGTTTCTTTGTTGTTTTAAAGTAACTGCTTCTGCAAAGGATAAGAACAAAGAGGACTTTCTTTTGGTTCGGTGTTTAGTCATGGGTTTGTGTCGATTTAAAAGTATCAGCTGTCTACAAGTGTTCACTTTGTATCACTCATTTTCCTGCACACATACAGTATACATAAAGTAATTTAACATTTACACATGACTTCTTGTGCTCATGCTAGAACTAATCAAGATAAATCTCTTCTTGTGGATTTGAGGGTTAAGAAGTTGCTGCAAAGATCATCAGACCAGATCAGCATCATGATTGCACACTAATTGAAACTCTGGGGAAAGGCTATTTAATCCAATGACATGTCTGCTCTGCTTACGTCACACTATCGACTGATCCAAACACTGACATCACGCACATTACAAAGCTCATGAAGTGTCAGATGCATAACAAAGCATGCCAGCCAAAGTATACATGACATTTCAAGAAGCTGCACAATTACAACTTTTCTGCACCTAACTATTGTTAATCATTTTGGCACATTTGTTTTCTTTAAATGTTCATATTGTTAGTTGCCAGTTACATCATTTCCACATTAAAACAGTATCTCCAAGCGTTGACAACAAGCAAGAGAGCTCTTTAGGTGCAGTAATCCTCTTAGGCGGCATTACATTAATTAAATATCATGGGATTCACTTGCTGTCCAGTAGCTCTGTCACAGCCAAAAGATTTAAAATCTGTACCTGTACAAGTATCTAATTAGAACTAACAAGTGTCACAAGTCATTAACTGTTATGAAAAAGTACAATGATTATTCAGTCAAACATCAGCACATTCACATCAAATAATGGATGACTTCCTTTAATTCAGTCTAATTCTCTATTTTTTGTCTCACAGGTAGCTAACCAGAAACATGTCTGACAAAATTCTTGACTTGGAGGAGACCGCAACCCACACAGGTGAGTAAAGGCAGTGTTTCAAACAGTACTACCGAACAGGAAGTAAAAGGCAAAGTCATGCTCTAATCCTGTTTTTCTTATGCAACATATGTGCAGTCAGTATCCTTTCTGGCAGGTTGATATAGAGCCTTAAACCCTAATACCAGCCAATGATTCATATCTGCACATTGTCATTTTACAAAGGAGTAGTAGTCATTTGGCCCGACATTGCAAATATCATTGATAACTTGTGCCTTGAGAGTAAACTTTGAGGATAGTGCTCCATGAAACCACAACCCGCAGGACTGGAATTACATTGTGTCTGCCTGCCAAAAACTGAATACAAAATGCTTTTTGTCATGTCCACAGGTCCTAAAGGAGTTATCAATGACTGGAGGAGGTTTAAGTTGGAAAGCATGGAACAGGAAAACTTGCCACCTGCAAAAAGGGAACTGCTGAGACAGATGTCGACCCCAGGCGGGCCAAAAGACGACACCAGAGGAAATCTCAATCGCAAGGTATAACCAAAAGATTACTGTAAGGATGGAGGACTTTGATGGGCAGCAGCAAACACTCTGTGCTCTTAATTGTGATCTTTGCACACTGGGCATTATGTAACAGCTACAAATAAACCTGTTGGCTAATGCCACTGTAAATCTCTTGCGCTGTCTAGCACAAGCAATGGAAAAAGAAAGTCTGTTGGCAATGACAGCTTCTAAGAATTACAATCTAATTTCAGAAAATTCCTGCTTTAAAAACAAATGCATCTATTTAAGGAAATCCTTGCATCTATTAAGGATACCGTTGCGTTCTTACAAGTTATAGTACATTTTGCAACACTGTAGCCGATAAAGATTGTAATTATTGTAGTAATTTTTTTTTTCAGATGAGTGTCCAAGAGTATGAACTGCTAAAGGAGGAGGACGAAGGATGTCTGAAGAAATACAGACGGCGATGCATGCAGGAGATGCATGATAAACTCAGCTTTGGGCCCAAGTTTGAAGGTGTGCATGACCTGGACAGTGGAGAGGCATTCCTACAAGTCATTGAGAAGGAGCACCACACCACAGTGGTGGTGGTCCACATCTATAAGGTTGGGATCAAAGGTTGTGAGGAGCTCAACAACTGCCTTGACTGCCTGGCCACTGAGTATCCCACTGTAAAATTCTGCAGGATTGATGCTGTTGCATCTGGTGCTTCGGAGCGGTTCTCAGATGAGGTTTTGCCTACACTACTGGTCTACAAAGCTGGAGAACTACTGGGAAACTTCCTGGCCTGCACACAGAACCTAACTGAGGAGTTCTTTGCTACTGATGTGGAGGCCTTCCTCAACAGCTATGGCCTGCTGCCAGAGAAAGAGATGCCTATGTTGGAAGATGAAGAAGAAAACGATGTAGAGTAAACAAAGAGTTTGTCTGCTGAGGAAGAAAGGAAGCTGTCTTGGATAGTTGGATATAGAGCTGTGAAAGACAATTTATAAAATAAATTATTTGTTTGGGCTACAGCAAATAGAAGAAACATAACATCTCCACTAGATCACTAATGTTTGAGGACCGTTATCTTAAGGAGAAATTGTTACATACAGCTGGTGAAGAAACCTCAGGTGTCCCTGATGTGGGAGCTCTCAAATATGTTGGGATCCCCTCACCACCACCCAGACAGAAGCCAAAACCAGCTATACCACTGTATATATGCTATAATGACTGTAATTAATAAAGAATTGCAATCTTTTACTTTGCAATGTTAGGAAATATTACATACTGTATGTACTTAAATTATTCATTCATAGACTTTTTGTAGCATTTGATTGGATTGATCTTGTACACTATTTATAAATCCAAGATTCATCCAACGTGACATCCCTAAATATGATATATTTAAACACATGTATATGTGTGGTCTTTGTGTTTTTTTTTGTTGTTTTTTTGCCAAATTGAAAATTAAAAAGCCCACTGAGTAGAACAACCACTTTAACTTAAGTGGCCAAAGCAGCCTGTGTGGAAACAATTTTGTGTAAACACAGCTTCTAGCTGTCCAACATTAGCAACCCCTGCTTTTGTGTTGTGGGCGGTGCATATTGTATCTGGAAAAAAACATTCATGGCCTCTGCTATGGTAACACCATCAGTGTAACATCATCAGTGAGGAGTTCATCTGTTCCTGTGTGTGTCATATTGTAAAAATGGGAGAAAGTCATGGGAATATTCAGCCAGGAAACAGTTACAGTGTCTTGGGTTTTCTCATCATATTTGATTACTCATGTGATTACTGTCTTCGATTGTGTCCAGGTTTATGATGAAACTTAGCCCAATACGTATGTATGTTGTTCAGAATAAAGATAGTAATAAAATTGTTTTGGATTGCATTTTTTTTATTCACAAAAAAACATACCAGTACATCTAAACTGAAACTTTTGTGAATGTTCAAAATTTAGGACAAACAAGGTGTAGAGCATGAACATCCTATGAAAATGTTCACAGGTGTTTGATCAAAAATCACACTAAAGGCAAAAAACAAATGACAGATTCATACACTGTACAAGTAGCTCCCAGAAATTTTAATTAAGTGTTTTATAATTGTTTCATTTCTGACCAGAGGCCTTACCAAGTCCTAACAATTTGACAATGCCTGACGAAGATCCCTGGTAGAGATCTCTGTTTGATTCTTGCCATTAATGTTCAATATTTAGTCATGATATTTTATGGATGAATCCTTCAGTAATTATTTTGGTGATCTTAAATTTCCTCCAGCATTATCATAAACCTTTGTTGTTTTCAGTAAAACGTCTCAACAGCTATTGGTTGGATTTCCATTAAATTTGCTATACACATTCTTTTCACCTTCTGGGTGAAATCAACCTGAATTCTTAATTTTTCATCTGGCATCATTATGAGATCAAAATTTCATTAGTTTGACAAAAAAACTGATGACATTACCTTCAGCATCAGCTATAGTTTGTGTTTTTGCGCTAAAGTCGCACGCTAACTTGCATGCTAACTTGCTTACTATCAGTAGCCTATGTATAGGATTCACATTCTGAGCATGTTAATGTTAGCATTTAGCTCAAAGAACCGCTATGCCTAAGTAAAGCCTCGCAGATCCACCATCATGCAAGTACAATAGAACAGTCTGGTTCATTCATCTACTGTGAGTTTCTACTTTGGTGCTTTCCTTTTCACGTACCTCTGCGGTCACCATGTGTCATCAAGCAACTGCTTTTGTGTGTGTGGTGGGTAGATGATCTTTTAAAAGTTCTAGCTCCATCTGGGGTACATTTTACCATGCATTGCTTAACTCCTCACCATTATTTTCAGATTGTCACCAGAGATTTAGCCAACAATGAAGTTACACAATCTAACATGAGGAGTGTCGGCTCCAGGATAGTGTTCTTACCAAACCACTCTAACCTTTCACAGGCCTGCAAGTCATGATGACAATGCCAAACTAGATACGTGTTTGTGTTAAGGACGTTGAATCAACAAAAAAAGTCTTTAACTGCATCCATTTTTTTTATATGTTTATAAGCTTGAAAGAATGTTTTTTCAAAAATGCAATGAAAATAATCTTACCTCAGTGTATTAAAAACACATGCTAGGATACATACCTTTGCAGGAGACATCTCTTTTCTTTCCCGCCAAAACAGGTTGTCACATGCTGAATAACCTCATCTGTTAGTCTTGTAGCACTGACTTGACTCCCCTGTGACCCCCGTGACCCTCAGGCATGCCAAAACCACAACATGAAAGCTGTCATAACGCCGATGGTACGACTTATCTCACCAACTTGATATTTCTTTGTGTTAAGGACGATTCATCAAAAAAGTCTTTAACTGCACCCATTTTTATATGTTTACAATTTTTAAAGAATGTTTTACAATAAATCAGTGAAAATAATCTTACCTCAGTGTATTCAAAACAAAGGCTCCAAGGGAAGTAAATTGCAAAATACACACATGCCAGGGTTACATACCTTTGATGGAGACATCGCTTCTCTTTCCTGCCGAAGCAGGTTGTCAAATGTTAAATAACCTCGTCTGCTAGTCTTGTAGCACTGACTTGACTCCCCTGTGACCCCTGTGAGCTTCAGAAATGCCAAAACCACAACATAAAAGCTGTCATGATGATGATGCTACGCTTGATATCACCAGCTTGTTATTTCTTTGTTTATGGACGACAATCCAAAAAAAAGTCTTTAACTGAATCCATTTTTTTGTTTACAACTTTGAAGAAAGTGTTTTTACAAGGAACAAATGAAAATAATCTAACCTCATGGCAAGTAAAACAAAGGCTCCAATGGAATTAAATTGCAAAATACTCACATGCTAGGATACATACCTTTGCAGAATACTCCTGTCTTCTTTCCTGCCAAAGCAGGTTGTCAAATGTTAAATAACCTCCTCTGTTGGTCTTGTAACACTGACTTGACTCCTCCATGACCCCTGTGAGCTTCAGGCAAGACTTGCACTACCAACCCAGAATTAAAACTGCCAAAAAACATCAACACTCACATACATCCTCTGTTACTGAAGGGGAAAGAGGTTTGCAACAAAGGCAGACCATTGACAATATATGTCCTTAAAGATGGTATGTGTACATTTTAGGCTGTCAAATGATTATAAAAAAAGAAGCAATTAAATGCTGAATTTCAATAGTTAATTGCGATTAATTGCATTTTTGATTGCATGTTTAAAATTCTATTATTTTTTCATTTCATAAGATATTAAGTCCATATTGACAATGTAAAGCAATTCCTATCTTGATCTTGTATCTTGATCAAATGAATCAAATGCAAAAAAAGTTACTTTATGAACATGATTTTTAGATTTATTTCAAATCAAAATGAGCCTGAGATAACATAATGTCTACTTCAAAAATATAGCTTGCCCTAAACAGAAAAGAAATGCTACAATAGTGAATTGACAAAGTGCATGAACAAAATGTACAGCACATTATAATAAAGTGCATAAAAAACAAAAAATACTCTATAGTTCCATTATCTTTGAGTTCAGTTAAAACAAAAGAAAAACTGGTTTACTCCAAGCACTTCTTTGCTTTAACACAAAAAACATGTGCCCAGTACTTCTCTCTCTCGCTCCGTTCCAGTGATGGGACATTCCAAGGAAAGTCACAACTATTGGCGTAGACAGTGCACAGGATATGACAGAGGTTGATTGCTATCCATAATAGTGGTTTTGAGTGGGTTTAGTCAGTGAGCAGCATTTTTTATTTTTTTATTTTTTAAACAATCCTGACAGTCCTACTAAATGTATTGTTTTGGTTTATTTAATTTAAAAATGTTTGTTTTTTTAAAAATGACTAATCTTGGTCAAGTCCAGTTGCTATGTTTGTTTTGTGTCATTTTCTGAAGAAACATGCAGCTTTTCCTTTACTATTACAGCATGTACCATGAAAACCGGTAAATAAGACGCATTGGTGGCAAGCTTTTCTATTAAAGACTGGTTTATTTAAATGTACCAGTAGCTATTCATTAATAAACATATGTGTTTATACAAGTAATTCCAAAACTATTTCAATTTTATTTTATTTGAAACACAATCAAAACGAACAGTGTGTTGGGTTAATAATAAGCTACGCTAATGTTTTGGTTTACTGAACTCAACCCCATATATGATATATTAACAGTTCTGGCTAGGCTAGGAGTTTCAATTAAACCTTTTTAAAAAACATGATATAGCTGTCGCTGCACACACATTTTGCACTCAAGGTGCTGTAAGGCTGACCTGGTACACTGTCCTTGGACTCTTCAGCTTGAAATTGAGGTCTTCAGGAATGCCTGCACCATAAGCTCTTTAAAAAACATCTTCTCAACTCTCTTTGATCCACCCACACACATCAGTCTGTGCAGGTCTCTTCAGATGTCCATGAGGTATAAAGGAGTAATCATCTGCACAACATGACAGGACCACCATGAAAAATGAATAATCATTGTACTTTTTCCTGACGTTTTCTCTTCTGTACTTATTAACAGTGCGATCTAATTCTTCTGCGAAGTGACAGTCCTTTTTTCTTCATAAATCTGTCACACCAGCTAGCGCAGCCTCCCCCAAATCTCTTGCCACCTCAATCACTTTCATGCAAATCATATTTTTTGACACAGGGATCAGACACTGTTCTTGCTTCTCAATTCACATTGAATCCAATTCCACTCTTAGCTACAAACATCTTTTTGCTTCTATTAGCTCTTCCACCAGGTTCAGCAAAGTCAACAAGGTGAAGTCACTATGCAGCTGTAACTCTTTCTTGACAATTTCTCAGTGTTGCCATGTTGACTTTGTTCACATTGGAAATACTACTATCTCTAGCGTAAACTAGTTGACCTCTGCCTGATCGGCTATCGGTATGCACCACGGCGTGATGAGACCTGGAACTTATAGCGGCATCTTCTGGGTTCACATTGGATCCAACTTAAAGACCTATAACCATATGCAGATCCTACCACTCTCTGCATTTTACCGGTGGGACACACCGATGTATAAGACGCATGGCATTTTTAAATGAAAATAAATAAAGTGTATCAAAGGTGCATCTTATTTACCATTTTTTACAGTAATGCTTCATCAAAGTGTCATTTGATGATGCATAGTCCAGAGATCTACTGAGTTTTAAGTAGGCCAATCTTCTTATAGGATTATGGATTTAGCAGTCGTAGTGGTAGCCTCTGTCCTTTTATGTTTGTTTGAGTCTAAAGACAAAAAAAGGTTATAGTTCTCCCAATCCCAATATTAAACTGAATCAAATGGGATCATATACAGTATGTCAGCTGCTATGATTTGATATCTATTTAGATGAATATACTTTTGAAATCGCACCTCAATTTATTCTAATGAGTCTACTTTTATGTGGTTTCATGGAGGTAAGTTCCAGTAATCTCTGACATGTTGCCTGCAAAAGGGCTCTTCACTCCTAATTACTCTAAATGCAATAGCTGATGAACTGTGACACGCTAACACATATTTCTCTGAGGATATACATGTGTCAGTGTTTTTGCAGCACCACATCTGGCATGGATTGCATAGCCTCTAGCTTGTAATACTTCACTTTCACAATGTAGCGTGTATAAGATTTATCAAAACCCTTTTGATACCTCATCCAAGGTGGGTCAAATCGAGGGCAACTGGACTTGATTGCAGACATCTAAACGCATTTCACCTCTCATCCAATAGACTTCTTCAATTCTAACTGGCTGGCTTGTCTGGTTTCTAACTGATGGACTTCTGATGCCTCCTGCAAGAGACAAAGAGAGAATTTCCCAAGATGCCCAAACATGTGCATCAGACTGATCCATGGCCTACTAAATGCAAGAGTGGCAGAAAAAACACCAAAGAATACAATTTTACTATTCAGACAGAATATGCGTGCCATCACTGCCCCACAAAGTTCACACCACCTAAAGGTGCTTCTACATGGGAATATGCCTCTCAACCTCAGCCACACATCACAGCCAAGTACAGTATGTGTGGCATTCTTCCAACAGGGTTCAATGAGAGCAACACAAGTCACTACAAAAATCTAAACCTGGGTTGAGATAAGATTTACCTCAATACAAGATGACTCATATGTAAGATTGAAATAAACAAACTAACCATTTTCATGTGACAAGGCGTATTTTGCATCAATATCCAGTAAACGCTTGTACTTCTTCCAAGAAGCAGGTTTACTGAGTAATCTGGATAAGTTTTCTGAGTAAAATTCTGAACAGCTTTTATCAATGCTCCTACATCATGAGGTTTTCCTCAGCAAAGTTGCCCAGATAATTCTGCAAACCCGCTTCTTAGAACAAGCCCCACAACATGGATTGACTCATCGAACCAACACTCCTCTCAAACAAATGTTTACCTCAATGTTTACCCCTGCACCGACCCTCTGATCCCACCCCCATATCTGACGTTTTGATTCCTCCCTTGTTTATACTGTTTCACTAATTGGAGAACTTTTTTTGCTTTTGTGTTTGGACTTGTGGAAAGGCCAGCTGCCATGCTCTAGTTCACTCACATAAAAGCCAGTTTCACTGAGGCGATGTCATGACACGGTAGTAGAGGTCAGCACTGAGATCTATGGCCAAATATGGACAGCGGATGTGGAAGAGATGACATAACTCGCTGGCTGCTCGCTGGGTGTGATCATGAATGGAACCCCTTTTTATGTCACTCAGTTTAGATATTTGTAAGTTCCATATGACTCATTGTTTTCAGTTATGAAGTGAGGTTAATGTTATAGTTTGACTCATTTACTTACTAGATTACACTTACACATAACTGTTTTTACTAAAAACAAAGATGGGATGAGCAAACAGAGGGT
This sequence comes from Scomber japonicus, assembly GCF_027409825.1. Taxonomy (NCBI): domain Eukaryota; kingdom Metazoa; phylum Chordata; class Actinopteri; order Scombriformes; family Scombridae; genus Scomber; species Scomber japonicus. The sequence continues at coordinate 24,555,213 of NC_070584.1, read as the reverse complement.
TAAGAAGAGGAGGGAGGATAGAAGTGATCAGTGCTATTAGAGGAAGAATGAACAACAAAGCAGAAAATAAATGATATAGTACACATGCCACCCCCACACCACATTTCACCATTGTGCTGTTCTCACTAGTGTTTCTCACGCAAGGTTCCCTTTACTCATTGTTTGAATGAATGGACAGGGATCAAGGAAAGGGTAGGCGGATGGGTAAAATGTCTTGACCAACTCTAACCTTTAACTTCCTACACAGTAGTTGAAAGTTTACCCCTGCCTTTGTTTAGTGTCATGTAGAACTTAAAACGTGACAGCATGAATCACACATCTACAACCTCAAAACACTATGGATTGCAGTGTAAGTGTCCATGTTTCTGGGTTACAATTGTGTGACAAGTGCTGACAACACCCAACATGGCTGACTCAGATTAATAAGTTTGCACAGCAAGTTGCTATAGGTTACTGTACATCTTATAATCAAGGTGTGACAGCCAAGTGTAAAAAAAATGGTTCTGCTGCCTGGAGCAAACCTCTGTCTTAACTCTTCTCATGTTCGTGCCATCAGTCGTTCGTCTTAGAGAAGTATCTCCTTGGTTATGAACCAATAAACCACTCAGGTATTTGTCAAAACTGGTCCAGACAGGGTCTGAATGCCTACCAGGCATATGTCACCAGGGACATAGTTAATAAATCACTGAAACTAAAACTATGGAAGCAATTAAAGCCCACATATGGAGAAATAAATGAAACTTAAAGTGTGTCAATCAAATATTAATAATTGTGCACTTGTACAAAACATGTGGTTTAATGAATTCAAAGTCTTTGAATATCCCTGAATTATAAATAAAATTATACTTTGGAGCATGGTTAGGTTAAGCATAACCCTTACCGCACCCACTAAAGGGAGGGTTACATTTCTTAAATGTTTTCATATAATTTTTAAATAATATTTTCCTATTATCTCCCTAAATTCTGATCTGAATGTTGTTTCAATTCCTTGTAATTATAAATCATGCTTATTTCAATCGAACTAGGTTTTTGTAATTTTGAAGATATTTAGTCGAGTAAAGATCAGGTCTTTTGACAAAAACAACTATGTATATATTTGTGATTGTACAATATAAACTTCAAATGCCCTAATATATTACCAAAGGACAGGAGGTCAATGTACTCAATTGTCATCGGAATCATTTATTTCTGGTTACTTTGTAGGCAGTAGGACACGTTACAGCTCATTGTGGAAAGTATTATAGATAGACAGAGGGCCACACGTGAGTAAAAACTAACCTTAACCCACTTTTGGTTAACAAGGTTATGGGAGACAACCACAGCTTTCTACTGTTGACAGTACAACACTGGAACACTGTGACATTTCACAATGCAGAAATGTCCTCACAATGAAACATTTTTATTTTTTTTAAATCATGATGCCTTTTACTGTCATTGCCACATCAGAATGAATTGAATCAAACTGGGAGAGGGTTGTTATTGTGGTTTGTGGTTTGCTCTGTGTTGTTATGGGTTATATTGTTTTCTACCTTACTGTAATACAACTGTAATCTGCTTTCTCTTCTTGGTCATATCTGGACTTCCCAGGAGTGCACAACTTAAGCTTCTCCTTCGACATTCCTAACTGAATTACATCCACTCCCCCTCAGTGACACACAGGCATGTGTACAGATGCACTAACACACTCCAGTAGTTATAGGGACCATCATAATGAATTGCCTAACCTGTACACTAACCTGAACTCTAAAACCAAATATGAGATCTCCAACAGCCGTTTGAAGTATGAATGAATGAATGATAGAAACACACACACACACACACACACACACACACACACACACACGCACGCACACACATACACATACTATGTCACTTTACATACAGATGTCTTTTAGTAGTCTATGTTTTGGCTCCATCTACTGACTAAGAAAGGAATATGATGTTTGACACTGGAAGTTTTTTTTAATTTTCATCTGCTGAAAGTGGAAAGTTTCTCTGTGCTCATTGAAAAGCCAGCCTTAAGTGGTGGACCTTAGAGCATTATTATGACATCACAAATTGGTAGCCAATCCTGGTCCAACAAGTGTGACGAAGCCTCCAGTGCACAAACACTGAGAATGGACTTTCCAGTGGAGTTGGAGACATCTTGTGTCCAACAGGAAAATGTCTACCATTTGGGCAATGTGGGCCAACCTAGTATGTCCAAAACAAAATATGGAGTTACAAGGTTTCCAAGCAATAGCAACGTTATCCAACTGGAATAAACTAATAGTTGTTTCCAATAAGGTTTAGTCTCATGATTGACTGCTTTATTAACCAATCATCACATCTAGGCAAGTGATCATTGGTTAGTATGAATACACTGTGAATAGGTTGTATCAACAAGTGTATTGGAAAATTATCACCTAGCGGAAAATGGACCGCACAGGTGGTAACCAAAAGCCCAGCAAAGTATAGCGTTTTGGAAAAGGCAAAAAATTAAGAAGAAGGTTGGAACATTTATTAATCATGTGTGTGTGTGTGTGTGGGGGGGGGGGGGGGGTTAATTAGGGAGAAGGACTAGATATAATTTGAAGTATTTTAACAATATAATTAATTTTGTTTTGGGGGGGGTGGCATATCGGACACAAATTATCAAGTATTTTTTTATATGCATTATAAAATATGTCTTAAGGGGATCTTTAAGCACCGACTGCCAATGTGCATGGAAACCCTTTTCTGCCAATGTGATAAAAAAAATATTTATTACAGTGAGAAACGTATTCAAAATAATGAGAAGCTATCTCAAAAAATGAGATACTGCCTCAAAATAAAGACTTAGTAACTCAAAATAATGATTTAGTAACTCACAATACTATCTCAATATAATACGAATTTATCTAAAAATAAGGAGATACCAATATGTTTTCAATGATACTGTTCTGGTCAAGTCAAATCTATTTGTATAGTACTTTTCTTACACAGTTATCAAAGCCAATTTTTGCTAATGTGATGTGGGTGGGAAACTTTCTCAAAATAATTATTTAATATATCAAAATAATGATTTAACCACTTAACGCACGCTGTTCCGTTTACGGGACGGGACGGATGTTAGGAGGTAGCCACAAGTTCTTCTGGATGTTTTAAACACCAACCCTTAAACATATATATTCATGCCGTACATCGTTGGAAAGCTTAGATTGTCCTGATTCATTCAAGACCACTCACGACTTATATGGTTGCTCACAGCCGTAATAGTATTAGCGATTAGCTCGGCTAGCCCCTGAGCTAAGTAAGAAAAGCTATAATGCCTACATACCTTCAAAGTCTTCCCTTTATCCACAACGATCATCTTATGACTCAGGACTTTCTGTACAGCTCGCCAAGTATCCATTCTTGTGAAATATGAAATCCGTTTCCATAAAACCGAAATACTTTCCTCAATATGTCAACATGTATTTAGTCCAACACGTAACGTAATAACACAAATAACAAACCATATACGGTCCGTGTACGTAATTTCCTGACCTGCACGGCCATCTCAGAGTACACGTGACTAGATGTTTACGACCGTGAGCCTCTTCTGCTTCTGACGACACCACACACAAGCCAATCGGTGTTTAGGATTAGGCAGTACATGTCTCCAAAGCCAATGAGGACTTGTGACCGACAACAATGACGACATGGCTTTGATTGACTGCTGTTCTAGCCTATGGAAATATTCGGTGAAATGAAGTTGATAACCTTTTAGCCAATAGTCAGAGGTTTCCAACGGTGTATGACACTAAGCTATTAGTTTGGCTGTCCATAAACAAACTCCAAGCGTAACCGGCGTGCGCCCTGTGCGTAAAAGAGTTGAACCATATATCATTACGCACTCGGCATTTTGGTACACGGTTGGTTCTTCTTCGACTTAACATATGTCTTATACCAAAATAAACAGATAGATAGATAGATAGATAGATAGATAGATAGATAGATAGATAGATAGATATGGCCAAACAAAAAATATGGTTATATGTAATAATAATAATAATAATAATAATAATAATAATAATAATAATAATAATAATATGGCGTCAGCTTTCATTAGAGACCAAGATTTTGATTGTAGGCAAAGGGGATGTGAAGTTATAGGTGTTTGATTGCGGTTATACAGCTTTGGTAACCAAGTGTCCATTTGGAGTCTCCAAAAAGGACCTGAGGAAAACGCATGGACATACCTGTTGAAAAATAATTCTGAAAAATTCATCTTTTGGTCTTTTGACTCCAAATTTGGACCGCATGAAGCCAACCCCATCATTGTAACCTCTGCCACTCTTTGTCAGTAAGTCACAGAATCACACAGACACTTTTACAAGAATCCTGAGTGTTTCCTTTCCAATGATACCAGACACATCTCTGAGTCTCAAACTATGTGGGATCTGTGCTGCTCACAACTTGGCCATGTCGTTTAGGCTAACAACATACAAAACAGGGGCGTGTGTTAAGTGGTTAATATCTCAAAATTATGACTTAGTAAGTCATAAAATAAGTCATTATTTTGTGATAGAGTACATAGATTAACTACATTTCCCACAATGCTCTAGTAGTCGTGACAAACTCAAATCGCAAACTGCGCATGCACGCGGTGCTCTCGGGGAAAAAATGGCGGCACTGCTGCTGCAGGAGTTTGAAAGCTCCGAAATATCAAAGCTACCAAAAACAATTCAGAACAAACTCGAGAAGATCCTGTCAGATCAGCAATATGAAATCGATTCTTTGAAAGCACAACAGGAACAATTTAGAGTCGACAGCGGTAAGACATGACTCGTTATTTAGCTAGCTAGCGGTGCTAAAGTGCTCACCGTGTAATGAAACACGTTTGAAGGACTGAGCAAAGTTAAAGTGAATCATTTAGCTTTGGACGATTCTAACACATACACTTTCAATTGTAGACTGTTCAATATGTTTTGTAAGGCTTTAAGAGGTAGTCCTCGGTAACTCCTCAGATCAGCTAAAATGTGACGCTAACTAATGCTAACCTGAGCTAGCCTGCGTAGCGTCAACATTGTGACATTTTCTGATGTTTGTTTTTGTTTGTTTGTGATCATATTTCTCTTCTTACAGAGCAACACTTCTTTGAGAAAGTGAAACAGCTTGCTCAGTGTCAGGAAGAGTTTTTATCCCAGACTCAAGAGCACATTAAACTCAAAGAAGAGTTGACCAAGCTCGGTAATAGTGAACTTTTTAAAATATTGTCTGTACTTAGCATTACCTTGATTTAGCTTTTCTTGGCTATTAACAATATGATTTTGGCTTTTTCAGTGGATGAACTCAAAGGTGTGCGTGAGAAAAACAAGGAATATGAAAATGTCCAAGAGAGGTTGTCATCAGAGCAGGTATGGCAAACAAAATACGCTTTGTTTATGTGATGTTTAATCATTATTCTTTGAGAAACAAATAATGATATATAGCGAGTGGCTATAAGTTTTTGTGCGGCTTAAACTTGTGGCAAAGTGTTAGACATCCTACCACAAGATGAAACCTTTTTATTTTGCTTATAAATTCGAGAAAGGGGCGAGTTCACCACTCTTTTTCGCATCAAGACCACATTAGACCAAGTCAATCCAGATTTCCTATACCTGTCAAATCTGGATCAGAAATAACAAGGACACTCCCGGGGCTGATTGAAACAGACTTTCAGATTTGTTAAACATTTATTATTTATTTATTATTTGTGGAAACTACAAAAAGGCAAGGCAGTTTTATTTTCAGCATGCTTTACTTAAAAACATACAATTTGAAAAATAAAACCAAAACCCAATAATAGGGAAAACATGGAAACATTAAATCATACATTTTTTAAAAAACAAAAAAAACCCACTAATAATAAAAAATAAAAACAAAGTACAGAAAAAATAAAAACTAGACTAGAATAGAATAGAGCATTAAATATAAGTTTGCAGCATAAGCAATTTGCTTTTAAATCATTAAAAGGACATAGAGTGCAAATGAAAGATTAAAATGTAAAGTGCTTTAAAAGAGCTCAATCATAAGCACAGGAGAAGAGAAGTGTTTCTAATCTGGATTTAAAGATGTTCACATTTGGGGCTGATTTCAGTTCTGCTGGTAGTTTGTTCCAGATGTGTGCAGTATAACAGCTAAAAGCTGCTTCACCATGTTTAGTTTGAACTCTGGGCTCAACTATCTGACCAGAAAAGGGTGATTTCCCTGTTTTTTCCCACCTGTGCAGACCACAACCAGGGCAGAACCACGATACTTAGACGTATAGACAATTCCTGGAATGACCATGTTAATCTAGTCCAGATTTGACAAGTCTATGTGTACAGTGGATTTAGATCTGGGTCTAATGTCTCACGTGGTCTTTTTTCTGTTTTCATAAGCCAGGTTTTACAAAAGTGGGTTTAAACAGCTTTAAGGCTTTTGCTATGATGTCTAACATTTTTTCACAAGTGTAAGTAGTAAACAAACAGATTCAGCCTCCAAATATCATTATTTCCCTTAACCCCCAACTGGAAGCAAACTTAAACATATTCTATGTTCCTGTGTGTCGTTGCATATTATATTATCTGTTCTAATTAACCCAACCTATATCAATTGTATTGAGGGTTTACATGTTAGAAGTGGTGCTGTTGCATCTACACGGTAGTAACAGGAATATTTTCCAAGAGGTACATTTCCCTTGCATTTCCTTAAGTTTGGCTATGGGCATACTTAATGGAGATCAGATAAATAAGCATATTTAACTCTAACGATGTGTAAGAAGGACTGAGTGCTTAAAAAGGCTGGTAAACGGGACACAGTTGCAGTCAGTTAAACATTCATCAAGAACTGTTTTGTTAATCATTTCAGTCATTTCCAGGCAAAAAAATAACAAATATTCTCTAGTTTCAGCTTCTCAAGTGTGAGGGAACAGAAAAGTGAATATATTTATGTTTTTGGTCTGTTGGTCAGACAAAGCAAACTAAGTGAAGATGTCACATTAGAGAAATTATAAATGGGAAAATGGAAAATATTTTCACTATTGTGTTAACACTTTATAAACTAGGCAATTAACACAATGAGTGAGAAAATAATCTGAAGATGAGTCAATAATTAAATTAATCATTAGTTGCAGCCCTATTTGTCCGTCAGAAAGGCTTTAATTGGACAGAATAAACGATGGAGCGAATATTTTCCATACTAAAGTGAAATGTGACCATACCTTTTAATTCAGCTGAATGATGGGGAAAGCGATGACCACTAATACTATGGATATAATCATTACAAGTATAACTTCATTTGCAAGCCATGCCTAGAAATCACTGTGATTAATATTAAGACGTTTGCCTTTAGACGGTGCTGTCAAAGGCCAAGGAAGAACTGGAGGGAGAAAAGCTTGAACTTGTACGAACACTGGAAAGGAGATCCTTGGAAGTGGAACATTTAAATGGTATGGACAAATGAATTAGTCTAGAGACTTTTCTTTAAATGTTTTGTATTAACATACTAATCAATGTTTTGTTTTGTTTTTGTTGTCCCACCAGATGACTTGAGGCAACTCAATGATAAGTTGGTGGAAGTCAACACCTCTAAAATGGCTCTGCAGATGAAGCTGGATGAGCTTGAAGCAGCTGAAGTCAACATTAAAGTGAGACATACTGTTATTCAGATGTGTTTACAGAGGAAGTGACTTTGTAAAAAGCTGTTATGTTCTACTATACATGTTGTCTTATTTACAAATTACTGAATGATGTTGTGGTGGTTTGCCATTTCAGTACAAGGAGAAGCGTATGGAACAAGAAAAGGAGCTGCTGAATGGCCAAACATCTTGGCTGAATGAGGAGTTGAAGGCCAAGAGTGAGGAGCTATTGTCCCTGTCCCGACAGAAGGGTAACGAGATCCTGGAACTGAAGTGCAACCTGGAGAACAAAGAAGATGAGGCATGTTTCTTTATTTTACTTTACTGTATATATCCATCTTACAGTGATAATGAATGTAAACACCTGAACAGAGATGGTGTCTGGATGCACTTTGCACTTTACTTTATAAACAGTCACATTCAACTTAGTGCTCACTGTCATGGTCAGAACTTAATTATATTTTTGGTTTTGTGATTTCCAGTTGACCAGACTCCAAGACCAAGTGGCCAGTTTGAAGACTTCAAATGAGAACCTTCAGAAACAGAATGAGGACATGATCAGCAAGCTGAGAGAAGTATGTGTGCTGTTTCTTGCAGCCTCCCAAAAGTTTGCAGTTTGTCTTTTTTGGGGTTTTTTTAGTCGGACAATAATCACATTTTGGTTGTGTGTATTGTAACAATTGCAACTATTGTAACACTCACTGTGAAGTTTAATAATTGAAGTGAATATGTGGTTGTTTACTCGTTTTAGTCCAAGGAGCAGCAAGCCACCATGGAGGAAAAGTTCAGAAATGAGCTGAATGCCAACATTAAGCTTTCCAATTTATACAAGGTATGTTCCTGTGTTAAAACAAACTTAAATAATCTGGTACTTTTTACTTTTACTAAAATTCCATTTTTAGTCAACAAGGTGTCCTTGTTTCACAGATATGGAATAAGCAACCTCTTCTTTTATCATATATTAGATAAATATTATGTATTTGTAGTAAAAAATATAGTAGATGCCAACATTAACCTTTTCGTTGTGGCGGCAGGGAGCAGCAGCAGATTCTGAGGCAAAAAGTGAAGAACTGAGTCGAGCAGTGGAGGAGTTGCATAAGCTGCTGAAAGATGCTGGAGAAGGTATGAGGCTACCACAATAACCATAACTACCATTCTCATTATTTAACATATGGTTAAACTGTATGGTTTACCTGCTAAATGGGTTTCCAGTTGTTGGTACTCCCAGTCATTTATTCGGTTTCCTCCTGTCACTGCAGCAAACAAGGCCCTTGAGGGGAAGTTGCAGGAGATGAATGGTGCCACAGACAACACTGTTGCTGAGCTGAAGGAGAGGATCCAGGGGCTCGAGAAAGAACTGGACAATGCCAATGATCTGCTGTCTAATTCTAAACTTAGAGGTCAGTTGGGCCAATTTTAAATTGTGTCCAAATCTGTTAAATACAGGTTTACATTGAGGACATATACTTTTTGTGAAGTTGATGTGATGCCTTGTAGGGGTTGTGTTAGTTATATAAATTACAATGACTTATGATCTATGTTTTCCTTTTATATGTCTAGGCCCTGTCGGCACAACATCTTTGATCACAGAGGAGCAAATGACAACTATGTCTCCAACAGCAGCTGCTGTATCCAAGATAAAACCCGGAATGAAGCTAACTGAGGTATGTGTAGTTAAATATCAATGCCCAAACTACAGACTTTATTGTAAATGCTCTTACTTGGCTTGCAAGAATGAGTTTTCATTGATGAGCTCCAGTAGACTGACACAAATGGATTTCCAATATCATATGATGTAATGCCATCTGTAGACCCTCTCATGGCTCAGCTGCTGGACAACAACATTTTCATTCCACTGTTAAGGACTAATTTGATTGTTTTGTTTAGTTTCATGTGTTATTTTGACATAAGATTTTAATTGTATTTATTTGTTTTTGGCCAGTTGTATACTGCCTATGTGGAGAGCCAAGAGCAGCTGCAGTTGGAGCGCCTGGAGAACAAACGGGTCAACAAATACCTGGATGATATCGTGCAGGAAGTGGAAGCAAAAGCCCCTATCCTCAAACGGCAGAGAGACGAACATGAGCGCATGCAGAAGTCAGTGGCCAGTCTTTCCACCAAGCTGGAGCAGGCTGTGACGGTGTGTATTGGTTTTCTTTGAAATTGAACAGGGTGGGGTAGTAATGCTGGTAATTTTCTTGTTTTGAAGATGTAATGTCCCATATGGATTTAAAGTCAACACTGATTAATTATATTTTCAGGAGGTGCACCGCCTGCAGAAGGAGGCTGATGAAGCCAACAAGCGCTCCTCTGTCCTGGAGAGGGACAGCCAGAGGTGTGAACTGCAGCTCTCAGACATGGCTCAGCAGGTGGGTTTGCTATCATCTCCCTTCTTATGGGGTATATATTGAAATTCTTTATTAGGACAACCCACAAAATACAACACAGCAAAAACATTTAACAAAAAATGTTTAAAAAACAAATAATACCATGATAAAGACAAACAGAATACATTAAAACAAAATACAACAAAAGCCCAACAAACATACATGCTGATTATAATTATTCTTAGAAAATGAAACTATAAATAGGTTCCTGTAAATGCTTACTTTCAAAGTTCTTCTTTACGTTGCTTGTTAGGTGCGTGTGCTCCTTATCGAGCTGGAAGAGGCTCGTGGAAACCATGTGATTCATGAGGAGGAGGTTAGCTCAGCCGATATCAGCAGCACATCTGAGGTGATCAGTCAACACCTAGTGACGTTCCGCAGTGTGGAAGAGCTGCAGAAGCAGAACCAGCGTCTTCTGGTGGCCCTCAGGGACCTCAGCGATGCCCAAGAGAAAGAAGAGCACGAGGCCACCGGCAATAAGTATGTCTGACTCTGTGCTGGTTTGACTTGGTTCCATGTGTTTCTTGATGTCTCACCAGCCAATTCAGTGATTGGCAAAACATCGGCTATGTCAACATCACAGTTTCACCTGATTAAAATGATAATTATGTTATGTACGGTAAAAAAGTCAGAAATCAATATGTCAGATGGGCTAATCAGTATGAACTATCACAGGCGTGGTGAGCTGGAGCAGAGTTTGGACAAAGCCCAGGTTGAGCTGGAGTCCCTGAAGGAGCAACGCAACCAGCAGATTAAGATGACTGAGTCCATTGTGAGGCAGAGGGACATGTACCGTGTGCTGCTGGCCCAGGCAACAGGAGTCAGTTTCCCTCAGCAAGGTAACACACAAGAGATCAGTCATATACTAATGACAGTTTGCATAAAGCTTCTGGAAAGGTTTAATGATTAGATGGCTTTTCATTTTTAATGGTGTTCTCCAGCAAATTATAGTTCAGATTCAGTCAGATCTCAGTGTTTAACTTATACAGTCTTATTATAGTTTGCCCTGTGTGGCTGAACTGAAGTGTTTTTGATTAAGGTACACCACCTGAGGAGTTCTCCCTGACCTCCACCCCACGGCGCTCACCCGCAGCCACTCCCACCACAGGAACACCCACTGCACTCATCTCCATGGCAGCAGAATCTGCTGAAGCACTGGAGGCCAAGGCAGCTTTGCGACAGGTGAGCTCCATTTTTGCCAAAAACTGAGTATATCTGGGTTTTTTTTTTCCTTTTGCATCCATTTATTAAAGCTAAGCAGGTACAGCAGGTGTGTTCATCTCCACAATGTAATGGTTATATTTACTTAGGAGCATTTTGTAGATTTGCTGCATGGTGTATGTTTTAGCAGTGCCCGCAATGTGTTCAATGGGATTACATCTGTCTCTAACTCTTGTAGATCCAGGCCTGATTATGAAGTATTACCAGATTAAAGTAATCTCATGGCTTCAGCTTTCCCAATTTCTGTGAATTGTTTGAAGAATAGTGTTTATATTCGTGGATCAGTATGTGCGCGTACTGTTGCCCACTGCAAGTGACATGCTTTTGTAATTGTATTACGTTGCCACTAGAGGGCAATGTGCCTCTACTGGGAGAATCTGTTTTCATACTGGAAAAATTCTGACACCTTTTTAGCTTCTCATACCAAGCAGAATTAATTCAGTCTTAACTGCAGGCTGAAACTCATAAACATTTACATATAAAGACATACTAACTACACACCTGTGATTAATTTGTATAACTTTCAGATGGAACTACATTCATGGAAAGTTGTATACAAGTTTAACAGGATTTTACTTCAGATATGAAAGGGTTGAACAATTCCCTCTGTTAGGGGTGAACATTTAAATTATTTGAGCAACGTTTCAGTCAGTCTATAAAAACAATGAGTGATAGTGAAGCTTAACTAAAAAGGAAACTTTATTTGGTACTGTGTGTCCATTGTTCCCCATCATGTTTAAATGTTTCTTTTGTGCGAAAAAGGTATTACAAGAATAACCATAGGAAGTAAGAATGTCGGTTATATCTGCAGTTGCAGGAGGTGTTCACTACCTATAAAAAGGAGCGTGTGGAGGCTGACAAGGGACTGACTGGGCAAAATGAGAAGCTCCAGGAGCAGCTTTCTGACCTCCGCTCCCAAAATGCAAAGACATCCACACAGCTCGAGTTTGCTTCTAAGAGGTAAGTTTGAAATACATGTACATGAGCAGGAACATAAGTCTGTTGTTTGTCAACCTTTTACACGTTTAAATAATACACAAGAGAGCTCATAGACAACTAGAAAAATTACGTATCTCAATAATGTCAGGTACGAGATGCTGCAGGATAATGTCGAGGGCTACAGGAAAGAGATTGCCTCCCTCAGAGAAAAAGGACAGAAGATGACAGCTGCCACACAGAAGCACGAGCAAACCATCCACACTTTAAATGAAGATCTGAGAGCTGCAAAGGAGAAGCTTGCTATGGCTGAGGTTTGTCTTTGTTCTATCATCCATTTACTTTTTTAATGGCAATGTTTATGCCCGAGTTAGTTTTTTTCCCATTTCTTTAATCACTGAGGAAATATACATCAGTCTTTGATTTTTTTTTTACTTCACCTTATCTCTCTCTCTGTCTCTTAGGGCCGTGCTGAGAGCCTGCGAAAGGAGAGAGACCTGCTGAAGCTGGTTGAGTCCAGGTTAAATCAGGAAAAAGAGACAATCCTAAGCCAACAGCAGAGCCAGAACCTGCTGCTTTCCAACCTGCAGACCATTCAGGTAATCTAACAGTTTCTCACTCAGTGTCACACACAGAAATAAAGATGGTTCAAAATGTTAACTGTTGGTTTTGTTGTTTGTTTGTTTTTTATTTAGGCCACTCTTGAGCGTTCAGAGACTGATACACGTCAGCGCCTCAACGGCCAGCTGGAGAAACAGGAACGAGAGATCTCCCAGCTGCAGAAGAGGCTGGAGAACGAGGTGGAACAGCGGCATCTGCTCAGCAGAAACCAGGAAGTAAGCAGAGATTTAACTGTTGTCAAGGTGTTTTCTGCAAGAGTACAAGATATTTCCAATTAAGTTTGACTTTATGAGAACTCTAGGTCATGTGATCTTGTAGAAGATGCTTTTTTATTTGTAGTTATCTTTTTCTCTTTTTTTTGTCCATGCACAGATCCAGGTAATGGATGCAAAGAGGCAGCTGGAAACACAGGTGGCTTTACACCAGAAGACCAAGGAGCTGCTGAGTGCTGCCGAGTTGGAGCTAAATACACACAGACTGCAGCAAGGCAGCAACGAAGCACGCCACACACTGAGCACCCCCTCCACGCCCATCATCAGAGGTTGGCACTAACACACACATACAGGGACAACACACTCAACATGCACAGAGGAGTAGTATTTTTGCTGGTAGTAACTTTGGATTTAGGCAAAACATTTCAAGTCATTCGACGCCAAATCATTTATAACTCTGAGATTTATAAATCTAAGTTACCATCTGTGTAATTATCATACACAAAAGTGGCTCTTTACATGCTAGGTTGCAAGTAAATTACTCAAATTTTACAGATGCTGTCCATTCTTCCCATCTGCTGTCCCACATATACACTTTAAGTATATGCTATTTTCTCACTGTCTCATTAGCTCATGTAGTTTCTAGCACTTCATATAAAACCAGACCCAGTAAAATTCAATCAAATGTCTAAACCACAGCCATACAAATGTTTGTGGGTTTTAAGCAGACTCTTAGCTATGTTTCTTTTATCAGTCCTCATTCCATCCTCACCTCACTGGGGTCATGTTATAATTCCTAAACCTAGAACAAATGCCATGAAAAGAACTGTTATGTATAGAGCCATGTTTCAGTGGAATAAGTTGCCATACTTTATTATTCAAGCTGCAAGTAAAGAACGTTTTAAAAAGCATCTAAAAAGGTTATTCTTGGGTAGAGGCCAGCAAAATATTTAATATGTATCATTGTCCTCATTCCATCCTCACCTCACTGTCTAAAATTTGCCTTAGTCACTCATGTTACTGATTCTTCCTGCTTTCAGGCCTGCAGGCTTCAGATCAAGACAGAGAGGATCTGCAGGGCCGCCTGCGCTTGGCTGAAAGCCGGGCAGAGGAGCTGGCAGAGAGTCTCAGGGCAGCCACCTCCAGCATGGAGCAGTACAGAGCCATGGCTCAGAGCCTGGAGGACTCCCTGGATAAAGAGAAACAGGTGGGGAACACTATCATGACAAAAAAAACAAAGAAACTGCTTATCCATGTTCCTCTTCTCATAAATCAACTGGCCACAAAAAGATAAAATTACCTGCATATACAAAAAAGTATGTGTGAGCTAGATGTCAGGTGTCAAATCATTTTATTTGTATATTCTAATATCACAGGTCACAAACAGACTGGCTTATTTTATTATATTAGTATTGTATTTATTGTCTGCCATTGATACTTTGACATGTTTCACATATGTCTGAACTCTTAGCATTCCCTCTTGGTATAATATTGCACATTTAGACATTTTTGAGAAGATAACTGTAATATAATGTTGCAAAATGTGTAATGTCCAGGTAACGGAGCAGGCACGCTCCTCCATTGAAACCCGTATGAAGGAGGCTGAGGAGCAGCACTGCAGGCTGCAGGAGAAGCTTCTTGATGCAGAGAAGGAGAAACAAAGTATGGAGGAGCTCAAGCACAGAGCCCTGGTCTCTCTGGAGGAGCAGGTAATCAAAGTCCCATATTATTAAGTTATGTTGCACGCATATTAAGTCCAAGTATTGCTGTACATTTTCCTTTTATATATATTAAAAAAAAAAAAAAAGTTTCACTGCTTTATTGCCCTTACAGTCTGAGACTTGTTTTTTCTTATTTTGTGTGTGTGTGTGTGTGTTAGATAAACACTTTGAGGAGGAGTCTAAGCAGTGCCCAGTCAGATCGCCAGGCGGCACTATTGCGAGTGACAGTCGCTGAAACCCAGCAGCAGCAGGCTCTACAAGACAGCCAGGATCAGGTAAGCAGCCATTACACAATTAATTGCAGAAGAGTGTAATCATGATTGGTTCTTCCTATTGGGAATTCCAAATTAGGACTAATAGGATTGCCAGTTATTGTTATTAAAATCAGCTAATTTGATGCAAATAACCATGTCTTTCCTGTCTTCATGGGAGAAATCTCTTTAGTAAAAACCACTACACTTCCCCATGTTCATATTTAGACCCAAAATATTTTCCTGGTTGGATTACATACTGTAGTCCTCAGCACAACTAGTTGTATTTCAGAGTAGAGATTCATTACAACCCTCCAAAATCTGTGTAGCTTATTAAATGTCAAGTAAATAGCCATTTCTACATCTGTCTGACATTTGGTAAAACTGCCAACCAGATGATTTGATGGATCAGGTGGTGAAAAAGAAAGTGAGCAGTAAGGCTTAGTGAAATTGGTTATCTATGGACAGATGAAATCACATCTTTTTCCTTTTCTCAAGGCTAAGCTGGCAGCTGAGGCGCAAGATAAGTATGAGCGGGAGATGATGCTTCATGCAGCAGATGTGGAGGCCCTGCAGGCTGCGAAGGCTCAGGCCCTGCAAGCTGTGGAGGTTAGACACCAACTGGAAGAGCGAGCCCAGAGGGTCCAAGCTGAGCTACTGGAGGCCAGGGTCTCCTGGGGGGAGCAGGAGAAGATCCTCAAGGTTGGTTGAAGAGCTGATTAAGTAGACAAATACAGAGTTTAAAAATGTAACAATAGGTTTTTAGATTGTATTCTGTAGTAACTCTTTACTTTATTAGTATTTATAATACTAATTAGTATTTAGTATTTTGTAATCCCTGTAGATCAACCTTTGACATAATGTGGACATCTTTTTTTTCTCATGTCCCAGGAGGAGATGTCTAAGATAGAGAACCGCCATGACGAGTTGCAGACACAGAACACTCTCCTGCACGAACAGCTCCAAACAATGAGTAGCAAGATGGCTGACAATTTACAGCGTGCTTCAAGTGAGAGTCCCATGAACATCTCCCTGACTGAAGAGGGAAAATCTCAAGACCAAGTCCTTGAGATTCTCAGGTAAGAGTCCTACACACAAAATCTGTGTCAGTAAATTTGGAAAAAGCTATCCAGTTATCCAGCCCACTTCAGGTCTTGCTCTTATACTTCCATGCTCTTCCTTGTTTTGGACATACTTATCTGTTCTCTATCACAGGTTTGTGCGTCGGGAAAAAGAGATTGCAGAGTCTCGTTTTGAGGTTGCCCAAGGGGAGAGTTTGCGTTACCGCCTGAGAGTGGAGCACCTGGAACGAGAACTGAAGGAGGTGCAGGACAGCTTGAGTGCTGCAAGGGAAAGGATGCAGGTATGTTTTTATACTCACTGATCTCACAATTACAAATAATGTTGTGTACAGCAACTATTTGTTAGATTGCTGAATTGTGGTTAGACCTTTTTTAGAAAACTGTATGTGACTTTAAGACCAATGCTCATCTGACTCAGGTGACAGCAAAGACCTTGGCTCAGCACGATGAGCTGATGAAGAAGACGGAAACTATGAGCATCCTGATGGAGTCCAACAAGATGCTGAGGGAGGAGAGGGACAAGATGGAGCAAGAGCTGCAGCAAACCCAAGCTAAGGTAACAGTTGCAGTTCTTTAAAGACTGTAGTTTACCACAACCCTGTGTGTACTCTCCTAACTACAGCAGTTCAAACTTCACTCTATTAGGGAATTATTTTCCAGTGAACCTCCCAATCTACTTTGTTTCAGTTCCTCTCATTTGTGTTTCAGGTGCAAAAGCTGGAGTCAGACATCATGCCACTGCAACAGGCGAACTCCGAACTGAGTGAGAAGAGCGGGATGCTGCAAGCAGAAAAGAAGATATTGGAAGAAGAGATCAAGCGCTGGAAGGCTCGGACCCAGGTCAGTGAATAGACTAGAAAGTAAACCAACAAAGCTTCTTATAGGAAATAGTCAAGATAAATAATAATGCTATTTTATTCCTAATGTTTTTATGTATTCATACCACTAGCTCACAGGTTTTTGTCCCGTTGTTTTAGCATTTGGTGAGCCAGCAGAAAGATTCAGATCCTGAAGAGTACAAGCGTCTTCATTCTGAGAAGGAGGCTCACCTTAAACGTATTCAGCAGCTCACTGAGGAGAGCAACAGACTTAAAGCAGACGTGACCAGGTGAGAGACTATAAATAACATAAGTGTTGAATTGTTACTGAGCAGGTTGTTACAGACCAGTCTTTTTCTCCATGCAATCTGTGCAATCTGTTTGACATCTTGAGATCTTCACCACTCAGTCCTACACAATTTCTTTGCCTTGTTCATTCATTTTCCCCATCTCTTCATTTCTCTCTACAGGAGCAATAATCTAACGGCATCCCTGCAAAGCCAGATACAGAACTTGCGTGATAACATGAGTAAGATAACTGATGAGAGGAATTCGCTAAAGAAGGAATTTGATGCCAAGAACCAGGAGCTCCTGGAGAAGGCGCGGACGATCACCCAGGTCAAGAAGATTGGACGGCGCTACAAGACTCAGTATGATGAGCTCAAAGTGGAACATGACAAGGTGCGAGCTCAGGAGCTGCTTCTATTTTTTAATCGAAAGATTTGAGAAAAAAGAGCATGGTTGTATTATACATTTCAATCCACTAGAAACAGTCAACACCACCACTGTTTGTGTTGCTTTAAGCATAATCAATATTGTCTGTCCTCCAGATGGTAGCTGAGGCCGCGGCAGGTCCATCTCAAGAAGAGGAGGCTCGTCAAGCCTCAGTTCAGGAACTGCAGAGCCTCAAAGATTCTCTGAGCCAGGCTGAATCCAAGACCAAAGAGCTGGAGGGACAGCTGGAGAACATTAACAAGGTTAGACATAACAAGTCGAGTTTGAGATAAAACATTTTACTTGGCTGTAGACTCTGTGGCCAGGCTCATGTTCCTCTCAGCCTCTTATCAGAGGCAGAGAACACTTGCATTGTGATCAGTTTGAGAAATCATGTAGCTTGAATAATTTAAGCCATTGCAAAAGTAATATTGAAACAGGCAGTAGCTAGACAGCATTAATTACTTTATCCCATCCACTGAATAAGCATGCTTATCTTTTTTCTTTTTTCTTTTTTTTTAAACATACATTAATTTTCACCATGTCTTCCTGGTCTGCCTCAGGTGGTTACAGAGCGTGAGACTGAAGCACGCAATGCCCAGGAACAGTCATCCAGGTTGCAGACAGAGCTGACCAGGCTGAGGCAGGAGCTGCAGGATAAGGCTTCCCAGGAGGACACACTGAGACAGCAGATGGCTGACAAGGAGGAAAAGACCAGGAAGGCCATCGTTTATGCCAAGCAGAAGATCAACCAGCTCATGGGTTAGAGAAGCTTACATTACCACAGATGAAACTACAATAATAATCCTTTTTTCCCCCTCAATTCTTCTCCCCATTTGCCTCTTATTGTAATGTTCCTTGTATGTTTGATTGAAATCTAAGACCAAATTAATTTATGCCCAGCCACCAAAGAGCAGTTGCAGAAGGAAAATGAGGAGCTAAAGCAGCAGCGTGAGGAGTTGGAGGTGCGAGTGAGTGCTCTCAAGTCCCAGTACGAGGGCCGTCTGAGTCGACAGGAGAGAGAACTGAGGGACCTGCGAGGTCAACAGGAGAGACAGGAGCAAAGAGACGAGCCAGCTGAGGCAGGTCCTAGTAAGGTGAGAAACTGTTTACCATGTGATCACATAAATATTTTTCTTTTAATTTTTTTACTTTTTCACTAAGTTTGAATACCCATAGAGACATTGAGTTAAGGTTGCTAAAACAAGCATAAAGCAAACTGATAATAAACAAAGCTCCCATAGTACTTTTGTTTTTATTAGTTAGCTAAACTCTCTTTGGATTTTAGTTTTGCTGCCATAAACTAGAAATGACATCAAGTTTTCAGCACTGTAAAACTTACCTAAAATACTTCAGGTTTTGTTCCTAGAGCCAAAGAGCATTTCTAAAGTCTGTTAATGCTTTGTCATGTAATGGTATGAGACAACTGCTGTTCCATGGGTGTTGCATTGAATACACAATGGATAAGTGGTCTTAAGTGGTGAAAAATATGAGACATGTCTAAGAAAGTATGTCCGGTGGTAGGTTACAAGCGTGGGTGGAACTCTACAGCATCATGACTCAAAGCACCTTGTTGATCTCCATGATGACTTTTGTCTGTCTGTCCTGATTTTAGACCCAGGAGCAGCAGAGGAGTACAGAACAGAGACAGATCAGTCTGAAGACAACCCCAGCTGCAGACAGGGGCAGGTATGATACACACCTGCAAAAGCTGCTTGTTATATATATATGTTTACTGTAGTGCAACAGAGATACATAGAAATGAATAGACCATAGTTATTCCTAGTCATTATTAGGAATCATTACTCAAGCCCCGATGTTTGTTTCTTTCAGTGCTAGCAGCTCCGAGCCTCCGACTGCCAACATTAAGCCAACACCTGTAGTGGCCACAGCCAGCAAGCAACCCGTCAACCCGGGGAACAAACCAACTCCAAGGGCAAGCATCAGGCCTATGATCACCCCAGCTACTGTACCCACCCCGACACCCACTGCTACTGTCATGCCCACCACACAGGTGGAGACCCAGGAAGGTAAGTCTAACAACAAAGCTTCAGATATGAATGTAGGAAACAGATTAGTCAAAAGGCTACTCTACTAAAGACATATGATTTAGTTATGAATCCCCCTCCAATACTGACAAAGAGTGATTCCCTCAACTATATCTTAATACTATATAATAATTCTGGTGGCTCAGTGAAGAGGTTTTTATGGTACAATATCTCGCTCTTCATTGGCTGAAACTCTTTTGCACTGATTGTGTCTCCTCTATAGCCATGCAGTCTACAGAAGGCCCACCAGTGGAGCATGTCACTGTGTACGGTAGCGCTAGTGGCTCGGTGCGCTCCGCCAGCCCCAACATCCAGACCACTTTAGCGAGCCCCATGCTAAATGTGCAGCAGACCCAGACCCAGGCCACAGCTTTTGTCCAGCCAACGCAGCAACAGAGTGTGACCCACACAGAACCGGCCAATCAGGAGCCACCACCTGTCGTAATTGAGGCGACCCCCAGCTCGCAGGTGGAATGGCCTTCAGCATCTTCTACTTCCTCTGTGTTTGGAACTGGTGAGAAACTATTTCTTTGAAGGTTTAAATGAATCAAGGTTTTTGGTGGAGAGCAATGCAACTTTTTTATACTGTTGTATTTTGAGAGATACAGAATTATTTGAAGAAACAAAACAACTAAACAGTAACCATGCCTTATCTCCAGTTTCAGCGACACCAGGAACCTCATCCATGTCCAAAAGACCTCGTGAAGAGGAGGAAAGCACCACCATGGTCACTGACACAGAGGCCTCCCAGGAGGATACCTCCAGGGCTCCTATACCCAAGAAGTTGCGCATTATCCAGAGAGTGGGTCCAGAGGTACGAAGCAGGGTTACATATAGATCTCATTAGATGTTTTTAACCATTTAAAAATTGGCGCAGTTCTTAATATGTCATGTATTTTACTCAGGAGGAGGTGCTGGCTGAGGACAGTGCTGAGGCTGAAGGAATGGTGCCAACAGACAGTCAGGACGGTGCAGAAGCCACCCAGGTCAGATATCATCTAATACAAATAAATAATACACTTCCATAATCTCTTTACTTTAAAGTGTAAAATATATTTCTGTTTTCTGTCCCCAATCTGTCATTAAGATGCTTTGGTATGATTATAGAGCACAAATAAGGCCAGGATTGTTGGCCAGGGTCATTTCAGTGGTGTTATTACTGCTGGCTATTTCTCAATAGTAACATCACTTTTTCCGTAAACCTCATTGTTGTGAGATTTACATTTTCAAATTAGCAGTTTTTTTCTTCCCCTTTTTGCTTTACCAGAGATAATGAACATGCTGCAACTACATTTTGCTTCTTACATGTGTCAGGGAAGAATTATGGCCCAAGAAATCTCTATTTACAGCTATAAATTATTTGGTCTGATGAATACAATGAAACAGGCAGGAGTTGTTAATAGTAATGTTGCTGAATTAATTTGGTAATCACTTTTTGGTATTACATGTAGCACAGCCTTTTATGGACAGTATTAGTTCTTTAGTTATTGACCAAAAGTTGTACGTGGCTCTCATTGTATCATCCTGCAGACGGAGGAGTTTCCAGCACTGGAGGACGGAGATGAGGGCACAGCTTCCCAGTCTGTCGCAATGGATCAAGAGGTTACTCTGACACAAAGTGAAACCCCTGACCCGACTCAACGGGAAGTTATCATCATCGTAACAGATACAGAGAGTGAGGAGGACCAAGAAGAGGAGGAGGAAGAGGAGGAAGAACAGGTAGAGTGTCTTTAAGGCAAAATGTATCAGTGTCGAAATTTGCTTTTGTTTCCTCCCAACTGATTTTATCACTGCCCAATACAGGACTATGAAGATGAGGAGGAAGAGGAAGACGAGGAAGAAGAAGAGGAGGAGGAAGATGAAGAAGATGAAGAGGAAGATGATGGCGGGATGGGGGATGAAGGGGAGGACAGTAACGAAGGCAGCGGGGATGGAAATGAAGCGTACGAAGGAGACGACACAGAGGTACGATTACTCTGTTCAAACATTGACCTTTTTTTTTCTTTTTTTTTACGGTCCGATACCCACAAAACTGTCACATCCAGTACAGCGCGTTAACCCTTCCCACGCTTCCAGTCAGAGGCTCACGCACTTTCCAGCTCACACTCAGTTTTTCCACTCTGTCTCTTTTCAATGTCACACTCATATTTTATCCCTCTGTCGTAACTTTCTGTCTGCATGTAGGCTGCGTGTGTGTGTGTGTGTGAGTGGGTGGGTTGGAGGGAGGGAGGGAGGGGGGGTGGGTGGGTGTGTTTGTTGATTTTAGTTGTATACCTTTTTTCTACATGTTCAGTGGGGTGAGTCAGTGTCTGCATAGGGACAGTTAACGGTCTTTTACTTATAATCTGCATGTGTGAAAGTTGTTTTGATGTGGGGAGTCTGCAAACCACCGCCCAGTTTTGTGTGTGTGTGTGTGTGTGTGTGTGTGTGAGTGTGAGAAATAATACAACTTTAAAACTTTAAAGCCAGTTGTTAGAAGAAGAAGAAAAAGAAGAAAACACATATCAGCTGACACAGTGACTGACGTTTAAATACATGCAATAAAATCTAAACTGTAGGTGTCCCCTCTGCCTTTGAGAGAAAAAAAAAACCTAGTTTTTGTAACATTTCTAAGGGTTTGCTTAAAATTTTCATCCTGGAAACTCACCTGGAAATGCAACGTTTAATCGTCCGATGAATGAGTTCATCACATGCCAATTATTTTGATAATTGAACAATCATTTTAATTATTTTTAAAAATAACTAAAATGGTTTCTGCTTCTTCAATGTGAATATTTTCTGGTGTTTTATAGCAGTGAATATCTTTGAGGTGTGGACTGTAGGACAGAACAAAAGACAAAAGTCATCAACATTTTTTTTAAAATCATTTGACTTATTGATTAGTCTGGAAAATGTATAATGAAAATAATCATTAATATGTTATAGTTGCAGCTTAAGTTTCCTCATGATAAAACATAATTATGAGGCTGTCACTGATTAGATTATGCTCACTTTATTCTCAAATTATGGGACTAGTTTTATAATTAAACAATTATTGCCATTTATTGTTTCTTATATTTTATATTTGTATTGTAATCAGGGTGTCCTTGAAAAAGGCAGCTTGCTCTCAATATAACGAAAAAAAGTAAAAGTTTGGATCATCTAAAACCTCAACTTTAAATCAACCAAATACATTTAACAGTCTCATTTGTATTTAGTATGTCCATGATGGGTTCATGATGTAATGGTTGTTTTTCCCCCTGTGCCTCTGCTGTCAAGTTGGGAAACAGCATGTGCTGTATTTTGAATGATGGTATATTACATCAGATGGAAGAAATCTTTGTGGGTTATCACTGTTTTTCCTAATTTAAATTGTGTCCGTAAAGTTTGTCAGCTAATAATGGGTTTTCAAATGATTTTTTATGGAGATATATTAATGTATTTTTACTGGAATTTCTAAACTTTTTCAAAAGGGCATTTTTGTTCCACACAAGGAGGAAATGGATCATAATGTGTGTGAGGTGCCCTGCCAGTATATCCTGGCATCCATAACGTGGGAAAACAAACCCACTGCTGATTTTATTTATTGTCCATCTTTATTTCCGTTTTCATTTTCTGTTTTGAAATTCTACTCATACTCCTTTTTCCCTTATTACTCTTGTCTTTATTATTTCCTTTTGTTCTTCCCTTTCTCAGGGAGCTGATGTAACAGACCCTGGCACAGAGACAGAAGAGAGTTTGGGGGCGTCTGACTCCACCCAGAGGCCCGCAGATTCCCAGACACCTAGCTGTAAGATCCAGGAAAGCGTGTCGAGTGCACATACGTAGACCCACCTCAAACTCTCCACTTGGGCTCACAAACTGTCCCGTCATCCAATTAGTTATCTGAGTCCTCAACGATGACTGAAAAAGATGTAATATGTTGTTGTCTGTCTGAAAGGAAGAGCGGCCCATGTGGTAGCCAAAATAAAGGTCATTTCCAACAAGGGCACATAAAGGTCGTTTTTCTTTGAAAATGAATCATAAGTTCTTAGTACATTAGACAGGTGAGGCACACATTATTAGAAGATAATATAATACATTTTTCTTGAGGGAACCTGCCAAATACTTATTCACCACAAAGACATGTATTTATTTCACCACAAAGAAAAAATCTGCTTCTATTAATTTTGTCATGTCTGCTGCTGTTTTAGTTGAGAGCAGTGCGATGGAGGTCTTTTCTACAGAGCAACCCATAACAAGCTCTGGTGCACGCATGCCCCAGTCGCCACGGAGACCAACACATCAGCTGCCCGCCCGACTGAACACCCACCCCGCCCCAACATCAGAACTGGGACCTCCTGCTCAGGTTCAGGTCTGAAAGAAAAAGGGGCAGATTTCAATGAAATAAATATTAAAAACATATTTTTTGTGGCACAGTACAATATTTAACAGTTTTGTTATATATCACAGTGTATTCCTGTTCGTCGAGTCCCTCAGCTTGCTCCTGGGATGTCCAGCAATGCTGTGAGTCACATCTGCAATTGTAGAAAATCCAAAAATACACCTTTTTAAATATACAAAATTACCTTAATTATACAAATGCTAGTGTTAAATGTTTAGTCCTGTTTAGTCCTCCAATGCTCTTCTGCCATCTCTCCCTCTGCAGCAGCACTTCTTTGATGATGATGACAGGATGGTTCCCAGCGCTCCCACTCTGGTGGTGCCACACCGCTCTGATGGTTTTGACCAGGCCATTCAGTAAGTCTCACACACACGTACACAGACAGGAAATCACTGTAGAAATTTCAGTTAAATTTGTAATAAAAGTGCTGATAATGCTGATCTGATATAATTGTGGTCATATTTTTTAGTGTAACGTCAAGTTTCTAGGATTTATTTAAGAGATTAAGTGATATTACTTTTGTGTTTAGGGCTCTCACTTTTCAAAAAGTCAAGTTGAAATGAATTTGAACTAACAAGCAATTAAGTGAGTGACTTCATAAACTATACTATGGGTCCTATGGGAGTTGGTACTGGGTTGGACGAGGTTGTAGCATTGACATTTCTCCATTTATTTTAAAGCCTCCACTGCCTCACTTGGTAAATTTGCCACCTATAGTGTTGTCCCCAAAAATACAAATTGAAGTTTAAATATAAAAAAAAAACTTCCCCTAACATTACAACAAAAGTTTAACTTTTGAATATTAAAGTGACAGCAGTAGTATTTTGTTGATAGTTTCTTTTCATGTTTTTATTTTTTTGTATAATTTTTTCTTTATATTTTCAGCTACAACTGAAGCATTAAACATAATCTTTTTATATTACATTCAGATTCAGAACTTTCATCGTGTTGCTGTCTGTACAGAATCTATCTCATGACTCTGGGTGACTGTGTGTTTTGTTTGCCAGTTCTCCACAAGTGGCCGGTGTCCCTCGCTTCCGGTTTGGCGCTTCAGAGGACATGCCACAGACCAGCTCGTCCTCGCACTCTGACCTGGGACAGCTTGCATCACAAGGAGGTACTCCACCACCACCACATTTTCTGCAGTTTCTATATAGTTTCTCTAAGTTTCCCTTTTCTTCCAACTTCAAATCAATTCTTGTGAATGTCTTCAGGTCTTGGCATGTTTGAAAGCCCCCTGTTCCTCGCATCTCATGAAGAGGACTCTGGTGGACGTAGCGTTCCCACCACACCGCTCCAAGTGTCAGCGCCAGGTATGTCTCATCACTCTGATGTGAGGAGATCTGGTCTGGTTTAGTGTTCTCATTAAAATACTCAGTTCACACTTTAAAAACATTGACAGTTTGGAGGATATTTGCAGATTTTGGAGGACTACCATATGCTCAATCAAAAATTAGCACGTTTATCTTGTTTTCATGTTCATCTCTTCCAGTAACCATCTTCTCAGAGGTTGTTCAGTCAGACGCCACGGAGCATGCCTCCCAGTCAGTTCCCATGGTGAGCACATCGACGCCGAGCCTGGTCGTGGCAGGAGCAGCCGGTTCAGGGGAGGAAAGAGATGATGTCTTCCTGGAGCCAGACACTGATAGGTGAGACTCACTCCTCTGTTTTTTTTTTTTAAATGTTTTTTTGATTTTTTGCTGCTGTTGAATGTCAGCCCCATCGTCCTTGTTTTCCTCCCTTTCAACTACAGCATTATTCCTCTATGTAGTATTTCTTTTCAGTAGTTGTCGGTTTAATTTGAAATGTAATCCTGTCTATGAATATGTTGCTTTTTCCACGGTTAATATCAATAGCTGTATCAAATTTTAAAACTTTTTTTTTAAATTAACCAAAAATTGTCAGGTTTGTCTTGGGATTTTCTTGCTTCACTGCATGATTACATAATTTGTTCAGATAGCATGTATTTTACGTGTTGCCATGTTTCCTCCAGGCCCAGTTCAGAAGCATCAGTGGATCCTGTGGTGTCTCAGGGTGATATGGAGGAGTCAAGCCAGCCGTCTGACAAGTCTAACCTCCCCTCCACCAGCCAGGAGCCCTCTTCCAGCTCTGCAGGTAGAGTTGCCTCATGACTTGGCAGCTTCCTTACATAAACTTCATATATAATTTCTGTATTAAGTTCAGTTTTGATTGCTGTGGTGTTTTTCTAGATACGAGCAGTGCTCCACCTAAACCCTCCAGACCTGGATCCAGCAGACAGCTGCAGCGTTGGCCAGAGAGCCGCGGTGGGCGCATGAAGAGAGGAGGTAACTACTACTATAAATATTTGAAAGCACATGCACACAAATGATGTATAAATCTAACATTCTATCATTTTGGCTGCTCATTTCCAGCTCAATACAACAAAATGGTATAGTTGTGCAAAATGGCTTGAAAAAATCCCTTCTCCTCTTCTATAATGATACAAAGCATATAATAAAATAATGTCAAATATATTGAGATCTTTCTTCTATTTAACCCTGCTTTGTGTGATATCACATGAATCACGATCTCTCAAATGAAAGGAGAAGCTGAACAAACTCTGCAATGTACAAAATTCACTATTGAATAGTGGTGAAAAGAAATGGTGGTAGACCATGACCAGTAAAGAAAAACAAAAACATCATCAGAGTTTTAAAAAAAAAAAAGCTGCGTCAATATAGAAAGACGCATTTCCTTCCTGGAAAAACTCATTTTCAGCACAAGCTGAGTCAAGCTGAGTTGGCACAGAATTCATGCACATGGTCCACTTAGCTTTCTTGAGTGAGTGAGCATTCGCTGTGGCAAAAACACAGTTTGATATTAAAATGTCAGCCTTAAACAGGATTGTGGTGTGGAGGAAAAATACAATTGACTCAATGTTTTGGTTGGAGATGCTTTCTGACTTTGGAATGTTGTTAGGGCACACCAGTCTGGTCTAATCAATAAGTGAAGACATTTTTCACTGTTTTTATGTTCACACCACAATCAGCAGCATAAACCAAGACACAGTAGAGGAGGCTTTCACACAGACTTGTATAATAACATTGCATCTTTATTGCAAACCAAATAAAAAGTTACACATTTCATCCTTAATGTTTCAGAATTAATAATAAAATATTACATTTCTTTAAAAATTGCATGCTTGAAAAATAGCACTGAATGTTAAGCCACTTAGTTTTTAACCAGCAATAATGTTGTCCGCACGAATCCTGACGAAGCTCTTTTTTAATTTTAATTACCCAATCATGGCACTTAATGAACACAGTATCAGTCAAAAGTTTGAACCTTCAAATGGGTCCAAACTTTTCACTGGTATTGTGTATTGTGCATTATAAAACATGAATTCTTTCAATCATCATATTTCACATTTTATACAGCCACTGCACATCATTTTTACACCAGTATAGCAGGCTTTGTCTTAAAAAGCTTTTTATATTCCAACAGGTCAAGCATTTCCCTCTCGGGGGGGAAACGGGAGACGATTCGCCAGATGAAGCACTAAAACTGGACAAACATGACTGCAGAACTTGTCATTCCCCCTAGAACCACATTATACATTTTCTTTTTCAATCTGAGTGTTCAGCTTCTATATTCAGTCATGATAATGTTCACTTGCTCTGAAGCCTGTTGTGTTTTTTTGTTTTTTAAATGTACTTAGAAAGTACCTTTTCTAATCAGTCCATGCTGAAGCAATGTGTTTTATGAAGAATGTAATAAACTTTAAAAAAACATGAAAATGTGGAAGACTATTTCTTTTGAACTGTCTGGTATTCAGGTGTTCAGACTTTCTTTGGGCATTTGAAGACGTCGTTGCTCTGAGGTGACGTACTGGGTTTAGGGGCAGGGGCGACAACGGGACGTGCAGCATCCATCCTGATGTTGTAGGATTTGGCTGTAAAAGAAACAGAAGAGACCGTGAATTAGGTTTTGCATTCATGAAAGATGTGTAAGATGTCATTTTTCATTTTTAAGTTCCAAGAGTTCTGACTTCAACTTTTACAGATGTCAACTTGGACAACTCTGGCTACAAAAGGACCTGAATTTTAAGGGCCGTTGTTTCTGGAATGATTTAAATGATGGTAAGCCCCTCCTGATGTACATATCTGTAGAGTTATTATTTAAAACTATAGGTATCATTATTAAAATGGAACCGCAAGTACAGTTACTGTGTAATAAACTTGATGGACACCGCCCTCAATGACCTTTACATCTGCCCAATCCCCCACCCCACCCAGATACACACACCCAGACACACATGGTCCTCGTTAGGCGTTTCAGACACTTTGAATGAGAATAACAGACAAGTGAAGGATGGTTTTGTTCTTTTGAGAAATAGAGATGATCAACCATAAAAGCATAATGGCTAATTGAAGACATCAAATTTTGGGAGGTGGGGTTGAGCTAATCCAAAATATGGCTGGTATTTCTTTTGTAATGATCTTGGGAATTTGAATACTGGAACACTTAAAAATAGATAAATCTTAATACAAAATAAATACATTTAGAGTTAATGTCCAGTACTGGTATATCTTAACTTACTTTTAGAGAAGACGTAGTATTTGTATCCCTCTGGTTCTCTGGTGGTCGGGATAGACACAGCAGCTGTGATGGTGGAGGGGAAACCTGTCCAGGATTTCCTGATGCTGATTGTTGGCCCTAAGAGAGACACTGGAAACAAAACGGTTGCATTTTAAATGATGAATAGAATATTCTTTCATGCTTTTGCAAATTTGAGTGGTTATTTTCTCTCTCTCTTTTTTACATCTTTCTGTCCAAACTCACAGTTCAACAGTTGCAGTCTCATAAACAGCACATTTGTTTCCACTTGCCAATTATTTACAAGATGGACCTTGTTGCCCCTCTCAACTCACCAAAGCATGAGTCATTTTTTCAGAGAACTACATGTGTTGTAACTCAAATAAAGCATGTTTATGAGTTCAGGCCTATCTGTTAAAATGCTCAGCAAACACCCTGTACACACATCAGTTACATTTACACAATCTGCATTTCAACCATTGTTTAGATGTGATCTGATAGCATATACTAGAAATGGGGGTATATAAATGAAAGTTAAAATGCATTAATGTAACAGTGGAATATATTTTTTTTGTTTTTATATATTTTTTTAAATTATTGGCCTACCTGCTTGTCGAGCCAATCGGTTACGGACTGTGGTAATGGTGTACTGCTGGACTTTCCTGCCACATGTTGGACTGGTACCAAACTGGTATGAGTATTTCTGGACCGATCCCCCTGAAACAATCAATAGTTAGTCTAAGAATCCATCAATTGAGAACATTGGTATGATATACACATAACAGCAATTGATAAAACTAGAAAGAAAGCTAGGTAGTGAAAAAACATGTCTGTCAAGCAGTTCATCACCTCTCTTGAAGAAGTAGACTGCCTCTCTCCTCCGACGATATTGAGGCACAGACAGAGCAGCTGTGATGTGGCCCCGAAGCCCATCAAAGCCTGATTCAATTAATTTTGGATATCCACTGTCGACAACATCATTTTCATATCTCCAGTACCGGTTTCCCTGCAAACCAAACCAAAACATTCAACTTCTGGGAACAAAAATTGATCAGTTCAGCAAGGTTAAAAAAAATATATAAATGAATAGATAAATAAATATTCTGAATTTCAGATTTGTCAAATGGTTCAGATGAGATAACAACAATTACCTTGAAGATGTATGTTTTCCCCTGGCAGTTGCAACGGGTAAATACAGTGTCAATGGGGGATGGGACGCCCCACACTTGTGTGATGCTACGGGCAGGACCCGGCACCCTGTTACTATCCAGAAACCAGAAGTAGTGCCCTGTGAAGCAATATTACATGTATCAGACTAGTCCACCCACATACAAGATCACTTTAAGAGCCTCTTCACACATTCAAAGATGAAAAATAATACTCTGCTTTGAATAATAATTTGTGTCTGATATGTTTTTTTCCACAGAGAAATTCAATTAAGTCAAAAGA
The DNA here is from genome assembly GCF_027409825.1 of Scomber japonicus. Lineage (NCBI taxonomy): Eukaryota > Metazoa > Chordata > Actinopteri > Scombriformes > Scombridae > Scomber > Scomber japonicus. The sequence continues at coordinate 24,525,230 of NC_070584.1, read as the reverse complement.
AAATCTGCTTTTGGTGTCAACAGGGGACATTGTTGCATGTAACATTGCATCACTAACAACAAGTTGTGATGTCTCAAATCATGCTTGTACATACTCAGATTTAAGGTGAGCACAGAACAAAATATTTTCCTCACTGAGCAAAATATGGAAACTTGTATATTAATTAACTTGTATTTGGATTAAAGCATGACAAAATTGTTAGATCAATGACTGTGAATTCACTGAATATCAGCTTACTGCCACCAACCTCTGAAAACTGCTATTGTGCCATTACTCAATGTGGTGACTGCACTGACCGGCCGTCCGCTACACAGATTTGTATCGTTGCTGTCATCTGGGAAAAAAAGGACACGTTTGTGAGAAAAACATGCAAGAAAACAAAGTAACTATACGGTCTCAGATTGGTTTAGTAAGAGCGTTAAATGGGATTTTTATATTCCAGGGCCTTCAGGGACTTTTCCTGCACTGTCAACTTTTGTCTATTCTTTAAGTTTTATTTCCAATTTCAAAGGACAACATGATTCATTTACAATGTGAGAACAGCCATCTCTGTCACTTAATATAGAGAAACTATTCTTTGAAGCTCATAAACAGGCTGTGACCAGTCATAAATATGTACCAGAAACTAGAGGTCTTCAGATTTGCATCAGAGTAACTCATGAAAAATAGATCTCAGTATCGCCTACAGGAAAGAAATTACATTACTCACTGAAATGAAATTTACCCTCTGATTATTAACATAAATCATTATTTGGGGTCATTTCTTTTCTAGGGATGTTGTGGAGAGGATCTGGATCAATGCTAAAACATTCCTTACCTCCTTGGTAGTCTCTAGGGTTGTCTACATTCAGAGTTTGTGAAGGATCCACAGGCTTTGTGTCAGGTTTGGAGATGGGTTTAGATGGAGTCGGTTTAGTCGGAAGTGGCTTGCGTGGGACAGGTTTGACCTGAGGTTTTGAGGTGGGTTCAGATGGTTGGGGCTTAGTTGGTTCTGGGGTGACTTGTAGTGGATCAGCAGTGGTTTCTCCTGGCGTGGCATCATCTTTCGTGTCATCCTGTGGTGCATCTGTGATTAAGGGAACGTGGGTTGTCAGGGAATCAAGCTCTGGTGCTGGAGAACCATCTGTGGAGGGATCTTGAAGGTCTGGCAGAGAAGAGGAAGGGTCTGTTGTGGCGTCCCCAGAGTCACCTTCAGTACCATCTGGCTCTGGGTTTGAAGTGGTTCCCTCTGGGATGGGTGTTGAGTCCAGCGTTATAGAGGCAGAGGTGGTGGCAACCTGAGAGTCTTCTGAGCCTGTGGAGGAGTCCTGTTTGAGCTCTGTGGTTACTGAAGCCACAGGTGGGTCGGATGTGGTGGTGGGGGCTTCAGTTGGATCTGTATCCTCTGCCTGCACTTCTGGCTCTGGCTCTGGCTCTGGGGGGTTAGCTGTGGGATCAGGGTCTGTTTGGGGTGCTGAGGTTGTAGTAGGCTGGCTAGAGACATCCTGAACTTCTGTGGAGGCTGGAGGAAGAGTTGTTCCTGAGTCAGGCAAGCTGGTCGTCTCAGCATCACTTACATCTGGAAGTGGACAAACATAAGTACAAACTGTGTTATTAAAGTTGAATCAAATAACGAAACTCTTATTTAAGTACAATTTTAAGGTATTTATGCTTAAGTATTTCCATTTTATGCTGCTTTATATTTTAACCCCACTACATCAGAGGGGAAATGGATGGATCCACAATGAATGGAGGACTTTTTATTGTAACACAGTAGTTTTACTGCATAATGTTGCTACTTTAAGGGTGTCAATACTTCTTACAGCACTGCTCGAGTGTGAAGCATGTTGATAAATTATTAAATTATGGACAGCATGTACAGAAGTGTGACAAAGTAGAGGAAAAACTTGAATATATATGTGTAGAAACATGACAAATGCAGATGCTTCCATAGAGAGATTGAGGGGTCGTTGTATGGTTTGATGATTATGAAAATGATGTGAATTATACACTAATACTGTCACTGCTGAAAAATAGAGCTCCAGAGTCTTGGAGAATCTATAAAGAGTTGTAAAGCTGTTCTGGTATCTGGTGGTAAAACAAGTGTATTTGTTCTTTTAATCTGTCTGTATGTTCCTGCCAGGTAATCCCACATATCACATACCTGCACTCTCAGTGGGAGCTTCTCCATTGGCCTGTGTGGTAACTTGATCCAGCGGGTCAGCAGTAGAGGGTCCACCGCCACTGGTGCTTTCGGGGGTAGGACTTACCAATGGATCCTCACCATCACTGAGATCATCTTGTGGATATGATGATGGACTGGCCATCGGAAGTGTATTATAGTCATCTGTGGGAAAATAAGCCAAAATCAAATAATATGAATGTGACTTAGACAGATATTTTAACCAAAACTGCTGTTCTTTAAAAAGTATGTTATATTTTCTAGTGTTACTTAAGCATGAACATCACTCAGATGGTGACATCCCGGAGAGAAATGTCATGAAACGTCTTTCTCCTGAGAGAGAAGTAACAAATGCAAAAGTATCTCCACCCACTAATTTGCTCCAAGCCAACTCCTGAATTAAAACCTCTAAGAAAATGTTCTGTCATTCTCTCTTGGCCACATTTGGTGCTTTCCTCTCTTGTGACTGAGCCTGTGCCCGTTACCCTCCCACACTCTTCACAACAGTGCTTCCTTGTGTTTCTGTTGGCCAGTGAGGTTTGTGCTCTTGGCTTGTTCTGGTGAGACTTGGCCTCCAAACAAACCACAAGAGCCGCAATGTGGCTGTCAACCATAAACATCTTCCTGCCGTCCTCTTGACATATGCCTTATTAAATGAATTTAGTTCAGTTCATAATAATTATTTAAGTTATTTCAAACAACTTATTCGAGTACAGTTCAGAGAGCATTGGTTTCTGTTGCAATTTATTTAATATATGTGAAATATATTTTTGTATAGTATAGTTCATTTTTAAAAAGTATACTCACCATAATTGAATGGTGGCTCTGTTGCTTCATTCAGTGGTGGCTCTGTGTAAATATTCATAAATTAAGATTAGAGGACTAACCATGAAAAAAAACATTTTACATCCTAAATGACTGAAAATGAAGTGAAGAAAAATCAAAACCTCTTGCCAAAACAAATATACCTGTGGGTTTGTTATGGTTTACATTATTGCATGGTGCTGCTACATTGGCTGCTCCATTGATTTTTTCTGTGGTAATTATGAAGACAGAAAATATTGTCAAACATAACCCAATGCTTCAGTGCAGATTACTGCATGCAGTGCATGCTACTCCACATGCTGGTGGACATGCAGGCTGTTTTTGGCTGATATCAGACAGAATTGTCAACTCGGTGGAGTGGGCGGATTCAAAGGTCTGAACCCAGGCAAAAGCTGTTTGATATTTGATGTCAATATTTGTAACAGCTCATCCTGACACTATTAGTCAGCCTCGTTGTTCATGCAAGTGAAGTAATCTCAGATTGCAATAATTGTAATTCTTGCATAATGGTAGAGCTGAGAGAGGTGAGGGCTGATTTTGACATGCAGCCTTTCACTCATACGACATCTAATACATTTGGTGGTCATGTATCAAATGATATAAATCAAAACACTAAATTAAGATGTATGACCACCTAGCTTTTTTTCTTTAACTTTAATCTTTAACTTCATCAGGGCAGTAAGTATCATGAAGATACGACTACTTTATACACTGTAAAGGTAATCTGTGGTCTTTAACATGCAAAAAGACACACACACACACACACACAGTCATGCTGAATGTATGCTGGAGAAAACTTGCCTTCTGCATCACAGTGTTCCTTGAAATCTGAACAACACTGCTTGAACTTGACGCAATCAGGGTCGCAGGTACACCGCCGGCCTCTCTTAAAGGATTCTCCACACCGACCTTGACATGAGTGTTCTGTGGCACAACAAACATGTACAGTGAGTTTACACAGTGCAGATTCTCCTATATAGATTTGATTTCATTTAGGCAACGGTGTATGTATATGTAAGACTGCAATCTGACAGACAGGGATTGTTTGAAAATCAATGAAGCTGAAAATCAATGATAACATCACTGGTGCATAAGAAATAAGACTGATATGGAGGCACTTTAGATTAGTGATGTAAAAACGTGTTATGAGTAACTCCAGATGTTGATGATACATATCAGTGTTGTAGGTTGAGATAAACAGAGTAAATATTGGTTGCTCTAGCAAAACCACAAAGTTATAACTATACTGGGAGAGAAAAAGTCTCACCTGTGGTGCATTGTGATTCAAAGTCATCACAGCATTCACCATAACTCAGGCAGGTATAGTCACACTGGCAGTCATAACCTCTGTAGTATTCACCACCACATCGTCCTTTGCAGCTTGCTGTTTATGAGAAAGAGCACATGGAAAAAGTGTTAGAGAGGGACATACACTGTGGAAAATCAGATGGAATTAGTGCTTTAGAAATTAGCGTCATTTCTTCCAACAATAACATGGTCTACTCAAGCATGTAGTCTGAACTGCTGCCAGAAATTGATTTTTGAAGTCACATTGACAGAAGTTCCATCTCTGGTAAATAATTGTTAACATAGTAAACATGAATTAGTACAAACACAGCAAACACACACACATCATCATTAAAAACATCTTGTTTTGCACCTGCATACGTCTAAAAGTCTGCTGCAGAGAATTATAATCAGTTAAAAGTTGTTCTGTGTAATAGAAATATGTCACAAATACTCACTCTGAGCAGCACTAAAAGTCACAGCACAAGCCGCAAAAATAACAGAGTAAAATACTGTGGAAGGCATCCTCCTTGAAAACCTGAAACTGAACATAAGACACAAAAATTGAATTAATCAGATTCCAGCTGCATGAGTGTATCACCGCCTATGACTGAAACTCCTGAGATAAACACAAGTGTACCTACCTTGGTTGAGCCTCTGTGTCTAAATCCTGCTGAAAGTTTGACTCCAGCTCCTTTTAAAGGGCTGAGAGAGGTCAGCTGACTTCCCAATAATTGTCGTATCCGGTCTAATTAAAAGTGTGATGATCTCACAGGCTGTATGTAGGGAGGATCCTCCAGTCCAGACCATAGGTCCAGACAGCATGATTCCTCACAAACAGCTGGAAGCACACCAACACACATCTGTGCCAGACAGACAGCTGACATCACACACTTCACAGAGCACGAGAGAAAGAGAAGTGGTTGTAGACCATTTACTCAAAAACGGTTGGGTGAGCATAATACCTACAAATCCAGTTTGAAAGATAGAACCATCCAATCAGTAAATTACTTCCAAGTGAAGTTATTTCTTTAACCTCATTGGTCGCGGATGATGGTTTTGTATCTTAAACCTTTTATTAGATCAAGCTATTATAAAAGCTTCTACATAGATCAACTGGAAAGCTGAGAGTGGATCAATTCATCCTTTTTTGGTTTCTGGCAAGATAATTTTTCCAATTATTTGGATTTTTCATATTACGTTTATTCAGTTATATTATCTGTATATTTCACTATCCATTGTGAAAGTCTTGATGCTGTTTCAAAGCTTGCCACACACTGCCAGGTATAACATTCTGGTGACACTGACACTTTAAATATCAACAGTGTTTATATATCAATATGTCTTCCCTTCTAAATATCTCAGATGGTATCACTTAAGTTAATGGTTGAGACACAAATAAGCAAAATCATCTGATATTTCTCAAAAATACATTTTGGGACCCTTTGGAGGGGCCGACACCTCATGAACCAAACAATTGAATACTTAAACGCTGGTGGATCAATACAAACAACCTTATAATTTCATATATATATATAAAACTATAGTTATTTTACTTTTTATATTTTAAATACATATTTAAAATATGTTTAGTATCTACATTCATGTATTGGTACAACTTAGAAATAGTAGAATTAGATGAGTGTCTCTTCCTCCACTGTCAGATTGATGAGGGAGGCAAAAAAAAAGAAAAAGAAGAGTGGAGCGGTTACTTTCTATATCAGAAAATGATCAGAAAATGATCATGATCAGTTGTCAAAGACAAAAGGAAACTTGTATTTTAATGGTCACCATGTTCTAACTATAGCTAAAGCAATGGACTGACTTGAACAAATGTGTTTGAGGTGTTTATCATTTAGTGTATTTTACAGTGACCTCATAGCATTTGTTACTCTGGGGCTACTTAATTTTAAAAAGATATAAATTATTTTTAAAAATATGACATTGTTTATATATATTGGTTTCCATCAAATAAGGCAGGATCTGTTATATGTTATTTTCCATATGGAATGTCACATACAGTATAAAGTACATTTGGCTTTGCAGCCTTGTTTCCTTTTATTGTTCCCAGTATTACTGAAAGTCAATACGTCTAGTTCCCAGTATTACTGAAAGTCTGTTTCATTAGAAGTCAGATAACATCAGAATGGATCCCTCTGACTATACCAGGCTGATTAATGTGTAGATGTATTTTTATAATTTGGGGCTAGTCTGCACTGTGGGAATTTAGTGGTTGGATGTGTTGATAGATCATATCATGCCTGAGGTATTTTCCCATCATGTCATAGTCCAATTAGAGGTAAAGCTCTCATTAGTGCACTCATGTCAGAGTGATAATGATAACAGAATATGGTTGAGATGACTGGGTCTACCAAACAGTCAGGTAAACACAGACACTAAGGGGAAAATCTGCACAACAATTCCCCAACAATAGCACTGTGAAAGGAGGAAGTGCCATACTCCTGTCACCTTCATCTGGAAACCACTGACATGGAATCAGCTCATGTCAGACTATAGGAAGTTGGGACCTCAGTGGATCAAGCTGAAGTTGAAAGTTTAAAAAGTAGATCAAGTGTGCCCCCTTATGGCTACATGGTGTCTGAGTTTCTTCTGGGGTCATTTCTTCTCAAACCTTTCTCACACCAGACAGTTGCAAAGTCTAATTGCAAAACCTTTCACTGGCAAGTTAAAATTGTAGTCCTAATTACAATTTGTCTATTAAAGCTTTGCAATGCAGGAGCTGTCATCTCTTGCTAAATTACTGCCTCTTCTTTGGCATCCTGCTCTTATCACAGTAAACCCTTTGGTTTGCACGGACACTGCTCTCTTGTTTAGACAGTTTAAAAAGTGAACACCATCAGGAGGGGAACTCTTCTTCTTGTGAATTTATTATATAGAGTTCAAACATCTACTTTTTGCAGCTTTATTGCTTTAGCTTCTGGTTTGTACTCATCATTATATTTCCCATCATATTTTAGTTACTTTAATACCCAAATCCATTCTGATGATAGTATACAAGGTGACCATGTCAGCTTTTATAAAGAAGATAGGATTTAAAACTAAACTGTCATAACATTTCAATCAAGTCCATTTTTACTGTCTGTACAGCAACATTCTCTGTTCTTAGACCTTGAATTCGAATAAAGAAAAACTCCTTAAATAACCTTTAACAGAGCAATAGAGGAACAGGGGAAGGATCCATCTGAGGACAGACAGACAAGCAGACAAGCAGACAAGATATATATACATGTGAAGAGACTCGCATCAAGCCATTCACATTCACAGGAGAGGAGAAAAGAAAATACATTATTGACAGAGGAGAGACAGAGAGATAAATATATTATTCAGGAGAGTGAGAAACATGAGGTGAAGATGAACTCCTGTGAACCAGATCCAGAAGTTTTAAGTTTAGTTTGAATCACTATTTCTAATTAACATTTATGATAATTATCTTTTCTTTCTTTTTTAATGTCATCATTGTTCATTGCCAGCTCGTCAGTTGTGCATTTTGTGTGTCTCTTATTTTCTTTTCCTCTGTTTTGTATTTATATATATTTCAATTTTCCATTTCATTTTAAAAAATATTTATCTTTAAAGCCAGCAGCTTCATAACTTCTCTCACATCTGTTGCCTCGTTATTTGTTTTTTATGCTTTTGTGTGCAAATTAAACTAAACTTAACTAATATTTAATTTGTGAATTATTTTTGTAAATAAAAAAAATCTTTAAAAAAAAAGGACACCAGCTAGTCATCCACACAATTTACAGTTTATTAAGACAATGCATGATATCACTCGGAGTCAAGAATACCTGCATGCTGAGGGTTCGGCTTTAATTTGGCTGCTAAACCAAGCATACGATATGTTATTTTAGGTTGTTAATGGAATGGGGAAAAAGATGCTGCAGCTTTCTCGACCTCATTTTGTGCTGATGATTTACAAACATGGGCAGCCGCCTCCCTGTTCACCTCCCCTGCAAACCAACAAGTCCACAGAGAGGCAGCCAGCTAAAGGCAGTAATAACACAGAGAGGAGACACAGAGCTCTTATTACCACAGATGGATCCTGGGGAGATTGGCGGGAAAGTCATCTCATTTGCTAGATCCAAAAAACTGTGTCTGTGTTTTGTGAGCAGACACAGCAGACGCCATCTTCTGTCTTGGCAGCTTTAATCAGCCAGTTCAAGCAGCAGTTAAGCTGATTTGAAAGGACCTGATGAGAGGCAGAAATGTGGAGACACACAGGAAGAGGAGAGGTGATGGAAAACATGTGGGTGTACATATTGGGTGTCATTCAGGAGATGCATCTTGTTATAGAGGAGATCTGTAACTTCCTGGCTGCGTGCTAATCTTTTTGCAAAAGTGAACATACTAATATTGAGATACAAGCAGGAAATAACACAACAATCTTAACCTGTTATTATCAGAGGATGACGCTGCACTTTGTTGAGTATCTCTTCAGTTTGAGCCTAATTTTCATGTACATAAATTTGTGTTTAATATGCCAAATTGGGAATAATTGAGGAAGACCAGACAGCTATGAAATGACCTAACAAGTGATGGCCCTTCATCTGGCATCTGCAAAAAAGTCAGATGACATTATGAAAATGCTTATCTCAGTGTATTTGTGTGCTGTCAGTGTATTGATATAATAAAAGAGAACATGATCAGAAAGGACCTTTAGAGGGAGACAAATGAGAGCGTATCGGCTAGTGTCTGAAGCACCGGGAACATTCATGCGGGATAAGAATAGGAACGCCAACAGGTGGCACGCACTGATGATACATAATTAAATTCAACAGCTCATTCATTTTATTTGGGAGATTTTACCGAGGATTAAAGGCTCAAAACATTATCCTCCATTTCATTTCTGTTCACAGATGGAAGCAAGAGGACACTGCCAATCAGACTGTTTACAGAAAGACAGGATTTATACGCTCTTGTATGTGATCTTATACTTAACACATGGATAAGAAAGGCTCCATAATCTAAATATTGTTTTGTTTGAGTATTTTATTAATCCATACTCTTACAACTCTTACTCTTACTATTATAAAAGATCTAGCCTAAAATAAGATCAAATCTTGCCTTGTGACTTTGTGGTAAAATGTTCTTTTCCTGGCTGTAGCTCTGTGTAAATCTCAGGGTGGAAGTGATGATAATCTCATTTAACCATCTCAGTTACTGCACAGGAAAAGTACACCAACTGTCACCTTGTGCCAAGCTACTACTCTGCCTTTGACATTATGTTCGGCTGCACCCTGTATTGATTTTAATATTGCATCACTACGCATCACATCCAGCATCAACACCTCCAGCAGAGGACTCTCACTCCTCAAGTATCTGATGTATGAGAGCACCAAAAAGTATAACAGCTGTGCTTGTGGTGGAGCACTCAACATCCAACAGATAATTCTAAAGAAAACACAGATAACATATATTTCTTATTGAAGATAAAGAAATTCACAAATTTGAAATATCTGCACAAAAAAGTGGCTAGTGTGAGTTAGTGTGTGCAGATATTCTGTACCAAAAGCTTTATCCAAATCCACAATCTCTAATTCTTCTAATTCATAATTCAATACTTTCTTCATCTGGTCGTTATTTACTTTGGTGCTACATTATTTAATGATGCACATAAAATACATTCCACTTTTCTATGGTGATCTGCAATCAATGTTCAGCTCTTAATTATTCTCCTGTTACAAAGTCATTATATGAGCTCTTCAGATGAGAAGCACAGCATGGAGAGTTGCTAACATCCATGTGAGATCTGCAACAGTAGCCTGATAATCACACTGAACTGTTTCACATTAAACATTTCCTTTTCACAGCAATATTCAGTATTTAAATCACTACAAAAATCCTTCATTTTGACAACTTTTTAGACATCTGAACCCAGCCTACTGCATGAGGGACGTTAGGAGAGATACAGCTCTATATACCATCCCTGGTTGATTGATTTAAAGCAGGCGCAGTACAGATAGAACTGTGCATGCCAAGGCGATGACACCCTGCATGTTTGCGGGAATAATTTTCCAGTCCTTATACTCTTGAGGATGTGAGCATGAAATAGTGTATGTCTATAAATGGCTACCTATCATCCACAGCAGTCTGTCTTTACTGACAGCCTGCCTGTACTTTACATTTCAGTGTCAAGATTAACTGCATCATATGTTTCAGGCTTCATTGAAGAGCTGATGGAGTGGACCGCTACCTCCTCACTGTCAATCAACATGTGCCTCACCGCTGCTGACTGCAGTCTTGAAGGAGGCAACAACAACAACAGCAGCATCTCAAACATCTCATTGGATTTTGACTCAGGGGTTGACATGCAGGTGAATATTTTCCTGTCAATCACCACTTGAAATATGTCTTGTGCTGATATGATAGACAGTGCGGTTTCATTACCCTTCAGACTGCACTCCTATTTGTTGATCTGCAGGTCTAAATAGGTGCTGAATTTGTTTGATGTTTTGGGGTACACTTGTTATTTTAACTGCATGTAAATAACTATATTTCACTGTTTAATTAGGTCCCAATATATTATAGGTCTTAATATCTAGTGACCTACAACTCACCAAATCAGTGCTTGCAAAGAAGTGAATAAAATACTGATTAACTGATTTCTGCCTGTTCACAAATTGTCATTTATAGGTTTCTTGATGGCCAGCAAATAATTGTTTTATACAAGAAAAAAGGCATGTTATTTGTAATCTGTCTGGCTGTGTCATTACAAACCAGTTCTACAACTGTATATCATAACTTTTAAGGGCACTGTATAATAGGGACCCTGAAGCTGTGCATGTGTTGACTGAAGGACAAGTCTGTCCCAAAGACACAAAACAATTCAACAAACACACAGTGTTTTGGTCTTAAATGACATCTGTTGTTATTGCATGCAAAACACACACATGCATGTCTTTCTGTGTTGGTGGTAAATAGCAGAGGTCTATTAAGTGACCTGAAAGGTCTGCAGTAGCCGATAGCATAGACTTACGGAGGTCAATATGATAGATGAGCATTGATTGAGGAGATAAAGCTCTGTTTCGACCATGTGGTTTCTTTTATCTTTACTCCTGAATCTGCATTTTTAACCCTAAAACCTCATTGAACTGCTGAATGGCCAGTCAGTACAAACTCATTCTGCACAGCCAAACATTGTTCAAACATACTTTAATTTAGATTCTTGAAGAGATCTTCAAGTTTCCAAAGATATCATTTACACTATCGGCTGAATTTGTGGGGGATATTTGTACAAGATGATGCACAAGACATTCATAATTTTTCAATTCGATCGAATTTTGCAGCCATAAAATACTTGGAGTCTTGAATTTGAATAAGTGTAAACATTTTTAGTTATTTATAAGGCAGTTTGGGGAAATAAACATAGAAAAGATGACATTTGGGGCATCTAGATGAAGATCATTTGTACCGCCTGTCCCTTATTAGACTTTTAAATTGAGGATAAAAAAAGATTATTGATAAAAACAACTAGATAAAACACAGATAAACAGATAAAATATAACAACAGAATACACAACAATATGCATCTGTGTCTATGTGTGCGTATGTGACTATATATATACACTGGCATGTAGTAAAGGCCTATAATAAAATGTAAAAGTAAAAGTATAGGCAGTCTATTAGTATAGTCGTCATTCAATTATCAAATAACCTCAGTAAAGAGTTGACATGTTGATACATAATTTGTATGTGAACATGTGGAGGAAAGTGTAGAATAAGATGATTTTTCCCCCCAACCCTAAACCTACTTAAAAGGGAAAAAGAGGGACGATGCCCGTTAAGAAGTTATTTTTTAGTGTCTTACTACACAACACTTAATATATTAGTAGTAATATTGGGAGGGGGGATACAGTAAAGCAGATTGAAGTGGCTATCAAGTCACTGAACTTGGCTTATTCTTTGTTTTATCTTTTTCGTCAGATGCACAAGTCCTTATTTTTGTGGGCGTCACCTTGTAAGACAAGTAACCAATAGGCTGCTTGTATACGCTCTTAGAACCACCTTTTGTACGGTTGCTATGCCTACTACACGTTCCTCCCTGATTGACGGCCACAGCAGCCAATGAGCGCCGAGCTGGGCGGGAGTCTGAAAACTGCCTGGTGAATTTCTACTACTATGATCAAACCGCTCAGGGTGCACACAAGTGTCGGACCGTAGCTGCCAAAAGACTGACTGGAGATGGAAAATGTACTATAAACGTTGTCGGAGAAGTCTATACAGGTAATAAATAATTCTTTGTCTCTTTTATCTCCTTGTGTGACATGAATATGACTGTGAAATTGGGTTCGTATTAGCCAGTGCTAGGCTATTAAAAATACCGAGTTGTTGCATGCATGGCTGTGACATTGTTGAATTGAAACTGGTGAGCACTAGTAGACGCGTTTGTTTGGCAGTGGTTGAAATATAAACGGAGGGAAATTTAGCTATCGTTCAAGGACAAACTTGCGAAAGACAAGTAAATATAAGCTTAAAATATGATATAAATCCAGACTAATATTAAGTTGATTATATTCAGTGTTACAAACCCATAGGCTATATCATTGTATTTTTATTGAGGGGTTCAAAATGTGCATCATCTGCCAGGATGACTCAAGGTTTTAATGGACTGACATTTTTACTTCTGACATAAACTGTTTTTCCAGTCAGGCTCCCACTCAGGGGTTATCTTTGTTTTCTGATGCTATCTTGAATGCATTTTTGGAGCCTATGCTGATTTCTAGTCACTGGTCAAATGATCCTCACACATCTTAAGACAAAGTTATCTTATGGATATGATGATGCATTGGTCAAAATGTAACATAAACATATAAACATATACTGTTTTTAAAGACCTGTGACCCAAGATACAGTATATCCTCCATTTCATATTTTCCAGCTGAAAAAAAATATGTAATGGTGACACTGTTTGTAAACTATCTCAACCACACTGCATATTTTTTATTTCTGTACTGCTGTGCATTGTTGCTCACATGTATATCTGTGAATAACTGAAATCAGCAGAAGGGCTCTAGCAGTGACACCAGATTCACTGGGGGAAGACACTGACCATTCAGCAAGTGAATCTGACATATTACCATACTTTATGGTGTTTCTGAGAGAGAGAGAGAGAGAGAGAGAGAGAGAGAGAGAGAGAGAGAGAGAGAGAGATCTGATGTGACTTATTTTACATAAAGATATGGCAGATATTTCTTTGCATGTGTTATAGACTGCTACTTTTAGATAAAATAGAGCATCTGATAAGCATGAATTTGCTCATCCGTAGTATAATGATTCAGTTTGATACTGTCTTGAATTGAAATATAGTATCATGACAGTAAAGATCCTACTTGATCTTTACCTGTGATGCTGTTTTTGTTTATAACTTAAAACACACAATCTGTGATCCAAAGGGTGGCCACACTGCTGAAATTCAAATACTAGCTTAAGCCTTGTTCTAGTATTAAAAAAACAAGAACTTTAAAAGTTGGCTCTGATATCAATCATTTTGTAAACACTGGAATAGAAATAGGTCTATATTTTGAGAAAATACTCAAAGTGTACATTTTCAGTGGGAATATGCTTTAATCTTTTTAGGTAAAATATAGTTATAAATATTAGAGGTGTCACAGTGGTCCACTTGTCTATCACCACAACATCCTTAATATGAAGTGATAATGCATGCCACCTTCCTCTCTCGCCACATTTCCTGTAACTCTCTGCTGTTACGCTATTACATAAACAACTTTGATAATATGCCAATTCTGTCATCTAGAATATAGAATTGACTTCTAGTAAGACAATATGTGTTTCTGGCAATTGTTAATTGGTTAAAATATCATCAATAGGTAATGTTAGAATGATCATTTTGTTGAGTTCAGAGTTTGAGGTTTGGCACTTTGCTTCATTGCATCATTTAAGTGCAAGTCAACCACTGACAGGCTTCACCAAATCACCCAGATTGGAATTCCCCTTTAACTGCCTGACAGATGTTGAGTTTTTCAGTTTGACTTTTGACTTCATTTTCAAACAGCTACAGCATAAGCCACACAGCAGTTTCATCCTTACACTGCAGCATGGCACAATGGCCTGTGTGCTCGCTTCATGTTGTTTCTCCTCTCTCTCTCTCTCTCTCTCTCCCTCTCTTGAAAGCAAATGGCTGGAGTTGAGAGTTGAATGTTGATATCAAAGGAGTAAACAACACTCTCCCTGGTGTCTTGACTTCAACAGGAGCTAGGCTTTTTCCCTGATGAATGCTGAGAAAGTGAGTCAGGGTGAGTGGGATGGAGAGAGGCGGCAGTGAGAAAGGAGGAGGAGGAGGAAGAGGGGGTTCCACTATTTAAAAAAAAAAACAAACACACACCAGCGTTTGGAGGAACAATCGTCTTTTCTCACCTCTCCTCCGTTTACAGGCACGATCTTGCCAAATCACATTTGTTGCTGGCTGGTTTTTTACAATCAAGTGTTCACTGATTGGCCAACGGCTGTTTTCTATAACAAGTCTGTTGAGGCTCCTTAGTACCTGCTTTTTACAGTCATGTATTTGCACTATATAGTACACTAAGATTATACTAAGACAAAATATGGAGACCTAGGAAGAATACATGTATTTAAATAAATTAAATGAAGTTTGTATATCCTCAACACTACAGTTATAGTTGTGTTATTTCATAGTAGCTAGCTACCTGTGACGTTGCTCATACATTGAGCTTCTGATGCTAGTGAAAGTATTGCTGGATCTGACATTGAATATTAAAGGTAAACATGCCCAGTCAATGAACATTACATGGACTGCTGGCTCTGCACAATGTTCATTTTCAATTAATCTGCTGATGTAAAAGTCCAAAATGTAAAAGTACTCCATTTAATATCACATACTATGATTACCAAAACCAGCAAATATTCACATTTAAGAAGCTTTTTTGTTATTTTTTCTTAACATATACCTCATTAATGAATTATCAAAATAGTTACAGATTCATTTTCTGTTGATCAACTCAAAAATGTATTGACAAATCGTTTCAGCTGTCGTTTTACAGAGGTATACAGGTCAGATGGTATGTGGGATGGAGCGCGCTCACTCAAGCCAACTCCTGCAGGCTGAATTTGAAATTTGTCACAGACCCAGAGTTGATGATGAATATTACATACTAACATATTGCTTCCAGCCACAGTCGTACTAATATTTCTGCACCCTGTGACATGTTTACTGTGTTGTAGGCACTAAGGGATAACTGTGTGGAGACTTTTTCACTGTAGAGAAGAGTTGGACAGTCTATATCTTTTCTACCTCTCTATCTGTGATAGGTCGATATCGCCTAATAATATTGACTGACCGATATATCAGTCTGGCTCTATCCATGACATTTAATTGCAAAGGTGTTACAGGCTAAGACAGGCTGGATATCCTATTATGATACGGGGCAATTGCAATATGATAGATATTTTGTTAGATCTTAAGTTCTGTTGATCTTAACAATAATGACATTTTGCTATATTTTTCAGCCTGTAGGAGCTTTCACATACAGTAAAATTAATATAAAGGAGATGCCGTCTATGTAATTACATGTTGTCATTCAGTCAATCATAACGAGTGACGAGGTTGGCCACCAGAGAACGTACTACAGGTAGTGAAAAGTACCCAAACCATTCACCAACTCCCTCAGGCTTTCTGCTGACTTGCTGTTTCCTCACAGCTGTGCAGCACACAGGCAATTGATAAAAACCACAAACACTCTCTTTTTAAAGCCTGATGCATTTCAAGCCTGATTTTTTCTTCTTCTTAACATCAGAGACAGAGGCTGGCTGCAGAGAGAGAGAGAGAGAGTGGGGAAGGTGAGGAAAGAGAAAGGAGCAGGTGAATAAGAAGAGCTGCCTGTTTTGCATTTAGATTTGAATGGACTCTGTGCCGAGCTGATTCTTTATCTGCCAGCAACCTGCTGAACGGTCCTTGTGCTAAGTATTCAAAACCGGCAGAAATGCTCATGTGCACACGCTCGCCGCCACGCACGGTCAAAACCTTTGGACTCCTTCGCATCCACTGATGACTCCTCTTTCTCTTCTCTTTGACCCTTAAGGATATTCTTACTATTCCTAATTGTGATCCTGCCTCCCTTCCTCTACTATTGGCTCTCCTGCAACACATTACGGTGCCGATGACAAATATTAATTATACATGGGTAGCGCCTCTCATATGTAGGTTTCAGTGCTGCAAGGCCTTCCCTCTTCATTGCCAAGCAGGGCAGCACCCAGAGGCAGGAAATTCAAGGCAGGAAACAGTTAAGCTAACCTGTTACGTAACAAAAAAACAGGACTTGAGTTGTGCTTTTAACATTTCTTGCATCATAAATCCAGTGTTCAACTTCTATAAATTCAGGTGACAATGTTACATCCTGCTGGGAGACCTTGTACGAGCCCTGCCTGTGTAAAAACCTTAACACTGTGCCTGAGGGTGTGAATGAGCCTAGCCAAGGTTCCCCCTCCACCCTCTCTTCACCCTCCCTTCACCCTCCCCGTGGCAGATGGGAGGATTCTGGGGCAGGATGGAAGAGCAGACCTTCCCTCTGGCTCTGGTCATGGGTCTGTTTCTAGGTTACTGGTACATTTTATGCTGTGCTGTGCTCAAAAGGCACGAGTGATAAGTGGCGGTGAAAGATAAGGAGAATTATTTTGTTGATTGACTTAATAGCAGCATAGAGGGTGATTTTTATTTAAGATTATTTTAATTATCTCAGAGTTTAAAAAATAACTTTTTATCAGCGATAACCCAGAGGGGGCACTTTTAACATAATTATGGCTTTGAACTGTTTCTTCACTTATAGTTGTGCTACGTAATGATGTTCATAATAAGTGTATTAAATATGCTGTCTTATCTCCTTTATGGCCTCTGTGAATTATAGTGGTATCGTCTCCAGTATGAGGTCCGAATGATGATCTTTGCTGTGCTCCCAAAATTTCTCTCCCTTCATTCGCTGTCGTCTCCTTAAGTGTGATAATATGCCCCCCCCCCCCAAAAAAAAGGTCAACTCAACAAAAAAAACTAGAGCTGAAACAATTAGTCAGTCATTCAAACAGCCAAACATTCAATTTTGTTCATATACAGTCAAGCCCGAAATTATTCATACCCCTGGCAAATTTTGACTTAAAGTTACTTTTATTCAACCAGCAAGTTGTTTTTTGACCGGAAGTGACACAGGCGTCTCCAAGAAGATAAAAAGACGATGTACAAAAGGCATCATTGTGGTAAAAAAAATATTTCAGTCAGCTTTTATTTACATTTGAACAAAAAGTGGCATGTCCAAAAGGGGTATGAATAATTTCGGGCTTGACTGTAAATCTAACCTCCAAGGTGCATTTAGTGCGGTAGCTGTTGTGGAGCTTTCAATCATTTCACTTGATCTTAATCAGATAAAGGTTGCCCACTTGTCAGTGTAGATGTTCCAATGTTCATTCTTATTCAGCACTTTTACTGAGGGCCTGTTTAAAGTTGTCTTGTCCAGGTCAGTTCTTGACTTTGGATATGAATTAAACATCTTAAATGCCAAACAGTGACCTATCACGACCTCTCAAATGTGTGAATTTGCCACAATTTTTAAAAATAAAAATCTGCACTGTTTAGCTAGTGTGTTGGTTGGATTAACCCTCCTTGTCTCTGACTCAGTTTAGTTTGACTGATTATAAAGCATAACGTATTAATTATCACCTAGTTCAGTGTTAGACCCTTTAAGGCCAACTTCAGTCTAACTTATTACCACAGATTTTACACACATTTTTGAGTTAACACCCGTTGTCCTCCTGGGTCAAAATTGACCAGAGAAAAAACTCAGAGCCAAAGCTTAGAAGTGAAACCTGTAACTTAATGATGGACACACACACACACACACACACACACACACACACACACACACACACACACACACACACACACACACACACACACACACACACACACACACACACACACACATACCTATATATGTATATGTCAATTATGAAGCTACAAAAAGAAGAGATAAATCTTTTAAAAATGAAAGCCACCCTTGTTCATGAGTTGCTAAGAAAAGAATAGAAGCTGGTAGTTTTCCTCAGTCTCTCTCCACAGATACAATAAGCCGCAGTGTCAGACTCAACACTGTCTTAATTCACTGCTAAACCACAGCAAACATGCTCATCTTGAGCTTGCGTACGGACCTTGACGTGTACTCTTGAGTGTTTGCTCTGCTCTCACACAGCTGCTCATGCCCGGGTTTGGAAGTGATGCCCGCCTGGCACATTGTCATAGACTGGACCGGGTGCTGTGTGCTGCAGCAACAAAAGCACATTCAAGCCAGGGACAATGGGGAGCTGACAGCCCTGGGTGGTGTTTATCACTCTGCTTTCTCTTTGCCTCTCACTCCCTCCTGTCTATTGTTTGCTGTTTCATGGTTTCTATCTGTCTCTAGTCACTAAAGGCTCCATCAGAGGTTCACTAGAGGAGCCTGTTTATTACTTTTAAATGGAAAAGCTTTGCGCAGTGTTGCTGAAGCTGCTTCAAGTCATTAAATACAGGGTGTGTGATTCTGTCGTCAAGTTGGTGTGGTGATGTGATTGTTGGTTTCATCGTTAAAAAGCTCCGTCTCTGGGTTTAGTTTGCCTCTGTGTTGACGCATCGAGCTTTGTGGGCTGCGCTGACAATTTGGGGGTGTTGAAGTTGTTGTCGACTATTGTAGCAATTATCTGTCTCTTTCATATGGGAACCACAATCAATCACTAGCAGGATTGATTTACTAAGATTAGGGTCTGATGTTTAGTTATTTGTATTACAGCTTCAGATATAATCTAATCTAAACTAAAAGATGAATCATTTATTCTATAAGATGTGAGAAAATAATTAGAGAAATTATGTGGAGCCCAAGACGATGCCTTCAGGTTGCTTCTTTTGTCCAATGAACTGTTCAAAACCCAAATGTATCAACCCTTGAATATGTTACCAGTTTTCTCATCTCCATCAGGATACCTTGCTCCTATGAAGGTATAAAACTGGTCATAGTGGTAAAAACATTTAATAAAGAGAAGTGGTATATTCTTGCTTTCTCTTGTCATTAATATCACAGATACTAGTTTCTAAACTGATTTTTATCATTTCTATCAAAGTATGAACTTACCACAAACTTCTATATATCAGTTCAAGGCACACACAATTGAACAACCACCTTAACCACCCTAACAGGGTATTAAAGAGTCTGTATCTCCTGGTGCACATTGCCTGTTTAAGGGTTAAATTTAACTTGATATAAACCAAAGAAAATCAGATCTTGCATCTTAGAAGCAACAGTTATGTTGCTTGATAAATATCTTAGATGTTTAATCGATTTATTTAACATTTGTGTTGGAGCTTAAATGATTAATCAGTTAGTTGATTGACAAAAAAAAATCTGCAAATATTTTGATTGATGCTTCAATTTTTATAGAAAAAATTGTGAGGATTTTTTGCTTTTTTTGTAATATGTGATTATTAACTGAATATTTTGAAGTTTTGCATTGTTGGTTGTACAGAAGACATTTGAAGGCGCCACCTTGACATTTTAAAGACTAAAATAAAAAGACCAAAATATATTTTTCACTTCCTGTTATCACATGATCAAAAATTAATCTTTAGGTCACTTCACACCACCTGAGCGGACCTGCTCCTTTACCTGAAAGAGGAGCATGATATACAGTTGAAAGCTCTGAATCATTTCACTACTCCTGGAATGTGTATTTATTGAGAGCCTCCAGACTATGATGATGATGATGATGATGATGATGATGATGATGATGATGATGATGATGCAAACAGTTGAGTTCAGTTGTTGAAGGCAATAGAAAAACTGTATTTAATGACACTGGTGCAGATAAATGAAAGCTTATATTGGAGTCAGGCTGATCATATCAACCCACACAGGATTTATACTCATGAAAAAAAAAAGCCACTAAACATCCACAGTGGAGTCTTGCTCTAAATTACCAGCCACAGCGGTGAGTCATCCCTCGCTGGTAAATGCAGCAGAGGAGTGCAGAAGACTGTCGATGGCAGTGAAGGGGAAATTAGGCCTGACACAAAATGATCTCTCTTCCACGCTTCGCCAAACCAGGTTTAAAACTAATACTGAAGGACAGATGAGTCGATGGACTGGAGGAGACTCATGAGGCACCACAGACTCAGTCGGTTTGTCCTCGTCTCTCCCTCCCTGTCTCAGTTCCTCACATCTGAATTAAAGTAATGAAAAAACTGATGGCACTGACAGTACCAGCCGAAGTTCACATAGTGTCCCGTCAGTTTAATTATCTCTCTTAGGTTTGACTGATGTTTTGCCTTTTTAAACCCTTCAACCCCTTTTGAAGAAGATTTTTCAAACTCTGTTTTTTGGGGTTTTGGTAGAAAATGAAGTATTTATGTAAAAAATATGCAAATGAGTATAAAAAAAGATGTATCATTCAGTACTGTGTTTTTACAGCAACAGGGCATGAACCAGCATTATTGAAATGGTTTATAAAAGGTTTCCAAATCACATAAAACCTAATTACATTCTTGCTCAGTGAATGTTTTTAGTTTTATTTATTATTTGGGGGGGGGGGTCACATCTTAAGAGCTGAGTGGGTTGGTAGGCTCTTCTGCTTCCAGTTACAGGAAGTAAACTCAATGTTATACAGATGAAACTATATTGGTTGTTTTATAGCTTTATATTTGGAGCTTTAACATCAAGAACAGATTGGTTCTGGTTTAAGTGGTTTCCCCCATGATTTCAGATAAAGATTTTATGTTTCGGGCCCAAAACATGTGTGCTAATAAAGTTGGCCTCAGCCCACATCAGTTACATGTCAGAGCCATTGACGAAAACATGTAGGAAAGTTTTAATTTGGAAAGATGCAGTCTGTGCAATGGTTTTTAATTGTGGAAATCTGTGTGTAATACACACACACAGAACGAATAAACTTGTTCTCGTGCTCCTCCGACATCCGACAGGTCTTCCTGCTGCGCTAGTCTTTGGTGGTCCAACGTGGTTTTTCTGTATCATTGATATCAGATATGTAGCTCCTTTTTTCAGCAATAATGAATCCATTGGTGAGCTACATTAAGAGTTAATTGTGGAAGGACTGAATTTCCTTTTTTAACAAAACGTAAAATTCATTTAAAGTTACTTTGTTTTTTCACTGTTGAACAATTGTAGGAAAAAAACTAATTGTGATTATTTTGACTGATGTTGCAATTGCCATATGATTTACATTATGATTATTATTGTTATTAGTAGTAGTCGTAGTATTATAATGGTTTAATAGGGACAAATACAATATACCTAGACAGGCTAGAACAACTGTCTAATGCAAGTATCACAGTGTTTAAAGCTAATGCTCATTTCCCACACCTATCCTTAGGAGGGCTTTTGTAAAAGTAAGAGATAATATATATATTAGAGGGAATGATAAATCATTATTCTCATTCTCATTGAAAAACATCAATCAGTCAATCTATCAATCTTTATTTATATAGCGCCAAATTACAACAAAAGTCATCTCAAGGCACTTTACATATAGAGCAGGTTTAGACCATACTCTTTAACATGTTAAAATGATTATTTCTTAAGTCTGTAGACTATGATATTATCGGATAAGATTGTTCAGCGCTAGTTGAAATTTGATCAATAAACAGATGTTGGAATGACTTTATACCTCCAGTGTTCCTGTTAGGAAATATGGGATTAGAAAGTGATGAGGCATAATTAACTGTCAAGGATCTAATGAAGGATGTAGGACATGGTTCCCACCCAAAGGGACCAGATCTTAAGTGAAAGTGAGACTATATGAGCAAGGGATGGGTGGAGGTGATTAGATGGATACTATCGGTCCTTTTTGGAGCTTTCTGTGTCATCGTCTCATCTTGTCCTTCACCTGTTTGGAGGCTTTTTTGTGTTCACCTGTGTGGTTTTTACAATATGGTCGTGTTAGTTCTGTCTCTGAGTCCTACCATCCACCCACCTGGCTTCACTCTGTTTTTCACCTCTACTTGTCCTTTTTTACTTTTTTTTAGCTCTATTCCTTTGAGTCACTTTTCTCTCCCTCCTGCTTTGGTCCCTGAGCTTTGTGACAAATGTGCCCACTCAGAGGTTAGTGAAGCGTCTTTATTCCACACTCGGCTGTGTCATTACATTCAACCCAATTCCATTAAAAAAAAAAAAAGTCTTTCTCTCTCTTTTGAGACAGAGGATGAGGCTGCTATCTCCCACCCAGGAGAGAAAGAGAGGCAGGTGGAGGTGGTGAGGAGGCGGGAGTTTGTGTTGAGCTTCCCTCCCTTCCTTCATGAGGGGCATCTGTTAGTTTACCCCTCTCCAGCAAAAAGAAAGAGAAAAAGACTTTAAAAACAAAAATGCTAAGTGTAGGGCAAAGAGGATGCACGATTTATTTTCCTCATGTGATTAAATGGGTAGTTTTTGTCTGTGTATGAGACTTTCTTTCTTTCTCTCTTTCTTTCTTTTTTTTCACTCCTCCCCATCTGCTTTTCTGAGTCCTAATTTTTCATGGCAGCCATCTGTGTGTTGTCAGGCAGCGCGAGGGGTGGCAGGGGCTCAAAGAGCATGGAGGAGAGATTAGTTTGTCTCCGTTGATAAGGTTGGTCGCCTCGTCTTTCTGTCAGTCTGTGGATGATATGATCCTCACCTCAAACCTTGTTTCCTTATTTGTTTTATTATCTCTGTGACGGGGCGACTTTTCACTCTCTTCAGGCTCTCTCTCTCTCTCTTTGCTTGTCAGCGTCTGTGACTTTGACCTGTCACACATAAGCATCAAAAAGCAAGAGTTGATCGAGCATGGTTGAATGTAAACAGGCTGGAAGGGGGGAACTGGATTACCTAACATGGATAATAGGCATTTGAAATTGTACTTGCAGTTGATGGTAAACAATTTTCAGAGTAGCAGAAGGCTGAGCTTCAACGAAAAGTCGATTTGATAGAAAGAAAATGAGAAAAAATGACTGAAAGATTCTTCGTTTCCAGCTTCCAAATGTGATGATTTAATGGATTTTCTTGTCATATTTGACAGTAAATTCGAATATCTCAAAGTTTAGGACATCACAGTAGGCCCTGAGAAACTGTGAAACCTTTTTTAGAATAACCAATAATGAAAGTAGAAATTGGTAATTGCAGCCGTAGCAGAAAGTAAGATTTCCAAAAAATGGTTTAAATATCCAAGCTAGCAGAATGGCTGAAGCAATTGCAGTGTTTGTCAGTTGGTGCATCACCTTGTTTTCGAGTACAATGAATAACTACTGACTTGGAGTGCTCATTTACATTCACAGAAATTCAGCTGTATCGGCTAAAACTCCAAAACAATTCATTTATCAGACCACAATATATCATATATATCATCCTACACTGTACTGCAGACTCCGGGGTGATGATATATAGCGAGGGAACTTAAAATGATCACACGTCTCCTGAGCTCTGAGTCGTGTCCTTTCTTTTTATGTGTTTAGTGTGCTAAAAGTGGAGCATTCATCACTTAATATTTTGCTACTGTCGTTGAACCATATGGCCATAGGGACACACACAGCAAAGCCAAAATTTGCGCTGACATTTCTGAATAAAAAATTATCCCGAGGAGGAGGAATCAAGGTCACAGTGTGTCCTACTTCCTCTCTGGGCTTTGTTTGCCTCAGAGCTGATTCGAGCTGAAAGTCTAGTTAGAAGCAGATGGAGAATGCTGGATGTCGGCTACTTCTATACATCTCACCATGGCTGATATCCACATGGGGTCCCAGTGCCCACCCCTCTCTATCTTTATGTGCTATGTCAAAACTACGAGGATTCAAATAAAATGGCTAATTAGCTCAGTTATACAGTATGTTTCAACATGATGCTTTAAGCTGTCACAAGACAAAAACAAGTGGCTTTTGTCTCCCTCATCATTACATCATCACAGAGTGACTCTGTATCTCTTGTGGTCTCTCTGCTCTTCTTTTGTGCCTGCCTGAAAACCATCTGGTGGTTTGGTCAGGATCACAGTCCCCCTGCATGGGTATTTTTATGGTGGTGGTGGTGGTGGTGTATTGCCATGAAAAACCTGCTCAGGCAGCATTTATTGGCAGTGAGTGACCTTAAGACTAGGGCTGGGCAATATATTGATATTATATTGATATTAGAATCCTAACCCTAACCCTAATCCACTGTTAAAAACAAGTTATCATTGCCCTTTAGCACAGCATGTATTCTTTCATATGGGAGCATATTGTAAATCTCTTTATACCAGAGGGTCACAGAAGGGATGGGCTGGTTTTGATCCTATTAAATAAAATACACTTGCAATAAATAGCAGTTTGTAAATTGATAGTTTTAACTCCCAGAGCCCAGAGTCTTTGATATTAACTCCAAATATTCCACTAAGGTCACAGGAAATAAAGAAACCTAAATTAGGGCTTAGATCAGTTTGACATTTAGCACACAAAGAGGAGACAATACTATTTGTTTTGTTCAGAATCAGGTCTGACACTGTATGTAACCTATGAACACTCTTACACTGTATCTCCCTTAATCTGTTTCAGGGAAAGAATGATTTAATCAAGACATTGACCCCATCCCAGTCATCCTCAACGTATTTTACACCCAGTACTCTTTTCCCATTTGTGAGAGAAACTGCTTGTATCGGACATGTCAGATAAAATTAATTGCAGGGTAGAAAGATGAGATGAAGCGTTATGCCTTTTTTTTTTTTTGTCCAAGAATTAAATTCTCAACAACTTTAAATGGAGGACTGTCCGGGGATGGGATCATGAGTGAATTTATTAAATGCCTTGTTTGCAAGGAGCCAAAAAAACGTTTTTTGGGAAGGTCATAGCGATCCTGTGGCTGCTGGAAGGAGAGTAGCACGGTGCCCTTGAATATATTTGCCAATAACACGAATCCCCCTTGTGTGCCAGGAGGCAATTGGCACCTATTTTGATAGCCAATTCCACTGGAAGTCGATTAATGTTAATATAAATTATCACCCAGCTCTGCTCTACAGTATCTGTGTCCATCTTTGTGTGTCTCTCCCCCTGCTGCGCTGGACTGGCCGGCTCTGCCAAACAGAATGCCGTCTGCAGGGGCCGGCAGCCCCTCCGCTGAGCTAATTAACAAGGTGTGAGGTGTGTGTGTGTGCGTACAGTAGGTCTCACTGTGTTCATTTATGTGTGTGTGTGTGTGTGTGTGTGTGTGTGTGTGTTGCTTTCTGATGCCAGGTCACCAGGCCTGAGCTAAGTCTGTGCCAGTACAGTGAAATGGCTGTTGTCAATAGACACACACACTTACACATATACTCACACATTAACCCTAACCCTATCCATCTTAGGACATTGCATTAACTTCACACAGCTGAACCCCAACCTTAACCTAACATCAAATCACACCTTACTGCTAACCTTAACTACGACCTCAGGAATAACAATACGCCTCATTAGAACCAGGCCTTGGTCCCCATATGGACTACTGGTCCCGAGAAGGTCAGTGTTTACACACACTCTCACACACACTCTCTCTCTCACACACACACACACACACACACACACACACACACACACACACACACACACACACACACACACACACACACACACACACACAGTCAGCAGAATAACAGATAACAGGAACCCTGTATGAGCGCCCCGGGGAAACACACTTTATGGATTCACTTGGAAAGGACAGGACCAAATTCCAACGCTTTTGCTTGTGCGTGTGTTTGTGTGTGTGAGTGAGTTGGGGGTCAGAAGGTGTGTGCTCAGCTGCTGCTACAGTGTGTTCATCAGCCAATTAAAAAGTGCCTCACCTAGAAAAACACTGCAGCTATGACAACTCAAATGTTAAGGAGACGTGTTGTTGTTTAGTGAATCTCATGATGCTTTGTTGAGAGCATATGTTAAGAGGGTCCTAGTCATCTGAATTTTATGTATGATTATTTATGAATATACTAGATTATAGTTAGTGGACATAAAGACTTGTCAGGAGACTATTGACCATCCACACTGGAAAACAAAGTCAAAATAAGGTAAGTGGAAGTCATTGGACAGCATAGTATTGGTATCATAGTTCTGGTCACATCCACTAAAACCTTCACATCTTGTGACATGAAGTGACTCTTAGCTGTTGTTAATTCACTCTTGGTATGACTGCTGGTGGCGTACTGGTTTTATTAAATTGTGGGTTTATACATTTTTATCCAAAAATACAGCATGCGCAGCTGCAACATATACACTGTATGTATACAATGTATGTAACATGCATATAGGGCTACAACTAACAATTATTTTAATGATTGATTAAACTGCTGATTATTGTAAATCAAGTCTACTGTAAGTCAAGGAAAGACAACTAATTATCATGTTAAACCTAAAACTATCCATGATTTGGCATTTTTGCTAAAACAGTAACTCGAACAATTCATTGTTTATCTACTAATCAATTAATGGAGTAATTGTTGCAGCGCTACTTGCATCAGAATCCACATATTCTGCTTATTTATTTTTCCAGTCAGTATAACAAACTAATTATTGTCTGTTTTAGTTGTTATTAACATTTCAGTACTTGGTCCTTCATTTAGTAAAAATCATCGTTCTTGATCAAATGTCTGTCTAAAACAGCAAATGTCAAGAATCTTTTTTCAGGAAAAGAAACCTCATCTGGTGCAAATAAATTATGTTGTTTTGTATAGATATTTATTGAAAATATACACATTATAGAGTAAGTTAATGTTTTAAAGGCATATTCCCTTTTTCTGAAATGTTAACTATACACAAAAATAATAACAAAATTTAAAAAACAACAAAAGAAAATAAAAATAAAATATAACCCACTCCCCTACCTCCCCCACCCCCTATATGGTACATCATTTAAAATCATGAAAAAAGCGAAATGAAGTCCAGAAATAAATAAGCCGAAATACATACACAAAACAGTCATGAGGATCTACGTTCATAGTTTCTGGGTTTTTCCTGACAGAATACAACATTTCCTCGGCAGTGCTGTAGGATACAAGCTGATTGATCCTGTGTTTATGTGCTGGGGATTGTTCATATTTCCAGTTTTTAAGTATACGTTTTCTTTTGCTGCAGTGCTTGCAAGGAGAAAAGAATGGTGAGAGAGGTCATAGTAAGTGAGCCAACATCTCCCAATATCCATACTTTATGATCAGAATCAATATGAGATTTCAAGATTTCAAACATAACAAATATTTTTTTTTTAAGGTTTGCCAGTTAGTTTGAACAAAAGAGTGTGACCCACATTAATACAATGTTAAGAATACAACCATCCATTGAAGTACACATGCAGGTTTCTACACTGTAACCTATTACATATTATTTCCATTAAATGATATGTTTTGTGAACGGTAGCTATAAAACATACTGTAAAAACAACAGCCAACAGTGATTCAGCCAATTAGAGAATGAGGACCGCAGCTACGCATTTCACGAGCACTGATCATCGCCTTGGTGGCTATACCTCCATCTCCTCTGCCTTGTTCCCTCTATCGATTTCTCTGTTCTTCCCTGTATTCCCCTCGCTCTCATCCCCCCATCTCTCCTGTCACTCCGCCACGCTGCCTTCTTCCTCTGCTCCCTCTGAGTTTATCCTTTGAAGTCATTTGTTGAGCTTCCTATGTTATCCCTCAGGAGCTCCCTCCCTACACTGAAAATGTCTCTGGAGTTTTCATGAAACCAGGACTTTCTGAAGCTTTGTTTATGTGCAGTTTGCAGCCACTTTAATAATGTAGTGTATTGTCAGAGGAGTAAAGGCTCCTCTAGTTCTTTAGAGAAAATGGAGGTCAGACACATTTAGAAATAAAGGTCTTGACTTCTTCTCTAATGTTGCTTTATCTCTTCTTTTCTCCATTTCTTCAGATCCCTGTGAGTGTCTGAGTGAAGATGGCCCTCTTCCAGAACAACTTCTGGGTAAGTGTCTTGATAACACCTGGAAATGAGTCAGTATAATAATGGTAATGATGCTGAAGGAAAGGATACATGCATATGATCTGTTTTTTTCTTTTAAATACCTTCAGCTTTAACTTCCATGTGTTCACCTGTTACTGCTGAATCACATCTATGAGTCACTGCACTTTTTTTTAGATTTCATTAATATTCCCAGTGGACAGCTGAGCCTGCTGGCTCCTCGCTCCTCGTCAGGTACACACAGGAGGTGTTTGCTCTCCTCTCCTTTCCTCCTCCGCTAACTCGCAAACAACAAAGATCGATCATATATTCAGCTGTCACATAGAGAGCAATCTCATTCATATTATTCTTGTATGCTGAGATCATTTCACTTTGTGAAGCAGTTGCAAAGGCTTTTAACTTTGTGTTGAGTCTGGAATCCAGAAAAGTGATATTTCCAGATAAATAGTTTAACTTCAATCTTCATATTTAATTGATATAACTCATTGGCCAATATGAGTTTTGGTACCAATCACCAAATACTATTATTGATATGTAAGTTTGGGGAACATTAATGTGTTTTTAAAAAGCCAATGTCATTATGTGATAGAGGTGTTTAGTCAAATCTTTTGTTTAATTTAACAAGACATGCCAAACTGCTCAATGCATCATTGTTGAATAAAGGACCTAACCCAACTGAGATATGGTCAAAAGTTGGTAACACTCCTGATTAAGGGCATTTTCAAACCTACAGATATTTTGCTCTGGTCTCAATTAGAGGATTTCTTGATAAACTTGGTGTGTTTTTTTCCCCTCAGTTTGGCTTGTTTTCACATATCGAGAGAAAAATCCAAGCAAACCAAAATGAATCAGTGTAATCCATGTGGGAACATTCACACCGCCCGTTAGTCAGATGTTTGGGGCAGGAGCAACAACATAAACACAGGAAGAAGGTCTTGGAGAACGTCTTATGGCCAAAAAACAATGCTCTGGGGTAGAGCAATGAATACTCTAGTGCAGGTCAGGCCCTGTTGATTTTGCACATCTGCATCCCAGCATGCAAAGCACACCTGGCCACTGGAGCTCAAACTGTCAGAGTACAGATGGTAGTTTGGTGGTTCAGGCCACAGTCCCACCACAAACTGCTTCAGCGAGACCACCTCCTCAAAGGGTTATTTTGGTCTGCACCCGAGGACGGTTACCGTGTTTAGATCTACCTAAACAAATCGCGCGAAGAGGGAAAACAAACCAACATACTGAGATCAGGAAATATCTGATCAGAAAATATATATAAACAATAAAAAACAATATATACAACTCTGATCAAGGCAAGGCAAGGCAGTTTTATTTATATAGCGCATTTCATACACAATGGCAATTCAATGTGCTTGATCAGACATCTGAAGCCATCTGCTGAATATGAGAAACCACCTCAGTATAACACCACCACTAACTCCATATAGTTTTTTATGATTCTGACATAATATAACAAAGATATAATTTATTGCACTGCACTGTATTGCTTTAATTTGTGCAGATATTCTTAATAAAATGGTAACACAGTATGGAAATAGTAGATGATTGTGTTGCGTTAATTAGCTTAATTTGTGCAGTAATAAACAGCCTTGTTAGCAGCTTTACGCTGATGTGTAGAAGACTCTCTTTCATCCCGTCAATGCCACCCTCATCCCCCTGGTGAGTTCGTCTCTACCCTCACTTTCTCCTCTCCTCTCCTCTCCTCTCCTCTTCTCCGTCCCAGCACACCTGGCACATCTATTTCAGGTGTGTCCTACTTCTTCTGCTTCGCATCATCAGACTACGAAAAGTACTCAGAAATATTTTAGCAGCCGAACTAAACTGTGCTACTCAGAGGTGATATGAGATACAAGTTGGAAAACGATCACATATAACCTATGAAGATGTTTGAGGCTCTTAAATACAATCAAATTATTGTTTTTTTCTCCTTATTGATCTTGTACAAGAGGCAATATTGATATTCATAACTCTTTGTTTGTGGATGTGCATGATAGATTTATAGATAGATGAGTAATATAATAGGCTCAGTAAATGTAACTGGTAATATACTTGTACAGACCTGGACTTTTATTGCCTACTGAATAGGATCCAGATAATGTGGAACATAGATTTAGAGCTGCAATGATTAATCAATATTTTGATAATCGATTGATTAAGGTAATTTTAAAGCAAAAAAGGCCAAAGATTTTATGGTTCCAGGTTGTTAAATGTAAGAATTTTGTGCTTTTCTTGGTTTAACACAAGTACATTGAATATGTTCAGTTTATTGGACAAACATTTTTTTTTAATGATGTCACCTTGTGCTCTATGAATAATCGATTAATTAAGACACTAACGGTCAGACTTTTGATAATTGATAATGACAGCAGTTGTTACTTGCAGCTCTATTTGTGAGTATACTAGCACACAAGCAGGTCTGCAGGCAGGGAGTCAAGGAGAAAAGAAAAAAAAAGAAAGAAAAGAAAATAACAAGGTAAATTGGAGCGATGTGGCAGAGGAGGAAGCAGACAGGAAGCAGCGCAGCACAATTTCAGCCCGGACACAACCAGCAGTCAGGAAGAGAAGGTTGGAGAACTGCTGTGCTTCTGAATCAAAGAAGACGTTTTAGGCTTTGTCACAGTGCCTGCGTCAGCGATTGGCTCGATAACTAACAGCTAATATTATGTGTAATTTGTGTGTCTGCATATATGCATAATTGTGTTTCCCACCCAGCCTGCTTTCAGACACAAATAGCCATGTAAAACAAATCAGCCCTTTTAGTTAATTAGCCAGCACAACCACAAGGGAACAAGTCACACGCACAGAGGCTCGTCTTGTTTGGCTTAAGAACATTCGCAGCCGCTCACAAAACGTCCTCATAGCTTGCTGTTCTTTCCCATTAACTATATAAAAGCTGTGCTCATGGCCCACAGGGGGAAGCCCATCAGCTATAATTAAGTACATCCTTGCTAAATTAAAGCACTGTTAAGCCGTGGGTAAAGAATTTAATTCACTATAAGGATTGGTGCCGCTTAGATATTCTAGGAATTTAGCATAATTTCACTTTTTGGAAAGATGTTATGCATTACAGCAGTATTTCACTATCAGAGATGAAAAAGGTCACTGAACTCTTCATTAAGCTGGTCTAGTTTATCCATGCACAGAGCTGGGGCCTCATGGACCTCAAAAACCCCAGCGTCACTGAAGACATTTGTATCATATTACAATTGGACCAATGGGAATATAATATATATAATACTTTAAAGGCTTTAGGCTGCCACTGGGAATGTGTGATAATATATATCGTGCAACGTGAGAAAAACATGTATTGTTTCATATTTTGCTCAATTGTTTATATCGTTATGGTTTTATTGCGCTTACAGTAATGTAATGATTTTCATCAAAGAGTAGTTGAGACAGTAGAGACCATCTTCATTTATGTCATTCACCAAATTTATGCGCACATGTTTAATTTCAGCTCAGTGTCAAGGTCTCTGCTGCGTTTTGTTGTCATTTATGGTCGAGCTGCTCTCAAGGGAGTCTGATCAATGCTGAGTCTTTATTCCTCCTCGCTGTTCTGTATAAAAGGTCCAGACACAGAATGGGGGGTCAGAGGTAGTCACAAAGCTGGACCAACAACGACATGGAGTGGCAAAGGGCCAACTATTTATTCAGTTAATTAAAATGTGCTCTATCGAGATAGGTATGGTTATCTGGATCTGAAATGATCTATATTGGGATATGAGATTTTGGTCAGCCCAGCCTTAGCAGCCACTACATTTTTTTAAATTTGAGGTCCTGACTTGTAGATGGGCCTTGTGTCAAAATCTAGTTTTTATAACCTACTAAAAACTAAAAACAGAAACATACAGCAAAAAGCGAATGGTATACCAGAAATTTTATAACGCTGCACTGTGTAATTTGCCTTGAAATGTACCTGACGTGTTCTTGAAGGCAGCAGGATTCATACACGGTTCAAACTAACAGGGTCAGCAGCTCAAATTAGCCAAGGGGGGCTCCCCAGTGGGTCAACAGCTCTGCTTCTTGTAATGTCATACATATATCATTATGCTGCTATACTTAGTCCCCTTTTTGGGTTGAATTTGTCATAATACCTCCACTGTTTGGTCACGCCCGTTTTTTTTTGCAAACAAAGCATTAAACCACAGATTCTATCTGACACAGATAAGACCCACAGTTAGGGAAGATGCTCTGGTGTGAGCTGAGAGAGGCTTATTTTGGTTAATCAAGAGCGGTGGTGAGTCAGTGTCCGTCGGGAAAAGGGAGGTTATACCACAGATTTATGGATTGTGTACACAGCACGAGATACTTACTGAGTTTTCGCTTACTAAGTCTCAAAGTGCAAAGTCTATGCATTACTCGTTCACTTTATTTTATCTCATTTCTATTTAGGCCATCAAGTAGGTTTTATTTTTCATCTTATTTTCCAATAAAACATTATTATTATTATTGTTATTATTCAATTATTGATCAGTGATATTTTTTGTCAGTTGTGTCTCGACAGCTTCACTGCAGATACAATTCTGGTTGAGATTTCTCACTGGTGGAAATGACACTGCATCACTTTTTTGGATTTTCAAATACATTATTAAGGTGACCTTCAGAAAAATCTTTAATAATATTCGTATCTCTTCTCAGAGCAGTCTTAGTTTCCTCATTTCTTCCATAAAACATCCTTGGTATGAGTCTCTGGGATATCCAGAGAGATTTAAATGAACTACTTCTTCAAAGTATTACAGTAAAGATCAGCAAGCTGTTCTGTTTTAGGGGTGTAGGGTGTACAGAGTTGTCTTCTATCTACTCTGCTTAGAAACGGCTCCTTCTGTGCCTGCAGATACGAGAGTGTGTGCACAGAAACACACACAAACACTGCCCGGCGGGTTTTTATTACTGCCTGCTTTCGCTTTTAATGATGCCAACGTTACTGCCCTCCCATAGCTTTTGAGTCATGGGTTTTTCTCTCAGGGTGGAGAGCAGTGAACACACACACACATACACATGCAAACACACACACACACACTGCAAAAACCTTTCTCCTTCCCATGTTTCCGTGTCCCTTGCATCTGTCTCTTCTGTTATTTTATGTCTTTCATGTTTTCTATCCTCCCTTCCTCTTCCTCTCCTGCCTCCTTTCCTCGCTCTTGTTCTTTCATTCCTTGTGGACCTGTTCTGTGCCGAGCCAGATTAAGAGCCAACACAGATCGATATAAGAGTTCCTATATTTCTGTTCATGTTTCCTGTGTGGAAATACACAGGTGTAGCAACAACTCACAGCATGAAAATAATTGTGAACTAAATAGAGTGTAGCTTAGGTTGGGTAGACATTTATCAACAATAAGATATTTTGACAAATGTTAGAATTAGCTTGTTTTCTCCCTCCAGGTATTTCCAGTATTTTACATTCGCACTGACTCAAGTTTCACTGCACTGATGCAATTAACTAAATAATGAACTCTTAAAAAAGACAAAATGCTCCTGATTCTGGTCTCAAAGTATCACAGAGCACACCACATAAAAATATCTGTATCAAATTAGACACAGTAAGTTCATCAGAGGATCAGAAGATTTTATGTTTATCACTGAATTTTAATCACTGTTGCAGAAGTCAGAATTTAAAATGACGCCAACTTTCATTTTATTAGTTAATTATGTTTTATTTCTGTCAATATGAGCAACATTCATGCAAGGCAAAATGATTGGGACTCTGCTGCTTCATTTACTTTTTCGGCTCTGTTTTGACCACAAAGTTTCATTCACAACATCAACCAATAGATATTTACATTACTTTACTAGTTTAATCATCTTAAATATAGAAATCTAATATAATGCTGGAAAACAGTGTGCTAATACGATGCGACTGAACTTTGCACTTTGTATGTTAGCACAGCATTTTGTGTTTTAAAGATAATAAATTAGCAGGTCAGTTTGGCTCTTTAGTCCTGATGCAAGCTACACTGCAATCAATGTCATTCATTACTGATCTCTGATCCATTTTAGGCTGCTGCTGTCATGGAGCAGGATGGGTCACTTAACCATGATAGATCAGCCGATAGCAGTAAAATCTGATTTTTGTTGTGAATGCATTTTTTGGGGGGTATTGTGTAGCTTACTGTTTATAGCACTGAGAGAGAGGGAAGGAGAGCATGCTTTGAGTTTTTCTTGACCTTGGCTGAGAGTGCGAGATCTCTATGATATTAAAACTTGTCTTCAGACTGTCCTTGGCTTCTTACTCAAGCTGTTGTCACACCTGCAGATATTAATGCTTAGTACTCAGCCAGCACTTGTGCACAGAAAAACAATCTACATGTAAAATCTGAGTTTATGGCTCATTGAATTCACAGTGTGTAAAATCATGTAAGTCACTGGATTCACTAGAAACAGACATTCCCATTTAGTTATGTGATTTATAAACAATCACAGTCACATATTTATCCCAATACAAAATAACTATACTGTGTTACAAGAAAAGGCAGAGACCCTCCTATATAGCCCATCTTTGCTGCTTCAGTACACAACAGGCAAATAAAACATCTTCAGACTTGCGGGGGTGAAGTTTTCTGACCTATGCAGCAAATTGGTTTGGAGCCAGCAGTGATGACAGGCTGCTGTTGCTACCTGCTCCTGATGTTATTGACACCTCTCTGCTGTTCATTCTGCTCAAACTGCTCCGTAAGCAGAAAAAGTTTCAGTGAGTCAGCTAAACTCACCGCGGCACTGACAGAGCGGTCAGTCAGCTGGCTGCGTGGTTTGGTGAAATAGTGTCTGACACAGAGGTTGTAGCTGTTTGATATATAATACTGTGTGCTGTACAAAACTGGATCGTATACAATCTGTATTTGAAAGATCTATTTGTGGCTTGGCAGAAACTGCTTCGAAAGAAAGTAAATTTGATGAAAGACTGAAACTAATATAGCTGTCTTTATTTAGTATCCAAGTCATATGTGTATATATAAACATGAATGACGCATAGCACTGCAAGTACTCATTTATAAATCAACTAGTTGATTGTCAAAAAATCATTCGCCAAGTTTCTGTTAATTGATACAATTTTAAAGAGAAAATGCCAAAATTCTCCTGTTCTAGCATCTTACATTTGAGTATTTCCTGATTTATTTTACTCTTTTGTGACAATAAAACTTGAATATCTTTGTATTATTGACTTTTGGTCAGGAAAAAATGAGACATTTAAGGTTATGTCTTTGGCATTTGTAGCCATTTTCTGACATTTTATAGACCAAACAACTAATTGATTGGTCTAGCTAATAATTAGCAGATCGTATTATCTGTCTGTTGCAGCCATAGATGTGTTCAAAACCACCAGCAGAAATTTTAAAAATGATGTATTTTTGTGCCCTTTTATCTAAGTTTGTAATGCTAAAAGATACATCATCTCTTTTATAGTACATATCATCCAAACAATAGTGTAAAGAATTAGTTCATGCCAGAAATCCTCTGCATTGGGTGCAGCTTGAATGCAAGACTAGTCAGTGAAGTTCAGATCTCAACACTCACCTGATCTCTACAGGCTACTTGTTTTATTTCTGCAGGAGATATGAGAAGAGTGCAAACATGAAGCAGCTGAATTCGAAACAGGAAATTTGCAGAAAACTAAAATAACTGTCTTATGTCATGCAGGAAATTTAAACGTCTGATGTGCAGTCAGATCAGAACTTCTACAGTCACCCGAAAACGAAAAGTATGAAAGCCTGCAGTGTGAATATGGCCCTTGTACATGTTTTTGACTGTTGTTGTCTTAACATGCAGTAGGGGTGGGGGAAATTCCCGATTCTTAGATGCATCGTGATTTGAACGTGGACGAATCTGAATCGATTCACACGCGTCAAAAATTCTTTTAGAATGTTAACTGTTCTAAGTTAATGAAATGTTTGGGATTGAATGAGTATAGGTAGGGGCCGGAGTGTGACAGGGACGAGGGCTGTGTGAGTGCGCATGCTTGTGCGTGTGTATGAGCAAGCTGGTGGAGAGAGCAGCAGTACACAGTTGGAGTTGCAGCTTAATCCTTGTTTGTTGGTTGTTTTGGTGTAGTTACGGCCAACAGTAACCTGTA
The DNA here is from genome assembly GCF_027409825.1 of Scomber japonicus. Lineage (NCBI taxonomy): Eukaryota > Metazoa > Chordata > Actinopteri > Scombriformes > Scombridae > Scomber > Scomber japonicus. The sequence goes on along the minus strand of NC_070584.1, from coordinate 24,488,948 downwards.
CTGTTCAGTAATAAACGGTGGTTTGCCGCGTCATCCTTTCCACACGTCCTGGCTGGTGGAATATTTGGCAACACAACAAACATGAGAATACCTGTTACCTTTTATATAAAAGAATCATTTTATTATCGAATCGTAGCCCCTGAATCGTAATGGAATCATGAGGTGCCCAAAGATTCCCACCCCTAACATGCACGTCACAGTCTGATATTTGTTACGACCTGAGCTGTTTCATTTTTCACCTTTTTCCTCTGTTGTGCTGCGGCTCAGTACCTTTTTTAATTTAGTTTAAAAGGACCATATTACAGTGCAGGAATGTCCTCAGACACCGGATCCCCTCAGGCTCAGACTGTAATGGCAGAGTTGAACAATAGCCAGAACTAAAGACAGAGCTCTGAACATTGCCAGAGAATGAAGAAAGTGTATTAGAAAGCCTGAGCCAAGCAGAGCAACAGCACACTCACTTTACTGGTCACACATATGTTGAAAAAAAAAAAATAAAGTGAGCGACTTGGTGCACTGAGAGTGGATGGTGTTGTAGATAAATTGCATGTCATATTGCTGATATCACAGAGCAATGCAGTCTGCAATGACTAAGCATCTTGTGAATTATTATTTCCAATTCAGGGCAGTTAGTTAGATTAAAGGGCATCAGCACCACTGAATGGATATCATGTACATGCACGTATGCCCTTCAAAATCAAACAGGTTGCACAACTTTTCTTGAATATCCTTCGTTTATTCCCATATGATTCTTTAAAAGAGCCGTTCAACTGGCTTTAATAATGTAATTTGTTATGTTAGTGATTGCACTTTGCTTTGTGTGTGTGTGTGTGTGCATGTGTGTGTGTGTGTGTGTGTGTTCTCAGGGTTAGACAGTACATCCAGTCCTAACACACAATCCATTGGGTGAGGTCGTCTGTTCCTGTCTGTTCCTTTTTGTACCATCCAGCACCACCTTTAGTTTTTTGTAGATGTTCCCTTTTTTAAAATATTTGAATAGATTTTTATGCTTAAAAATTAAGATTTTGGTTTATATCTCCGGATAAACTTAATGTATCAAACATCCATCATATATTTAAGTGAAAATCTAAAGTGAAGAAGAACAACAACATTGGTGAGGAGTGCATTCATCCAGTCAGGTGTAAGATGTGTTCATGTTAATGTCAGCTGTTAATCATTTATTTTCAGGTTTTTCAAAAGCTAATATCGAGCCACACCCTGCCACAATAAGCTAAGATAAAAAGGGGTTCTGTTGATGGTTCATGTTTAAGGGTTAGCAGCTTTTTCCCTCCTCATCTCTCTCTCAGTCTGTGTTTTTGTGGTCGACAGCACAACTTTGTGAATTAAGACAAACACACAGAGGAAGATCTCATATTTGTTGTGGTGAAGCAGCTGTGAAGCGGGCTCTGCAGACCAGAATTTAGTTCAGAACAGGTTTTTCCTTGCTGTCTGTAATTAGTTTGGTACGTGCCTGAGGGGGAGTCTGAGGATGCGTCTAATTAGAATCAAGTGAGAGCAGTTACATAGGCCAAACTCTGGAGATGCATAAAACACACACAGTTTTCAAACAGACACACAAACAAGTGAAGCAATGATTGAGGTAGAAAAGTGTGTCCTGTGACTGACGTGGTGAAGAATGAAGACATATCTTGTGTTTCTGTTCTATTAATGATCCAAATAGCAGCATAAATATGAGGATTTGGTAGACAGATGTGTGATAAAGCTTTTAAGCCTCGTTCTGTTTACAAATCCCTAAAGTGAAGCTTTGACAAGCTCTCTGTCGAATCCACAAAATTCACCAAAACTAAATGTTAGCACATTATTCCACCTTTTAAGACTTTATCAAACATATGATATTTAACTTAAATGTAGGTATATTAAGTAGGGTCTGACTGATACTGGAGTTTTAGGGCCATACTGATATTAGGGATTTAAAAAAATCTCAAATGTTAAACACTTGTGACAAAGATATTATTGGATGCATATTTTACAATTCAACAATAAACTTTATTGTCCATTAAACTTAACTGGGAATTTAATAATAAATTACGGAATAAAAAAATGTGTAGGAAAAGAATAATTATGTATATATTAAACTTAAAAAAAGGATCAAATATACATAAAATGTTGGCTTTACAACGTTAATTTTTAAAAAATATTGGTGAATATCAGACAATATATACACTGATATCAATATATCTGTGACAAGCCAATATCGGCTGATGATATTGGCTGTTTGATATATCAGTTGGGCTCTAATATTTAGTCAGTGTTGCCAAAAGGATTTTTTCCATCAGCTGTGCTGTTGTCTGCACACAGCGGGAAAGACTCCAGCCCAGGACTCGTATTTGTGCACACAGCTTTTGACACCAGAAGAGCTCTGGAGGTCCTGATTATGTGGCTGTAATAAATGTCAAAGAATCAAATGCCTCAACACAGACAATGAACAGTTTTTTTATCGATCATACATATAAATAGATCATATAAACCACTAGCTCCAATTAGCTGCTCCATGTGGAGAAAGTGCAAGTAATTTGCATTTGTCGTCATTATTATGTACACTGACAAATTTCTGGGCTTCCACACAGGCCGGGATCAGTTTTCTAATTATTCACCAAGTTTTTTTTATGCAGATTAAAAAATTGATTATCAAATAAATGAAAGAATTGAGACGGCGCTGCACCTGTACAACCTGCATTGTCTCCACCAGTGAACAGCGCTGAAAGGACTGACCCTTGGCTGAACCTAACTACTGACCCCTGCTAATATGTTTGTTCCTAAAGATCTTTGTCTTGTATTGTATCAGGATTTTTTTTTCTTTTTTGGTTTTTTGCTTTATGAATACTTGGAAGTCAAATACAAAGCGTTCTTATGTATTGAGATCTGCTTTGAAACCTGAGAACCAAAATCAGCTGCTCTTAAAGTCCGTAAAGTTTAACAGCCCTGATCACCATTTACCACTGTAAGAAAAGGAGGCTTAAACTAGCGCTTCTAATAAGCCTTTAACAGTTCAACGCTGGCGAGAGATAAAATAATTCCCTTGCTACTTACCATCCCCCTTAACAAATTTGAGCAGATCCACAGTTCGTAGTAAGTCTTCATGAGAAAGTTGTGCTTGTATTGCCCCACAAAGATTTTACTCGTACCCCCCCCCACCTCCATTCTTCGTCTTCTCCTCTCCCATCATTCCCCTCATTGTAATGGTAATGAGCTCCATCGTGCGTAACCAAAATGGTCAAGTTAATTGATGAAAAAGAGATCAGCAAGAGGCGAGAGAAGAGGGGGTTTGCATATATCAGACGTGAAGGATTTTCATTCACCGAAGGCTCGAGGAATACATTACGCCACTTGAAGACACTTGAAGAAGACTGTGGCTCTCGTGTAATATGCGATGCGATTGCTTGGCATGACTCAACATCTGCAAGTATCGCTTCACATCTGCTTGCGCAATCAAGACTCTGCACACCTAAACATGCACGAGTGTAGCTCGGCATCAGTCACTGTGAAGACGGGCTGCACATTTTATTTTTATTGCAGTTGCTGAAGTCAGGGCAAAAAATTAGCACCAGCCACCATCCAAATATTGGTATATTTTGATGGTAGATTTTTTTCTTTGGGCAGTGGACAAAAAAGCTTATTTTTCACTGTGTTTTCAGCCACAGATTTCGTGCATTATTTCTGGTGATCAGAACCGTGTATACAGGATAGATCTGAAATAATTTACTAATAAAATACAGTCCCTTTGTCCAGTGTAACAGCACGGCTCTTGTATGTGCCCTTTTAGTAAGAAACACATCAAACACTCATCACACAAGTGCTGCAGCAGCTCCAGCCTTTTAACATAACATGTCATTACATTCATTTAGCAGATACTTTTGTCCACAGTGACTTGTATTTTTTTTTCTAGACACATAAGGAGCAATTTGTGGTTGAGCATCTAGCTTAGTTTGGGATTATATTGATGGCAAACCTGCTCTACCACCTGAGTTACACTGACCCACATGAACCCAGAAAAGTGTATTTTGAACACAATGCCAATACATCATCCTTCAGTATAATGTCTGATGTGAACTATACAGTGCAGGACAAATAAACTGAGTGAACGCAGGATATTGTAGTCGCCCTCCAAGCTTTCGCTCCTCAGCAGTTTATCCACCAGTCCTCACTTGAAGAAATAATTTGGACAGCTGTAGCTCTTTATCAATCAATCAATCTTTATTTGTATAGTGCCAAATCAAACAACAAAGTCATCTCAAGGCACTTTACACATAGAGCAGGTCTAAACCGTACTCTTCAGGTTTTAATTTTAAAGCGACCCAACATTCCCACGTGAGCAAGCACTTGGCGACAGTGGCAAGAAAAAACTCCCTTTAAACAGGAAGAAACCTCAGGCAGAACCAGAATCAGAGTGGGCGGCCATCTGCCTTGACAGGTTGGGGTAGAGAGGGGAGAGAGGAAGGATAGGAGAGAGAAGCACATTGAAAATCAACATTGAAGCTAGAAGGTGAGAGAGAGAGAATCATGCACTGAGCATCGTGGGAGTCCCCCGGCAGTCTAAGCCTATAGCAGCATAAATTAGGAGCTAATTTTAAGCTTTATCAAAAAGAAGAGTTTTAAGCCTACTCTTAAATGTAGAGAGGGTGTCTGCCTCCCGGACTGAATCTGGGAGATGGTTCCACAGGAGAGGAGCCTGATAACTGAAGGATCAGTAAGAGCTTTGAAAGTGAGGAGAAGGATTTTAAATTAAATTTTTAGGAAATGTTGGCCACTGAACGACCACTGAATGAGTCACTCCCTTGAAAGCTACAATAAAGCAATGAAAGCTACAACACCACAAGAGATAACTGACTCTGAAAGATAAGAGAAGGATTTAAAGTGAAGTAACAATGATGCATCTAGTAGAGTGTGAAAAAAAGCTGTTTTTAAGAAGAAAGAAAAAAATTCCACTTTAGTGGCTTTAAATGTTACATCAGCAGCAATGACAAGTCATCAAATACAAACTACTTCATGTCAGGTAATGATGATAGAGTCATTGTGAGCAGTTCAGCAAAGTCCTGAGTAAATATTAGAACATTTACTAAAGTAAATTTAATATATTGAAATTTAAAGTACAGCTGCTATAAAATTGTGACATATTGTTCGAGGCACTGTGCGCTCATATTTGCTTTTTCAAATATTCAAGGCGTCTTACTGATGTTAATAATTATCAAACACCGTGCTGGCATAGTCTGTGGCTGGCTGACGAGTTGTATTTGCATACAGCCGACACACTAGCCTGCTAGCAGTGTCCGACTGGTGCTATGTGTTTCTAGGCTTAGACAGGCAGCTCACCTTTCTGTGGCGAGGGTAGGGTTTCAACAAAGGACGCCTGCCAACTGCAGGACACAAAACCAAGAGAGAGTAATGGTCACAGTTTTAAATAGAGTAGACCCTTGCTACTAATCAACACAATACCACCTACAGAAGGCCCACCTCCCTATGTCTAACAGGCATTCAACTATCGCGTAACATTTAAACATATTCTTTGTTAAGAAATGAAGTTTATAGGCCTGAATGTGGATAATATAGAAAGTGACTCATACTGTCATATTCAGTCTGATTAAACCTCTTACCTCGGTCTCTTTAAAATCAAATGAGCTTTTGTTTCAGGGTGATGTAACTCACCTCACTACAACTGCAATGTGTAAAAACAAAGTCCTGGTTAGTCAGAGTGATTCACGACAACTTTTAGTGGAAATGTCTCATCATGTTTTTCTGTATTGACTTTTTCAGTGTGAATGAACTGACCAGAAACTTGCAACATTTGTCTCAGAAGATGCAGAAAAAGTTACCCTAACATTTTTATGATTTTGTAGTTAGTTCAACACATCCCTTCATATATTTAGTCCAGATGCAGGATAAATTAATCAATGAAGTAAAAATGGACATTGTTAAAACAGAGTTTGATGGTCTGAGGATACAGAATGTGTACTGCTATACAGATTATAAACCCCCATGAAGCAGATTTGTAATATTAGGCCTTACAAATAGAATTGACCTGACCTGACTTCAAACACTCCATTAAAGCTCCTAAAGGTTTATCGGACTGAGAAAATGCAAGTTGTTGTTTTTTGTTTTGAAATCTTGCTGGCATCACCATTCAGTGTGCGGAAAAAAAAAATTCCAGTGAAAGTGACAGAATAAGGCTGATGTCAGCGCAGTGAAGCCTCAGTGGCAGAGCTTGCTGGTTGTTTTCTGTCAGGTCTGGCAAGGTAGACCTCCCAAAACAACCACAACACTGTTTCTTTTCCTGACCACTGGGAGTCCAACGCTCAGTGTGTACGCCTGTCTCCGCTTTGCATACTCACTGTGCACGTAGTCTGTGAGTTAGTGTGTGTGTGTGCACGTGTGTGTGGTTTTGCGTGACCCTTCCTTGGCATTCCAGCCATTCCCCTGGTACCTGAGAATTGGTCTGTTCTCCTCAGACAGGGTATTTTTAGGTCCTCGGAAGCAGCTGTCTGTCTCTTATGTGGACAGGCAGCCGAGCCGTCTGTCAACACAAAAATGTGTCTCAAGAAACAGCACAGGCATTTTGTAGTCATGCCGCCTCAGTTGGACACTTTGCTGGATTACAAAGACTTAAATTGAACCAGGTGTAGGTTTGTGCTGTTACAGCAGTAGTGTGAGGTGTGAGGTGATGTCACAGATGTATTCAAACTGCTTAGCTGCAAAGTAGGCAAACTCTTCTCTCAACAACATCCCAGCTCTGTGGTTTCTCACATTTTATTAAAATTGAGTCATGTCGGGCCGTGAGGTTAGTGCGCTTGACAGATGAACCGAAAATAGTCAGATGCGTTTCAGTGGAGAGCTGCAGCAATTCGGGGCTCCGTATGCAAAATATCAACAAGAACTGCATCTGTTGAGTTTGTCCCAGCAAATGTCACCACAGCCGTTGTTTAAAGCAAAAATAAGAAAATGCCAAATACTCTAAAGGTCAGAAGATAGGAATATAATTGGTTGCTTTAGCTTTTCTTATGCTAGTCAAACTGACATTTAGACAGTGATGTGTTTTTGTATCTGAAACCAAACCAGCCGAGCATTTTGACACCGAATAAAAATGAAGGCTTAGACCAACTCTGAAAAACTTTTCAAATGTATGAAAACACCTAAATGAAAGTGTGATCTGTCTCCTATAGGGAGTACACAGACAACAGTACTAGTATATGAACAAAACTGGTACTTTGGTTAATAATAAATAAATAGCACTGATTTCCATGATCTGTTATAGTGCCTGCAAATTGTTTCCAACTCTAAAAATAGTCAAACGCTGATTTACTCTGCCCCTAAATGTCTGTTTGGGTTACCCTCTGATAGTGTCACATACAGGAATGTCTTTAAATGAATATCAGTGTACAACCGTAACCAGCTGACATCACTCTATAACTTGCTGTTTTTCATTTCGGCGCTAACAGACGCTATGTGTGCGTGTGTGTTTTATTTGTATGTTGGCAGGGGGAGAAGAATGCCGGCTTTGACGTGCTCTACCACAACATGAAACATGGCCAGCTGGCAACCAAGGAGCTAGCCGAGTTCGTCCGTGAGAGGTAAGGTTTTTGTGTGTATTTGTGAATATTTGTGTGGGAAGTGGCGCTAGAGATGGGACGGGTGGAGACATTTTGCCAAGGTTGAGTAAAAATGCTCAGAGATTATAAATGTACTGTTTTGGATTTCACATTCTTGCCTGCATCTAACAAGATGTTCATGATTTATGTTGCGGAGGACACACTTAAACAAGTCTTTCTTTATCAAAATGCTTCAGTTGCCTCTTTCTGCTCTGACCTTTTACCCTTGTCCTCACTACTGTGTTACTTTTGAGATGCACTGTCTCTCAAATGCACACACAAGTCTGAATAGGTGGATTATGTCTGAGCTTTCAGCAGTGCAGATGTTTATCTCTCCCCCCCCCCCCCCCCGTGCTTCTACTTCTAGGTTTAAATACTCAATAATCAGTTCTCCGTTATCTCAAATGATCTTTCACTGACCTCTTCCCACGAACAGAAATTCTCCAGACATAGCTTAGCAACTGTAAGAAGGTATGCAGACCTGTCAAACTTTGGCTTTTTCCACATGTTAAAGTGGTGCACACAGGACTTAAGAATCATATTCTGGCAAGCAGCATATGAATATCTACGTCATCAGAGCTTAATTGAATACATTGTTAGGTTACGGCACATAATATTTTACATCAGTCTAGTCAGCAAATTACACTCACAAGCCCACGTAGTACCGTTATCACGTCATTCACTAATAAAGCCTAACTAAACAGGCTTGATTATGAAAGTCTGATTCATTCTGCACCATTGAAAGCTACTGTGGATGCTGCTATATTGACTGACTTAAAAGTATCTGCTTCCCAGTGAAGTGGGGGTGCAAGAAATTGCCCCAAATTTCCAGAGTCAGAGCTCTGACTTCGAGAGCCCTTCATTCGTACTATTTCATGTAGGAGGTTTGAAATGTTCAAGTTCTAAGTTGTCTGCATCAAAGCTTTAATATTTTATCTTGAAACAATGACAGCGTAAACATACAGTTTGAAAATGGGATCAGTAAAGGATAAAACTAACCTCTTGTCTTGATTATCCATGTAAGTGAAGCAACCAATAACAGTCTGATTACATCTTACTTTTTGCTTTCACTAGTTCTAACTATACTGCTCCTTTATTTCAGTGTCTTCTACATGGATCAACATACCATCATGTATGTAGCCATCAAATGTATATAAAAGACCAACTTAAAAATGAGTCAGCTGGAAATCTTAAAAGTCGGCCAGACACAACATTTACAACCTTGTCGTTGAGTGAACATTAGTTAAATGAACTAAAGCTACATCTAATAAATGTCTGCAGTTTCCGGCAAGAAATGAAAAATGTGCCTTTGTCTGCATCTGTCTGGAATCAAGGATCCATTGTTTTAAAAATGACCAGGAATTTTGATGGTAAATCTGCCTACATTATCATTATAAATTGCATATACTGTATGCTGTGTGAGAATTGAAAGCCTGACAGGCGCAGTGGCATTAACTGAGGGAGGTGGTACCCAATTAAAAGTGTCTTCTCAAATTGGGTAGTTTGTTATATTAAATACTCTATCTACTAATTACTGATTAGCAGCCAGTAAATTGAGGGGAGTAATGAGGTTCCCACAGGAGTTTGCGCTCTCACAGCTGGAAGTTAGCACACAGGACGCTTTGTCGGACCAGAGATATAATCCTGACATTGATTCAGACGGCCTGTGCACATTCCTTGCGAGGGGAAATTCACTTATCTGCTCGGACAGCAGCAGACAACAAATCAGCAGTCAGGAAATGAAATAGTGGCTCTGTGGGTAAAATAGTGTGTGTGATCCCTGAGGACCAGCGAGAGGCAATTGTGTTGATAAATATCCTGTCTTTCACTGTCCCCACTTTCCTGAAAGGTCATTCTGATATAAGAGACAGTGAAAAACACACACACAGTACATGAACAGCTCATAAAATACACTCTCAAGGTTTTCAGCTATTGTCTGTTACCTTCACCACCATCACCGTGATAATTCATTGAATGAAAACATACTACTACATCTCTGTTAGTGGGGCTTAACAAGAGAGGATAAACAGACTGCAGAGCCCTTTTTAATTTTGGGTCATACTGATCAGTCACTTAATCAAATAGTTGGTGAACAGTATCGTGCTTAACCCTTACATACTGTTCAGGGTAAAATTAGACCCATTGAGAGCTGTAAAAACATCATGTAGAATACCATCATGTATTTCTTTTAGCCTGACTTTTCCTTATGTGACCCAGAATATACAAAAATGGAAAAATACATATATTTTTAAAGTTTTTGTACAGCTGATACACATTTTTATATATGTAAATGTACAAATTTGACCTGTGTTTATTAAACAAATTCAAAAATCTAAGTTTCACTGAGAGGCAGCCTCTCTTTTACAGCAACGTATTGATCATATTTACACAGTTACACACATTTACACCTGGTCTGGTCTGGTCTGCAAGCCACTGGGCAGGTCTACTGGAGGACTTGGGGTTAAGGGCCTTGCTCAAGGGTGCCTCAGTGGCAACAATGAGGGAGGGGCAAGTGCTGTTTTTTCACTTTCCCCACACAGATATATCCAGCTGGTCCAGGGATTAAACAGACAACCTTTTAGTCATGGTCTCGCTTCTCTAACCTGAATGACTGCCACATTTATATGATTTAAATTAATACTTAACTGTTGAAATATATTAAAAAAAAGTAAAACAAACAGAATAAATATATGAAAATAAATATGAATTAACAATGAAAACAAGTTCCAGCCTTTGTAAGCTTTACTTTTGACCCAGTTTGAACACAAACACAGATCAGCAGTATGTTTGTGTGTTTACCACTCTCCGTCCTCCTCAGTTGCAAGTCGCTCTGTTCCCCCTCAGGATATTTGGATCAATGTTCCTTCCTGCTTTCTCTTCGGGGTCTACAGATGGCTATTAAAGTTTTATGCCGAGCCTCGTGAAACAAGTCCATTTATCATTTAAATGTGGCTTATTGCAACATTTACCCAACACAGACGAAAATAAATCTTTATCTCACTGACTGTGCTGGTGGATGCCCAACGTTTGGGCCAAAGTAAGCTCTAGATAGAGAAGGTAACATATGAGGCCATTAGCGGTGGCAATTGGGTTGTGAGGAAGCACTATTGGAGTGCATTATATTCGCCGGTCTCATGGCTATTTAGGATAATTCACTTTTTAAAGAATGCATAAAACATTACTCTTCCTGTCGAGTTCCTGGCAGCTCAGACTTCAGTAGAGAAACAAGAAAAAATAGGAGTAAATCTTCTGTACTCCTACACACACACACACACACACACACAAATATAAAGTATTAACAGTTAAGAAATGTATTCATGCATGATTTTCAGGTTTCCTCAGGACTGCCCTAAAAATGAGTCATGTATTTGTGTATTTGTTGTTCCAGGGCTGCCATCGAGGAGACCTACTCCAAATCGATGAGCAAACTGTCTAAGATGGCCAGCAATGGAAGTCCACAGGGGTGAGTGCCATCTGTCTGCTAAAGGAAGGAACCTCTGTCTGTGTGACTGTATTTCTGCAGATAAAGCACAAATCTTTAGAGCCAACATACCCACTCAAATCTGAACTGAAGGCACAAAAAACAGGAATGTTATAAGAGCCCAAAATGATCAAACCACTTTATTTTTAAAAGCAGCCTTTATTTTACTTAAAACTTGAAAAACTATTAGAGTACTTAGCCTATTATTTATATCATCTGTGTATAATAGAGTGTTAGTTTCTTTCATGTTGTTGGTGTATATACTCATTCACACCTTACATCAACTGCATTCATTTTTCTATGTGTTGAAGAAGCAATCATCCTGTTGTGGACGGGTACTGCACTCGTCATGTAAACACAGGACGGTACAGAAACAGAAGGTGTTCATCACTGTAATTATATACAGTATGTGGTCGTCATATGGCTCCATATGAGATATGGATGAGTACCATCTGCATCACCAAATGTTCAGTTACTGTATAAGAAATTCCTCCTTTAGCCTATACAGTATGTTTTAAAATGTTTGATGTATTATTGTCTATAAATTAGTATATGATGTACCTATTGTAGGAATACACAAAGAAGGTAGTAGTGACTTTATTTTGAAACATGAAGTCCTGCTAATAGTTAGTTCATTCGTGTTAGTGATGGCAGAACAAGCATGGGAGAGTACATTTGGCCGCCTTAAATGGAAATTAAATAGTTATTTTTTTCATTAAATTTGTTTAATTTAATTTAATCATTTTTTTTATATTTAGTTTTTGTTCTGTTTGATTTGATTTTTGAGTTATGAGGTGGTGGCTGAACACACAATTGAATCCACAAGGCAACACAAGACAGATGTTTCAATGTATTTACAGTAAATGTTTAAGCCCAATAATTTAAACCATTTGTTAGATGTGGTCTGTCTTACCTTATAGCTATTAAAGTACTGTGCAGAGTTTCCTTCTAATCAGGAATTTTCTGGAACGTTATGGAATATTGTGTGGTATAAATTACTTAAGATCAGAGTGGGGTTTTTTTTTAATAGGAACAAGATTTTTTAGATATAGTTTAAAAACACTCAAACTCTGAAACAGTCTTCCTTTTAGAGCTAGAAACATACTCCTCACTAACAACTTTTACCTCAGGTCTTTAAAATTGCTTTTACCTATAAACTTTTACTATATAATAACCTCATATACAGATGGATTAATGATTGATTATTCGTCCTTTAAAACAAATGTGTTTCTAATGTGTAATCTCGTGCTTTGTGACTTTATAAATAACATTTTATCATTATTTTTATTGTAAGTCAATACATTTAGTTATATATTTCAACTGTTTTCCTACATTGTAAAACTGTTTTTAACCTTTAGCTTTTGTAAACTATTTTCCAGGACGTTTGCTCCCATGTGGGACGTGTTCAGGGTGTCTTCAGACAAACTGGCCCTATGCCATCTTGAGCTGATGAGAAAGATGAACGATCTCATCCGGGACATCAACAAATACGGAGATGAGCAGGTCAAAATTCACCGCAAGGTACATAAGCAGGATAAGAAACTGGCAGATTATTGTGTCTGTGTGTGTCTCAGTGGACCTATATACGTATATATTCCTTGTTGGTTACCCTACATCGAGCCTCTGTGCTCCTGATCTCATTTATCTGACAGAAAATCCACTTACTGTCCTCTGCCTTCATGGTAATTGCTGCATTCACCCTAAAGTATCAAATACAATGATGATCTGTACTGTATGTTGTGTGTGTGTGTGTGTGTGTCTCTGTGTGTCTGCGTGTGCGTGTAACCCAGACGAAGGAGGAGATGGTGGGGACGGTGGAGGCGGTGCAGGCACTGCAGGTTCAGAGCGGTCAACTTCAGAAGTCCAAAGAGGGTTACCACGCTAAGTGTTTGGAGCTGGACCGGCTCAGGAAAGAAGGAGCTCCGCAGAAGGAACTGGAGAAAGTTAGCCTCAACCTTTTTTCTATTTTCAGGATTTGTTTTTATTTCAGAACTGAAGAACAGATGATTTGTCCTATGAAATAAAATTAATTTGTGTGGGGAGGAAAAAAAGATAAACTATTATTTCTTTTCCCATTTATCTCTACTGGTATCTATCCATTTGATCAGTTTGTTTTTTATTTGTTCAGCTTTTGAGATTTCTGCTTTCACTCTGATACAGTTGAAGTGAATGTAACTTTGTTTGTGAGGCTCAAAGCATTGAAGAATAACACTTCAAATATTAAACAGTATCATCTTTCTCCAAACAACGTCACGGTTACTTTTGGATAGTCAACAAACTTTACTGTGAACAGCTTTCATTGGAGCTACTTTCTACTCACTATTTTACATGTTTGAAAACTTTTAGCAGAACTTTTTATTCTATTTATTCTGCATTTTTATGTAATCTGACACTTTAAACCAAAACAGTGCTGGTTGCAAGATCAGCACTTTTATTTATTTTTATGGCAACAAAGATAATGTTAGTCCCAGTGTACGTGAGCCAAGCTGCTTTTTTTGCTGGCTTTAATTTGACTTCATTTGATTATGACATTATTTTTTAAACATAAATACCCTGATTGGGATTAGCATTGATAAAGTGAAAGAGTTGAGTTTTAAAACAAATACTTTCTATATTTATGTCACAAATTCTGTCATAAATCAACAAGTAGGATACATGTAATAGAGCTTGAATGGAATAATAAAGGTGCATTTGTGTTTAAAGTGTAGTAGACTGAGTAGATGATACGAACTAGAACCTAAAAGGCTCAGTGTCTTTCATCAGTATAAATGAATAAGCTTAGGAATGTCATGTTATTATCGTATACTTTATGACCCAAAAATGCGTCATACACTGGTTTCTCACTGGTTTCTCGTGGTTCCCTCGTCTTAGAACAAGAGCGTCTGTTAGGTTGAGGTTAAATGAATTAGACTCTTCCCGGCTTGCTATCATTGAAAACAACATTTTCTAACTGCTCTGCTCTTAGACATCCACTCTGTGAATAAATTGCTGCTCCTGTTTTCAAGGTACAAGGTGAATACTGAATGGAGTAATTGTAATTATGGGGAAGAAATCATTCCCATTCACTAACTGAGCTATTCTTTTTTTATTTTTTTATTTCATGTTTGTGAATCAGTGTCAGAGTCTAAAGGCCATTATTTCCCTTTTCCTTCTCTTTCTCACTAGGCGGAGCTGAAGTCTAAGAAAGCGGCTGAGTCATTTGCATTGTGCATCGAGAAGTACAACCGTGTGGGAGGAGAGTTTGAGCAGAAGATGAGCGAGTCCGCTCAGGTCAGCTCTGACTCCAGCTGGGCTGAGGGCCATTTTATTACTTTTATCTGCCTCTCCCACTTTCTGATGTGTTGTTCTGTGTATTTTTTTTCATCTCTCTTCCTGACTCATCCTCTCTGTAACCTCACAACATCATACTCTATCATTTATTATCCTACATCATACCTTCCCCAAAAATGGAAACCTCAACCCCTGACTCCTAAACACCCACCTGCTCGCGCACACATGCACATCCTGCTCCCCGCTCATTACCTTTAATCACTGCCTCCACACTTCCATGGTTACTGCTGCTGTTTCCATGGAAATCTTCAACAAACCCCAATGAATGCTCCTGTATTTTACATTTGAAATGATTACTGGAATCCTTGTGACCAATTATCTCTTGTAATAGCTTCGAGGGGGGAATGTCTGGTCATAATTATGCATGCGTCTGCACTACCTGGGAGGAAAAACATGTGTCAAAAGATTATAAAGGAACCAAATGTCAGCAGATCAATATATAAAATCCAGCATAAAACTAGAGAAGATTACTAGATAAATGCTCCAAGATCCTGTTTCAGGAAGAAAGAGGTTCCCACTCACAGACTTTTCCAGATGTAAGAGTTTGCAGTAAAACCTGGAGCAGTGCCACGGAGCAGGTGGGAATGAAGTGTTCATTCGAGCGCTGACAGAAGTTGCCAAAAGAGCAGAGACTGTTTTACGGTTTCTCTCCATGCCCAGTTAATTGGAGAAAAGATACTGGCGAGCTCAGCTCACTTCTTTAACAAAAGCCAATGCCCTTATATCAGGACAATTTGTCTGAACCAGACAGCGACAAATTAGCTGGCTGAATAAAAAGCCGGATCAAACTTAAACTCTAAATCCTTTCAAATTATCACCATTTTTAACGACCTGGCAAGCGGGTGCCTCCTCTCCTGGCTGACTGCCTCTATGTAGCTGCTCAGATCTGCTTTAGAGACTATTTTCACTTTATTGCATCTATGTGGAGTGTCAGGTTTCTGTTTTATTGGATTCCAGTTGCTTCTCTGAATCCTGAAACTGATATTTGCATGCAGAGGCAGTAAACAGTGAAAGCTACATTTTATTTTTTTCCTTTCTTTTCTTTTTAAAAACACATACAGGACCAAGAAAAATCACACTAAACCAGCCAAATGTTCATATCCCATATATAACCAGGTCTAACAAGATATTTAGATTAGACATAAACAAGACATTTAAAGGTACAAAATTGTGCTTCTGATAAACAAGTTAATTGCACTATGATGTAGGAAACCAGTGTAATTACTGGGTAAGTTGTATTTCTTTGCCGCCTCATGAAAACCTTTTTAAAATGTATTATTTTGTCAGCAAAATATGAAGAAGGAGCAGCTGCGTTTTGATGTTATTCAGCGGGATTTAAAAGGATATGATTAGTACAGAAGGTCAGAAAGATGTCAGCCCACATAGAAAGTTAAATGAACCTCCAGGGTTTTTAATGTTTTATATTTGTTTGTTTGTACATGCATGTTTGTCTGAATTTGTTGTTTGCTTGTGTGTGTGCAGAAGTTTCAGGAAATTGAGGAGACCAACCTGCGGCAGATGAAACAGCTCATCAAAGGTTACTCTCACTCCATAGAAGATACCCATGTTCAGGTTGGACAGGTAGGTTGGAGCCAAAAGTAAATCCTGCTTTGATGACTGACTTGGCATTAACAGGGGAGAGTTTTTTTTTCTGTGTTTTGTTGTTTTCATGTTTTTTATTACAGTATCTAAAATTATTAATGGAGTCTTCCTCTGCACATATACAGGACTTTGAAGTAGAACTGATATGGTGTCACTACTGAGTCTTTTTTTTTAAAATCTTTAAGCTGTCTTTGTTTAGTGTGATTACTTGGCACAAGGATGGCACCTTTGTCAGATTGTCAGATTTTTGCAACTGTGAACTTACTACATGTTTACAATCCTGTGTATATGTAATCTGTTCTCAGGTCTTAACCAGGTAACTTATGCATGATTGATTATGTTTGGTAACAAAGAAGTACCTACTGCTTGTAGATATTAGGAATTCAAGAGAAATGGTTAAAAAGTTTTCACCATGGTTGATCATTCTCAGTGGGATTTCAATTTAAAGTCACCGTAAACATCCACCAGAACCAACATGTACTGACGTTAATGGATGTTATGTACAACTCATTACTTCATGTGCAGCACTATAATCAATAATCTGACCACATATCAAAACAAACTCATATTTCTCATATTTGAAGCTAAATGTAACATCACATCCTGTTGGATTCAACTACAACACTGGAAAAAAATGTTAAACTTAATATTTTACAATGAAGAAAGTTATCATTTTAGAGCTTTAGTAACAAAGAGTCATTTTTATGGCTCCTTTCTGATATTACATGCTTTATTATTCTTTTATAGGGCTCAATAATCATTCTGCTCTGCTCTGCCGCAGGTGCACGAGGAATTCAAGCAGAATGTGGAAAACATTGGCATCGATAACCTCATCCAGAAATTTGCAGAGCTGAAGGGCACGGGCAAAGACCGGCCAGGTACACTGAGCTCACCCGGATGAAAGAATAAACACACAACTTCAGCAGCCTACATACAATAAAAATAAGAAATCACCCACACAGGAAACAGCATTGTGGAGGCTGTATTATTCATAGTGACAGTAGTAAGTTGTATGTGTTTGTTTGTGTGTGTGGGTATGACTTAAGCTACTTTCTGGGACACAAGCCAGACATAAGACTTATTGATTGGGGATAGCTTGTGCAACTGTTTCCCCAATTGGTAAAATACAGATTTTTGTGTCAGTGGTTAAGGTTAGGATTAGGTTAAGTCTCCAAGAAATTAATGTCTATGTAAATACTTGTGACAGAGGTAAGACGTGTGTGTGTGTGTGTGTGTGTGTGTGTGTGTGTGTGTGTGTGTGTGTGTGTGTGTGTGTGTGTGTGTGTGTGTGTGTGTGTGTGTGTGTGTGTGTGTGTGTGTGTGTGTGTGTGTGTGTGTGTGTGTGTGTGTGTGTCACTTTTCCTAAACTGCCTGTTATCTGCAGCTCTCGTTGGTTTTGAGGAGTACATGACAGCTTTGGCACCCGAAGGTGGGAAGAAGAGTCGGACTAAAGCTTTTAGGATCCCCGGCTTGGGCAAGAGGGACAAGGAGCCAGACTCTACGTGAGTGTAAAAATAAAGGCTGTGCTATTAAAGCAGCTTCTGTTTTATTATTGAGTAATGAAAGAAAAACAACTCCTGTATGTTTTTTTTTAATTTTTTTGCAGAGATTCAGCTGTAACTGAGGCACCGGTGAGTATTTGACATTATTCACACACAACCACTGCAGCTCCAAAACCATTGACTCAGTTAGTCCTGTCTGATTCTTAAAATCCCAGTTATCCCTCCTGACGGCTATGGTTAGGACAGCTTGTCTACTATGAGAAGTGTGTGTGTTCGCGCATGGCAGGAAACGTGTGCAAGCATGTGTTTGTTTGTGCACAGACACAGAGGGAAGGTGAGTGGGACTCATGAGTGTGTGATAATGACGTGACTGATGGTGTGGGGTTTCCCAGGTTATTCCAGTACTTCTAAGAAGAGGTCTCTGAGATAATCCAGCTGTCAGAGTGGAAGTGCGTAACTGCGTGTGTGTGTGTGTGTGTGTGTGTGTGTGTGTGTGTGTGTGTGTGTGTGTGTGTGTGTGTGTGTGTGTGTTTATGTGCCTGCCTTTGTGCCAATTGATGTAAGAGAGAGTGAGAGTATGTGTGTGAAAGGGCTTTGGACGCTGCCAGTAAACCATCCAACAGTGTGGGAGAAGAGAAAGTAAATGGAGCTACTGGTTTACAGTTTCAAAGGCATTAATGTTCTGGCTGCGGTGTGACAGATACTAATAATGTTGATTGAGGTCACTTTAAAACACATTGCATAAGAGTATACAAGCAGAAAAACACTCTATGTACCTTCCAGATAGAGTGTTATAACAGTAGCTATTAACCAAGGCAAAACAAGTCTGTAAATGTTGCATCAACATTGTTTTTATTGTATATTTTTCATATGTTTATAGTGAATTAATAACAACGGTGTTCCTCTAAACTATATCTGTCTGTGTTGAGGAGACCTTTGAGTGTACTTGGACTCAACGAGGCTAGAGGTTGTGTGAAAATTCAAAACAACCTAACAGGCACACAGCCCTCACATACTGTTATCTTAATAGAAGTGAAATGTTGGCAAACATACCCGCACATCCAGTAAAAACAAGACAACATTATTATCCTAATTAAGAGTCTTGTTGTCAGCCGCCCGATGAATGTACGATAATTCTTCATCAATTAATTCCTGAGATAAATATCTGTCTGGTAGCTAACTGTCTTTCTGACATTTGGTTCACCAGTCAGTTAATCAAAAGCTTTTGTGCTGCAAATGCTGCTTGCTGCTGGATGATTTTAATTATGTTATTAAATATCCATTTATTTTATTGGCCTTTAGTTTCAAATGGGCAAATACTTACTGATAAAGGACACCTGGATTTTTATTGATTTAAGTGTCTCGCATCATAGCGTGCTCAGCCAGTATGGGCTTTTTATAGGCAGCAACAACAACCAATTGTAATGCACAGATCCACAAAATTGAGTTGAAAAAAATAGAACATTTTAAAGAAATGCCCCATTATGAAGGATACAGGCGTCCTGTTATGCTGGAATCAGATTTAATGAGAACAGCGAGGCTGAACCAAGCAAAAAAATGAGGTAGAAGAGGTTCAATAGAGTTTCACAGTTGGACATAATTCTGTGTTGGTTTGTCACAAAGCATGTGACAATCATGCGATGTCTGTTAACATTAAATCAGTCTTTGAAGGTATAAAAAAAGATCAATTATTTCAGCATTAAATCTAAATGTGGGTAACTGTAGTAAGGGCTTAAGGCTCTCAGGTACCACGTCTGATTTCAAACACAGAGTTTTGAATTCATATAATTATATATTGTACACGTTTCCTTCTGGACAACTTTTCAGGCTCACAAATCTTTTTCTTGCTTTAGTCCCTGACTGCTGCAGTCACACTAATCTTATTAATGTGACTTTTATAGTCTGATCATACCATGATGTATTAACTATACTGGTCGGAGTTGTAAATCACTTTTTCTTTTACTTAGATCTTTTGAGACAGACCACATAGTGTTCAGGGGGGAAAAAATCTCAATGGTAGCAGGAATACTTCTTATTTCAACCTGATTTATTGAGATCTGATTACAGAAATCATCCCCAAGGAAATATTATCTTAGTGTGTCGACAAAATATCTGCTTCTGAGCTGGTTGGATCATAACTCTGTCCTTTCCTAATGTTGTGTTTTGAAGAACATTTGGCTAAAGTATATGAGGGAGACGTGCTTTAAATCAAATATAGAAAGCACACTTGTAGCTTTAGCCCACAGCTTTGTTTGAGCTGTAGGTTAAAACAGCATTAATGCATCACAGTTGTTGTAGCTACTCACTTATTCACACTCACACCAAAGAGCAGTTAACATTTGTAGGATCCATTTATTCACACACACTCTAATAAAAAGCACTCAGTGGAGCACGTAGACTGTAAGCACTTCAGTGTCATATGTGTGGTTGAAGTGCCATTTGTCTCCATCTTGCTGACGCAGCTGTTGTTTGCCTCCCTCTCTTTCTCGTGTGTGTGTGTTTGTGTGCATGTGTCGGTGTATGTGTGCATGTGTCGGTGTGTGTTTGTGTGTGCACGTGTTCCCATTCATATAGAATTCACCCCTGGAAGTAGACGATGAAGGATTTGTCATCCGAGCTGACAGCACCCAGAATGATATCCTTTCTCTGCTCACACATGCTCAGCCTGGACAGGTCGGGGTCTGGATGCACCATGCATTTATATTACAACATGAATGTTTCATTCTTTAGTTATTCTTTATGTTTCTTTAAAGTACGATGAGTTAAGGTACTGTCAGGAGGTTTTTTTTGTTTGCCACCTCATGAATACAAACACAGATGGCTGACAAGTTAAAGGAAAAACTGGAAGAAAGTGTCTAAAGGTACGGGTACATTATGTTTCTTTTCAGTAAAATTTCGTAGCACTTGGCCCAGAACAAGATGTCATGTCCCTGATAGAGAAAGCCTGTGGTAGATGCAGAAAAAACCTAAACTGGACCAAAGACACAAAAGTTCAAAAGAAGAAAGTCCACACACTATAGCTTCCTTTTCAAAAGCACATTTAATGGAACATCCTAGTGTCTGCATACCTACATTTAAAACAGAGCTACAGTGTGCAGACTTTCTTCTCTTTGAATGTTTCTGATACAGGTAATAAATAACTGTTGATTAGAGCTGCAAACGGTGATGCTACAGTTTGTAGTCGGCGATGAAACACACAAGAGTCATAACTTCTCTGTTTCCGTACTCAGTAGTGTTTTTATCGAGCATATCTTCCCACCCAAAGGTGAACAAAGGTGACCTGCAAATCCATCAGCAGCTGGCTGAAGATCGCACCAAAACAGGAAACGCACACTTGAATTTGTCCTTTGGAAGTACAGTGACCATACGTTGTCAGCTTCAGTGGTCTGTGGCATAGATTCTCCAACTCTCTGGAAATCTATTGGAGGATGATGGTCATGAAGAACTCCATCTAACATGTCGATCCACAGTGCCTCAGTCTGTTCAGTTGAGTTGAGATCTCAGTAAATTAAATCAAGGAATTACTGGAAAGGCAAGTGCGCAAGAAAATAAACAACAAAACAGCAGTTCAACAGTGCTAATATTATCAGGTGCTTGTTTGGACTGTAAAACATCAGCAAATATCCATGTAAGCATCTTAAGAGTTAACTGAGCCTGACAAACAGTGAAGAGCCAAAAATATTAAATTATAATAAGAAGAAAAAAGTAAGCACCTTATCATATTTCTGAAGCTGTAATCAGCAAAGATTTAACATTTTACTTGATTAATAATCACAATGGTCAGGTCTGGATCTGGTTAATTGCCTTCTGATTGACCAGTTGATTAAAAGAGCATCTTAGTGAACACACACATGTGAAGTGTAGCATCTACTGAATTAAAACAAGTCTGTGTTAGAGGCACAACTGTAAAAACAACAGCTAAGGGTTTCTCTAAATTAATTCTATCACTTCAGAAGATGGATTCATGTATAGATTTTTTAAACATTTCTAGAAGCTGACACCAACTTGACTCTCTACCATGGCAGAGACAGTTTGCACCTAATTAAACCTCATGAAGCTGAACAGACTCAAAGACCCTTAACTGAGACAAAGATATTTTAAGTGAAGTCTAATCAGAATGTCGGAGGTGAGGGGAGAGGCTTATCCAATTAGTTAACACAAACTGCTCCATTCTTGGCCTCATTAACTATAGAATCAGACAGTTATTTAGGTCTCTATCCTATTAGTTAACGCCAATGATTGAATTGTCCTTTTAACTTAATAATCCATTTCCTAACTTCTCAACCCTGATCCATTTCTCAGCGTGTCCTGTCAGCTCTCAAGATAAAGTTTCTTCCTGCCTTTGTCATCCTCCCATCACGGCCCTCCGCCCACCCAGAATAGATCACCAAAGTGCTGCGTGTGCCGCTCAGTTTCCCCTGAATCTTCAAATGAACACAAGACACAAACACACAACACGTGATATTACACAACACGGCCACATGCAGCAGAGAACACAAGAGGAAGAGGCTTTCATTGGGGGTGAAAGTAGCGGCAGGAAGTGGCAACCTCACTTCCAGCAAACTCTGGTGCTACTGCGTCTGTTCATGTTTTGCATGTGTGTCTCTTTTCATTGCATCCTTTTCTCTGTTGTTATGATTTAATCAGTCTCACAGAAAATCTAAGGTCCTTTCTTCTCTCTTTGAGGAAATCACAGCCTTTTATCCAAATAGTAATAATCACCAATGAGCAGGGGCAATAAAATTTGAGCCTGCCGACCTGTGATCTACATGGGTTTCTTTGTTATTTTGATTTATATTGATTATTTTGGGGGGCATTTTCACCTTTATTGGAAAGTCAATACTGAAAAAAGCAGACAGGAAACAAGGTGAGAGAGGTGTATAACATGGAACAAAGGCCTCCTGCCAGATTTCCCATTAGTTTTCCTCTCATCATCTCTCTTTCATCCTCCATCGTCCTTTCTTGACGCAAACTCACCAAACAACATCACAGTATGAGCTTGTTCTCCTTGACCCTCCTCTCCCTCTGAACGCTGCGCTGAGGAGAAGGAGAACAACTTCTACTCTAGCGACTCCGACTTCGACGACGAGGAGCCCAAGAAGTTCCACATCCAGATCAGACCGGTGGCCAGCAGCAACCGCAGCAACTCTGCAGCCACAGAGAAGGAGCTGAAAGCTACAGTGGGGGCTCTCACCCTGCCGCCCAACAGAGGGGTCCGACAACAGGTTGGTTGCTGTTTCTATTTCAAATTATATGTTAAATTCTTTAGATTGCACGTCTCTTTAAATACTCTCAGTAAATAAAACACATCTGTCGTCCTCTCTTGACTTCCAGGTGTCAATCAAGCGGCATCTCTCCAGTAAGTAAATCTTTGTGAATGTTTGTGTCTTATTTTCTGATGAGTCACTGCTCGTTGTTGTGCAGCAAAACTCATCCCAGCACCAGAAAGAAAAGAGATATTTTGTAAAAAAAAAAAAATGGGGTGACACAATTTGTGCACTGCGTCTGTGACTACAGATTTCTGCTAGCTGTGGTCTTCTGTTATGTCTCCGCAGGAAACTCGAGCACTGCAGGAGGCCGCTTGGAAGAAGGTGAGGGTGCCTCCCACAGGGGTGAGTCTTATCATGATCTATTTATCATGATATCTATGAAGGTAGATAGCAAGCTTTCCTTTTTTTCCTGTATTTTTATGTAGAGCTGAAATAATTAGTTGATTAATTGTTGAGAATCAGTTGAGAATTCAATCAGCATTTTTTTGAAAATCATCCTGTTAAACATAAAGATATCATACTTTTCTTTGTGATATATAATGTAAAATAAATTATCTTTGTGTTTTAGACTGTTGGTCTGATAGAACAAGCAGTTTGAATATGTCTAAATACTTCTCTGGAAAACTATAATGGCCTTTTTTCCCACTATTTTTAACATTTTAGCATTCAATAGATCAAATGATAAATTAAGAAAATCATCAGTATATTAATCAGTGTTATAATAATTTTGTATTTCATATTAATCTGCACAACAAAATAAGTCATCCAGTGTCTAAGTCTGTAATGTTGTGCATTCATACTGTGCCCATAAGGGGGGTTTCAAATTACATAAAAAAAAAACATTTTTTGTGGTTGTTACCTGAAAATAATGAAAACACTCGCTCACACATGCACACACATCCACATCTGAAGCATCAGTGAAGCGATGATGTTTGTGTGTATGTGCAGTGTCTCTCCACCTCCAGCCTGCCCGGCACCCCTGTGTTTCTTTCTAGACAGCAAATCTCTTCATCGGCTGACCTTGCATGAACAGCCACTCTCCATTAGTCACACCCGGCCCTCTGCTCGTGCTTCACAACATGTTTTATCACCGACAGCTTCGCTAGCTGCCAGCAGGTTAGGCTGAAGTGGGAGGCTACAAGCTGCTTCTCTCCAGCAGCGGGGAAATAACTCTCTCTCTTAAATCCAGAAGCATCACGATTAATGATGAGCCTCTGATTAAAATGGTTGCTCTGCAGTGACAGCTACGGTAGCTGGAGTTTAGTGAGAACTGGCTAATTGCTGGTATTTTTCACCGAGGAGGTAATGAAAGATTGGTTTTCCCTCATGTCGTTCTGTCTCACCCCATCCCGGCCTGCCCTCTGTGCTCTGACGAAGAACAACATGCTGCTGATTAGTCCTGATTAGGGATCATCCTCTGCTGTTATTCACTGTCTGTGTGTGTGTGTGTGTGTGTGTGTGTGTGTGTGTGTGTTCTCTCCTTACAGAAGGAGACCAGGATGGCCTACGCAGGTCCACCTCCAGTCCTGATCACAGCAGGTCAGATGGCTCTGCCCTTCATGTCGCCTTTTCAGCTTTGTGAAGCTTCATGTTTCCTTCTCGCAGTCCTTCCAGCATCACCATCCTTGTTTTATTTTTTGCCCATCTGCTGTTCTTACCTTCCTCACCTTGTTTGTATCACTTTGTCTCTTGTCACTGTCTCACCTCTCGGACTATTTACTACTACTTCACCAAACTGTTGAAAAGTAACATCTCCCTTAATTGGAGCTAGATTTAGAAGAATAGTCCTTAACCAAAATAACTTCAACGACATACGTTTGGCCAGAGTTATTACATATTAAAAGACAGATTTACTTTATAAGAAGAGTCAGAGAAACTGGTATGTGCACCGCTATTATCGGGCTCTGTTTCCACATATCAACAAACAAACCTTAACTCATAATTCATGTACATCGATGAAAATGCCACAGTAACATATTACAACAGATCTTGATATATCTGTCATGACATACAATTTCTTCAACATTCATTCTTACATTTACATATTTACTCTTCAACAACCCTAACCCTAATACCCCAATATCAATATTGTAGGGAGGACTTTTGGTGCTTCCATGAAATATTTACACAATCAGACTTTTAATAAATAATTGTCAGTAATGTGGATATAATGGCTGAGTGGGTAAACGTAAATAATAGAACAGCTAGAAAAGTCTTATAAGTTCAGAAAATGACATACATTTACTGTAATGTAGCCTTTAAAACCAGGAAAGACACTTATACTGTTTCACAATATTACAACATCCAAAATTTAAGGTGTCTAGTCTTGTATCACAATATGAATATAATATCAATTTATTGCCCTACTACCTACACATATAATTGAATCTTTACAAAAATGTACAGAAGGTCTTGATCTTTGTTGAATTGTTTTTTCCTCCATCCTTCAAAATCCCCCAGTGTCCTCCTCTTCTTCTTACTCCCTCCACACTTCTGTTACGTCTCTCTCTCTTTTTACTCTCCTCTCTCCTCATCATTCTTCTGCTCTCTCTCTGATGTCCTCTCGTTCTCTCCCTGCTCTCCACCAGGTTGAGTTCGACTGCATCAGGTTCAGACAGTCTGTTCGGCCCACCGCTGGAATCGGCCTTCAAGTCCAAAAGCTTCGATGGTCGGGAACAGTTCAGAGAGCAGAGCACGTTCGGTGCCTCTGAATGTAAGATTAAATGTTAAGTTAAAAATATTTCTTAGGGCGCACCCACACTAGGCAATCGTACCGTGCCCAAGCATGTTTGCCCCCTAAAGTCCGGATTATTTGGCTAGTGTGAGTGCAAGTGTACCGTGCTTGAGTACGGTACACTTGCACTTAAGTTAGAATCGTTAGCTTTTTTTCTTATAAGTAGACATCATTAAAGTCTAAACAAGTTTTTAATCATACTGATATCCTTTGACTTGCTGCACTGTACTGACACCCTGTGCTTACTGTGTGTGTCAGATGCTGCCTTCTCGTCTGACTCCTCCTCTCCGGAGAACGTTGAAGACTCTGGCCTGGACTCACCTTCCCATCAGCCGCTTGGGCCGTCCCCTGAGCTGGCGGGCTGGGCAGCTTGGCCTCCTGTTTCGCAGAGTAAAGAACAGACCCAAACACTGGGGCGACCTGTGGACCCTTTCCTCTCTGCCTTCCGTGACCCCTCTCCTGGTCGCAGTCCTCACGCGCAGGACGACTCTGCGAACGTCTGGTCCGTCGCCCCGTCACGTCCCTCTCGCGTCCCCCCAGAGATCGACACCTCATCCATGCAGTTCCCTGCTTTCTCCCAGTCCCTCCCCCCACCTGAGATGGAGTCGTCGGTGTGGAACTGCAAACACATCCCTCCAGAGGACCCCTTCCTCGCCGCTTTTGAGAGGACGGTCACCCAGGACACCTTAAACCTGTCTGATGCCTGGGCTCGCCCACCGCCTCGTCCGACCCAAGAGGGCAGGGGAATGGAGGTGCGAGGGGACCCGTTCTCCATCAACCTACCTGACACCAAGACTCTACCAACCCCCTCTTCCTCCTCCTCCTCCTCCTCATCCATTCGTAAAGACAGAGACAGGAAACGAGACCGGAGCCTCCCGCCTCCTGTTTCCTCTGATGACCCGTTCGCAATCACGATGATTGGCAGCCCGACACACCAGTCATCGCTGGCTGCAGCAGCAGGAATAATCCCTCCACACAGCAGCAGCAGCGGCGGAGGTGGTGTCGTCACCAACAGCAATAGGCTTGGAGTTGATGCCAGTTCAGGCTCTTTACCCCTACCCCAGCCGAAGAAGGAGCTGATGCACTGGAACTCTGTTCACAACCCGTTCAGCGAAAGCGTCTCTGGACAGCTGAGCAACTCCAAAACACAGGAAGGAGGAAAAGGAGACGGAGGAGGAGAGAGGAGAAAACATCGAGCATCAGAAAGTGAGCCGCGAAGGAATGCCCCTCCTCTCACGAGGCACTCTGGCCCGCAGGAGGATCTTTGTTTTTCCACAGACAAAGACCAAGACTGCCTGGATCTCAACACTCAGCTCCCGTGTAGTATCAGCTCTCACAAGGGTATGGATTTATTTTGTTTGGTTTTCTTCGGGCATTATTGATTTCAAAGAAAAGGCTGATACATGGCAGCAGGTAGATCTTTATATAACTTCATGGACATAGAAGTAGGCATTACAGTACTGAACATGGTGCAGAAGAACATAAACAAAGATGGTGCACCTGCAAAGTGAGAAAACCCAGACCTTAATAAAAGCAAAGGAAACACTCACAGAGTTTCTTAAAATCCAAATATGAAGGTCATATGAGGAAATCACACCTTCTAAACTACCTTTCAATATCCAGAGCATGGACTCATAGGATGCTATCTCTATCTCTCTTAAAAAATAATTATGGATGCTTTAATCATATTTGTACATTTGATAATTGTGATCTATCCCCTAATAAAGATAAATCATGAGTCAAAATCAGGTCCAGACAGGGACCCTCATTGCACATCGCACCAATCTCTCTCTCTCTCCTGTTTCCTGTCTGCCTCTTCACTGCCTGTTATCCACTGAAGGCAAACATACCATAAAATAATCCCAAAAATAAAAACTGACTGTGAAAAAAACAAGAAATCCCACACACTGTCAACCCTTTTAACTTTAAATCGTGTCATATCGTATAAATTAATTGTAATTTTATCCAATGAATGAAAGGTTTATTTCTCACTGAAGAGGAAAATCTCTTTGAAGAATATTCAAATAACAGCATGATGCTAAATCATTTAATTAAACCAATACAAATAATAATTCATTATGTTCATTTCATTATTCGTTATGCATTAGTGCCAATTTGTTTTGGCAGCGTGGCCCATTCAGCTCTTCAGTGGCTGCTCTTAGAGGATGTTCTGCGTCTTGTTCCAGTGTGTGTGTGTGTGTGATTCAGACCAGCTTTGAGTCACTGTGTGTGTCTTTTTGTTTTTTAAGGGTCCAAACACAACTTCAGACAGGACACTGCTGAAGTGGTGACAGCTGCTCCTCCAAGAGCAACGCGAGCCAAGAGGACGTCAGGCCGACTCAGCGGCTGTGAGAGAGTGAGTATCAAGCCGTGAGTGAGTTCTTTCATCAATGAGATATTATTATGTTTCAGACAGTTGTTGGTGTTAGATGGGTATCAATGCAGCACGTTTTTAATTAGTTTCAGCCAGTAAGAGACATGATCAGTCAAATGAAAGGAATTAGATTATTTTATTATACTTTGCTTTTTTATAAAAATTACAGGACTGTTTCATTAAAAGGATTATTTCTGATTTCTGAAACAGGCTATGTAAAGATGCCATGCGGGGCTGTGGGAAATTGTGTTGGGCTTTTTTTTTTTTAATTCTCTGACACTTTATATATTTAATGATTAATTAGAAGAAAACAAATCAGCACATTTAGTGAGCAGACCAAATATATATATATACCCAAGTTGTCTTTAGTTTAATCAAATCATGGAAAATATATTTTCATTTTTCGATGTTTGTGATGCAGATTGTTACACCTACATTTTCTGGATATAAACACATAGTGAGCTAAGTTATGTTTATGTTTTCTGACTTCAGCGCTGATGTTTCATCCATATGAAAATATTACTGATGTTAACACAGCCTTGTCTCTGTGTGTTTCAGTCACGGTCGCTGTGCTCCTCCCCACTGCCAGAGCCCAGCCCCTCCCTCACGTCCTCTTCCTCCTCCAGCCCCAGTGAGTGGGGGCCCCAAGCCAGGGACAATGAGTGGGGGGCCCAGAACCGGGCCCCTAGCCCTGCCAGGGCTGGACAAGCCTCACCGCTGCCCTACCAGCACCAAGACCACCCACAAAGACAGCGTAAGTGTAAGACTCAGCAAGTGGAAGGAACCGTTACATACTTTGAGAATTTTTTTTTCTCTAAATACGAAGCTACAGCTCAGTTAGATTAGTTTAGCATGAAGACTAAAAGCAAACTAGGCAATACATCTGTTCAAAAACCAAAATGCTCCTGGCCAAGAAATAGTTTGGTCGATAATACTCTGCAAAACCATAACATTTAGTTTTTATGCTTTGGTTTTTGTATGTATTAAAGAGAGAGAGAGAGCATTAATTAGTGAGCTGTAGAGTTGCTGATTGGAGATTTGTTACCTTTGAATAAAGCCAGGCTAGCTGTTTCCTCCTGCTTCTAGTCTTGATGCTAAACTACTGTCTTTAGCTTCATATTCAGTGTACAGACGTGAGGTCGGTATCAATGTTCTTGTCAAACTCTCGACAAAGTGGCAAAAAACATGTTTTGCTCTCGGCAGTTCATCTCTCGCGAGGTCCCAGTCCCATTTCCCTCAGCACACAGGAGGCGTGGCCGGTGGCAACAGCCATAACTGAGTATATCAACGCCTACTTCAAAGGCGGACAACACAACCGGTCAGCACGATGCTACTTCTAATCTTTTTCTGTCCTCTGCTGTTAATTGAAATTCAAATTCTATAATTATTAAAGAATAAGAAAAACTAACTGAATTAAACTAACTTGTGCGTTTCCCTCTTTCTCCAGCTGTCTTGTGAAGATCACGGGCGACCTAACGATGTCCTTCCCAGCAGGCATCACTCGGATTTTCACAGCGAACCCGAACGTCCCGGTGCTCAGCTTCAGACTGGTCAACATCTCAAGGATTGACCACTTCCTGCCCAATCAGAAGCTGCTCTACAGGTCAGCCACCCTCTGACTTTCACAGCCTCACAACCCTGTTTTTTAACTGTGTACAATCCTCACCCACCCGTCTCTGCATCTCCACAGCGATCCATCCCAGAGTGACCCAGACGCTCGAGACTTCTGGTTCAACATGCAGGCTCTGCAGCTCTACCTGCAGAGGGAAGCTGAACTCAACCCCCAGGCCTCCTACTACAACGTGGGGCTCCTGAAGTATCAGGTCAGGATTAAAATCATATTTTCTGCTTCTTTGTTCCTCTTCATTCCCACATTTTTTCTTCAGGTGTCAGGTGTTAATGTAAATTATAACATTAATATTTTACAGGTCCGTAATTTCAGAATAGTTTATTAATAATTTGAAAGATGTTTCTGCAGAAGAACAAACTAATTATCGAGAATTTCCTTGAAAGAAAAGCTCAATTTAAGCTAAATACATGTCCATTCATCATTCATTTATTATTGGAAACCTTCTTCTTCATATATGTTTAATTGTATATTTCCTTGTAGACACATTTAACATTACTGTTGTTCAGCTGACCTGCTTTGCTCTGACTGAAACACTCTCTGGCTCACACTTTTCATTTGATGTGCACTAACTGAACACTGTCTCCATTTTTAGTTCACTTTTTTTAGTTTGAAACGTATTTAAACTATCAAGTCTCAACAGTGTGTTTTCGTGTCCTCAGGTGTCGTCCCAGGACCCGGGTCGGGCTCCTCTCCTGCTGTCGGCGGAGTGTCAACGCAGCGGCACGGTGACCCGGGTGTCCCTGGATTATCACTGTTGCCCCGCCACCGCGCCCTCCACCCAGCTCACCGCTGTCCAGGTGCTGCTGCCGTTAGACCACACCGCCACAGACCTGCAGTGTCAGCCCCCCGCCTCCTGGTGAGCAGAGACGCCGTGGTGGCGGACGGATAACGAGCAGTTTCTGTCAGCTGTTAACTGTCAGTCACTTGTAACGGGGTTTAGCAGGAGTCCGCCCTGTTATTAACTCAATACATGTAATCAAGAACATTATTGTGATGTGTAAATAGAGTCATAATTGAACCATGTAATCACAACGAATGAGCTGATGCGCTGTTAATGACCTCAGTTAAAGGAAAAAATAGAGACTGAGAACAGGAGACACTTTAAAGGACAAAGAGTGGAGACTAATGACTGAAACATAAAAGAAGGAGAAGGTTGTGCTTCACTGCATAGGTAGCTTCCTTTTTCCGTCTATATAAATATATAAATTATCACCTTAGGAGCAGTGTTTAGCTCAGTTGGTAGAGCATCCGCCTCATGTGTTGAGGCTACAGTCCTCACTGCAGGCGACCCCGGTTCGAATCCCGCCCCTTCTCTGCCTCCCATTTCCTGTCTCTCTCTCTACTGTACATTAAAGGCAAAAAAGCCCCAAAAATATACTTAAAAAAAAAAATTACACCCTAATATAAACTCAGAAGGGGTTTCTGACCATTTAAATGATGATAAATGTTTTCGCGAACAGACGAAGGGCCTCACTGACTTTTTATTTGCCTCTGCAGGAATGCTGAGGAAAGGCGGCTGCTGTGGAAACTACCAAACCTCTCCCCGACCAACCACAGCAAAGGTCAGAGCTCTGCTGCTTCTCTCTTCTCCTCCTCTGCTTTTAGGTTTTTTTTTACATTCATTGAAGGAAGTTAGTTAATGAAAAACTGGACCGGGTTGCACCAGCTGTTCGTAAATCCATCACCAAGTTTGTGAGTAAAGTCCTTCCTAAAGGTCTTTGTAACCACAAGCTAGTTTCAAACTAGTGATTTAAAATAAATCCGGTTACACCATTAAGACTTAGTCAATGTCTTACGTATTAAAGACTTGATGCTAGGAAACATCTGTAGCAACTATCTATGTAAACAGGAAGTCACTGCAGCATTATGAGCTGTGTCAAAACTTCCAAAAAATAAAGGTTACAAAGACCAAAAGATAAAATAAACTTAACGACGTTTGCTTTGTGAATGTAGGTCTGATTTGTTCTAGTTTTTTGTCATTATTAGTTGTATTCATGTAGAGAGGGAACTATCCAATAATGCTAACCAGTCTTATTTACCTCTTTCACCTCACTTCCTTCAATCTAAACAAGTAATAATTATTATATTATTATTAATATTTTGATAATTGATTCATCTTAATCCAAATTCTTTGAAGAAAGAGGGAAGTTAACCATGCAACCCAAGCATGAACACACAGGGGCATCACAAGCTTTAAAATGTGAATATGTTCTGCTTTTCATTTAGTCGTCTATTCTATTAACTGAATTTTCTTTGGATTGCGGATGAAACCAGATATTTGAGGATGTCATCTTTTATTTGATTTTATATCATCTTTTTTTTAAAAACCTAGTGTTAGTCTAGCTTTTATTTATGAACTTTATCTCTTCATTTTTACTTTTGTTTTGTCTTCTACTTTAACCTATTTTTTTACTCAAATACTTCAAACATTCAAACATTTTCTCTTATTCTCTTATTTTTATTTATTTATCTTTTATTTTTTCTCTTATTTTATTATTTTACTTTTTTATCATTCTTATTTTCTGCATTGATCTCAATTTTTTCATTTTTCTTTGTAATTTGTTCTTAGTTTTTTGTCCCTACATCATTTTTATTCCTTTTCTTTATGTTTTCCTTTTCCTTCTTCTTATTATTATCAGCTTGTCAATCAACAAAAAAGCACTTTGAACATGAATCTGCATGAAAGATGCTGTAGAAATAAAATTAGATTTATCCATCTTGGACTTTTGAGAAACGCTAATCAACATTTTTCAACATTTTATGGACAAAAGAGCTAATCAGGGAAATATCCAAACAGATAAATCAATAATGGAAATAAGTTCATGTGTGTAAATATGAAGTAATAACTGATCTCTGTGGAAGTATTAGTTTGTCTGTTTGTGAGTAACCTGAACAGAGATGTCCTATTGCTCAAACTTTGACTCTCACCTTGACACCTGACTGACAGTCTCAGCCCGTCTGTCACCTGATTATTATATTTTCCTTCTTATCATTAAAATTGGTGCCTGAATTTTCCCCCCGATTGCCTTCTCGACGGGGCTGACATCTCCACGGTGTATCGAGAAGGAAATGTAGAAAAGGAGTAATTAAGAGTCATGTAAAGCGATCTCTGCTTCTCTTTTCTGAAGGAGCTGCAGTCTGAAGGCGTATCATTACCTTTTAGTGGCGCCATTAGCATTAGAAGGCGGCAGCTGCTCTCAGTAGAGGTGCTGGTGGATGTTGTTGCTCATATTTCATCACTTTAATGTTGCACAGATAAGAAATGGCACCTAGAAGCTTTTTATTGTTCTAATTTAAGATGGGAACGTCTTAAAATTCAATTAACTTGAGCATTTGTGCGTCCCTGTACAAAGACACCCACATTTCTTCTTTTTATTTCATTCTTTTTTTATCAACTAATGATATATTATTAGCTCAGTGTGAAGCTACAAGGTCGGAGAGCGCAGATTAAGAAGTTTTCATAGTCTTCAAGTGATGGATGGGATGTTAAAGGCTGGAAATGTTTACAGTTAGAAGACTTGAGTGCTTTATGAGCCAATGACAAAGCACTAAAAAGGTCACCATAACTCCTCCCCCGTCCCTCCTGATATACTGCTGCCCTGCACTCCTCCTGTTTCTTTATTATTAAAGTGTAAGAAGTGCTGCTTTTCATAACTAACGTCTCCCAGCGTCGAGCCGGTAATTAATTAGTTTTACTGGACGTCTTGTTAAAGCGGAGCAGCCGTGTCTGAGCAGATATTTCTGGGCTCTTTGGATCCTGCAGTAAATCTATCAACATTTACAGTCAATGTAAGACCAAGAGAGTTTGTGACTTTTACTGTAAATACAGTCCTGTGACTCTGGTCTTCCTTTGTTTGGTGAAATTCAGATCACAAGATGTCAAGAATTTCAAATCAGGCAAACTTGAGTTGAAAGATGTCAGTATAGTATCGTTCTAACTGTGACTGTTCAATGGAAAGAAAGTCCTGACTTCAGATTGAAATAAAGTCATTTAAATGCTGTTATATTTAAAATTAACTTTGTAACACTTCCCCTCTAGCATTAAATATTTGATATAACACACATTATAATGTAGTATAAGCAGGTATCTGTCTGTCAACAATTATAACTTTTACATTATTCCAACTGTGTTTTAAGGCTGCAACTATTGATTCTTTTCATCATAGATTTATCTTGCCATCATTTACTTGATCAATCCATTTATCGTTTCAGTCTATAAAACATTAAACTCCCTAGACCAAAATTCAGTAGGCTTTTGGCTGATTATTATTTGACTTGCAAATCATCAAATCTATCCACCTTTATTATTGTTATTAAGTGTATTAACCAGCTGCAGTTATGGTCAGATAAGAGCATCATGTAAACACCTAAAATAACAATAAATTACAAAAAAACGCAATGATGTGTTTTTTTTTTCATTCTTAACCAAGTTTTAAATAGATTAATCTCACCTCAAAGTCCATTTAGTAGCTGTTCCAGAGATGGAGTCGGCGTGGGATTGTAGAAGTTAAACATTTTTTATTCTAGTGTCAGATTTTCACCTTACAAAATGTGATTGTCAAACTAATCTTTATGCTTAGGTGTTAAACTGCTGTGAACAAAGATTTGTAGCTTCTACCAATCTCAGCATTCAAACACCTCAGTTAAAGACAAGTCTATGTTCCTCTTCACACCGTCACTAATTGAGAACTTTGCTTTAAGCATCAAAAAGACATGTGAACTTCATCATCATCATCTCTCATGTTTCTGTGTTTCTGTGTCTCAGGTTCAGGGACCCTGTGTGCCAGCTGGCAGTGCCTCGAGGTTCCCCGCGGCCCCCCGCCCAGCCTGGCCGTTCAGTTTGTGGGCTCCGGGGCCTCGCTGTCGGGCATGGACGTGGAGCTGGTGGGCACCCGCTACCGCATGTCGCTGGTCAAGAAGAGATTTGCCACAGGTGACTCCGAACACGCTCACTTTGTGTTTTCCTTGTCTTTTGATGGAGGATTAAACTTCATCAACACATCAGTGAAAGTTTATTCTTTTATTTTTAACCTGTATGTTTATTTTTCTCCTTATGTCATAATTTACTTCCTAATATTAATTTATAAAGTGTTTAAAGACCGTGTAAAGTGAAAATATATTTGTGTTCTGAGTTAGTCACATCACAGACAGATGTGTTATTAACCATCCTTCCAAATTTGAATGCTAGAAAAATTGTCTAAGTATGTAAAATTATCTTTTAAAATCATGAAAAATCAAGCACTTCTCTGTGCAGTCAAACGCTGGGGGCGTGTCTGCTGAAGGCGCTGGAAACACACCCACGCGCGGAAGGGGGCCGCCTCCGTGTAACATAGCAACAGTAGCAATGGACGCTCGCGCTAACAGCATTGCAGTGACCCAGCCCTACATGTTTGAGCCATCAGAGCCAGACACTGACTCGGAGTCAGACAATGAACATGCAAAATCTCGTGCCTCACAGTCTGCAACAGAATGGTAATGTATGTCTCCTATTTATGCAAGTTAGCAATATGTATTACTGACTATCTGCTATGGGATACTGACGCCGAGCTAGCAACCGAGTTAGCTGCCGAGGTACGCTCCCACTGACTAGCTAAAAACGTTAGGGTTTCATGTAATGAAGAATTGTGATTGTTTTGTCTGTTCACAGATTAAACACTTGATTTTTATTACGGTTTCGTTAATTTAATTACTCCTTGTGTTTATACCTAATAAAGGTAGTACTAGTATTTCTTTCTAAGAGTGTAGTGGGTGGTAAACCCAAGTAAATTCAGTTTGTCCAGCTTTGAAAGGAGGCATTTTACTCGTTTTTTCAGATCACACTATTCAACAAATGTGGGGAAACGCATTAGGTAACTAATTAGACTACAAAAAAGTTAAATATAACACTAGCCAGTTTCACTTGGTCAGTTACTTACCTGTCTTGATTAATTTGTGGATTGCTGAATGTCATCATTATAACACACAGGCTGAATAAGACAATATGCTTCAACTGATTAGGTCATTTTGCTGAACCAGGCTTCATACTGAACTGACAACTGAAATGGTGCACATTTGTCACACTGTGATTAAAAATGTACTTGTGCAGGTGCACATGTGGAGAATGCAGAACACTGCGCACAGAGTATGAACATGTCTGCTGCAAGGAGCTGAATGCTGTATGTAAATAAAAACTGTTTTTCACAATAATAATTCAAATAATGAATACATAAGCAGCAGCATACTAGATGTCTAGCACTAAAACACCTATTACACATATTCCTATAGGTTCAGAGTAGATGTGGAGAGCTGCCTGAAGAGCCACGCTGCATGACTCTTCATCCAGGCTTGGCTGAAGAACCCCTACTCCCTGCAGAATGCACTAAACATTTATCAGGCAGACCATGGACCACTGGCGGAAAAGGAAAGATCTGGGTAACGTAGACAATATAATAATTGTTTTACTGATTTCGGATATTTATAAATTACACTTGTGTTGATCAAATGACATGCCTTTCAAAGAGAGGTAAGGTTTAGTACCCGGGAATAAACTTACATCATTTATACAATCATATTATAGTTGACTAATGTATACAGTGTATTTCATTTACACTCAAAGCACATGAGTGATGCTTGACTGTATCCATTTTAATCCTTCATCTTCCTGAGCTATATATAAACTCTCATGTTGGACAGATTGCAAACAATAAATACTAGTTCATTCTTTAGCTGTTTTTCACTACATAGTAAATCAAACAACATGTACATCACCTTGATATATAGATGTATAAACTGAATGCACATGATTGGACATTTATACAAGCAATCACTAGATTATTATTATTATTATTTCTGAAAATGTAGCTGTGTGGTCGTGGAAATTCCTTGGAAACTGCTGTCCATTTTCTTGTCCATCCATTTAGCCAATATGATGAGGTAGACTGCAGGTTGATGAATCAAACTCATCTTCTGAGGTCCCAATCTGTAAGACATGACAAAAAATGTGGAGGGAAACAAATAAGTTCAGTTTGGTTTCAGATAGGTTTCTAAAAGACAACACATGTCAATGTTTTGTGAAAGACAGCTCCAGTGTCAAATTTGATTACACAGAGGACAACATACCAAAAGTAAACATACATAAAAATATAAATCAAAGTATTTTTCTACATTTTTTTATTACAGGCGTGCTCGCTACCTGGCCTACAGGAGTTTTGTGTCCTGGTGCTGGGGATACCTGGGAAAGGACAACCGGGTTGTCATCCCCTCCTGTGTTGTCCTCCACATTCATCAGGAGTACCCTGATGAAGATGGGGAATACACAGGTTTTAAACCTCCCCTTTAGATTGTTTTATTATTTATAGTTTATTGCTTGCTTATATTGTTATTTGTTTATAAAATGTGTCCAATGTAAAATAAATGTATTATTGAGTAATGATATATTTGTGTGTGTCACAACTTCTTTTACAATGGAGGCTGGTGGAGCTCTGGTCCTGAGATTGGCTGAGGCAGGAGTAGGCTTGGGCGGTATAAAGGTGTTGCAGTATACCAAGGTGCTTTCTGAGTGCTTCATACTGTTATAGTGGTTTAATTTCAAATGTTTTAGTCACCACGGAAATTAGTCGCCAGAAATGTGTAATAAATACCATACACCAAGGTAAATGTCTGGAAGCTATGAAAGGCTTGAAAAAAATATATATATACCGCCCAAGTCTAGGCACAAGGTAAGTCACAGGAACAGTGGCTGCCAGATATGATGGAGGAAGACACTGAGACCTGTACATGGGAAAAGAAAACAGGAATAAGGAAAAGAGACATTAGGCTGTCATCATGAACACTGCATACATACACACAACATACCTCGTGGGTACCTCGGAAGCCACTTTGACGCTCATTTTAGGTGTCCCCCGGTCCATGTTTCACATTACACACAAACGTAAAACCTCAGTCTACATATAATTCCTTGTCATAGCTATATTGGTGCACATAAAATATTACCTGTCGGTTATCATTGTGTTGTCAGATGGATGACGCTCAGGGAATAAGGCCAAATTATGTCACGATTACATGCATGCTAACATTACACGGGCATGACAGGGTGCATGATGTAAAATCACTTTCAGGATTTGCGCATTCAGCAAAATGCATTTAATTGCCTAAATGTACAGTATTATAACTTATAAGCACATAACGTTACTTACACTCTCTGACGGGCACATAATGCCGGTGGCGGTGATGATGGCACCTGCTGTCGGCGGGATGGGAGGATGTAAGCCGGTGAGGGAGACGGTCGGTGGCGGTGATATAGGCACCTGCTGTCGGCGGGATGGGAGGACGTAAACCGGGGAGGGAGACGGTCGGTGGCGGGCACGTAATGCCAGTAGCACCTGCTGCCGGCGGGACGAGAGGACGTAAGCCGGGGAGGGAGACGGTCGGTGGCGGGCACGAAGCCGGGGAGGGAGACGGTCGGTGGCGGGCACGTAATGCCAGTAGCACCGGCGGGACGAGAGGACGTAAGCCGGGGAGGGAGGCGGTCGGTACGGCACCTCTAAACAGACACAACGGACTGCTCAAAAATCCCGACTTCCAGTGAAGATGCACACACGAGGAGGAGTCATGACTAGTTAGCTAGCTGAGGGCGAGCTGGAAAACGACTGAGGCTAATGCGCTGAATGTATTTATACTGCAGCAGCAGCAGGGGCGGGTTTATGATAATTACCGCCGCGTTACGTAACGCGGCGGAGATTTCAGACCCGCCTACTAAATCCTGACACAGAAATCTGGAAACACAGTTTGTGAAGCCTAGCTCCACAATTCAAATCTAAATGGTTGAAATGCTTTTTACACCTTTTTTAGAAATACATTTATGACCTATTTAATGTGTTTAGAAGAAAATGTCTGATTTCACTTTACACGGTCTTTAAACATTTAAAAATGAGTGTATAATGAATGACAGCAACTGTATTCATCAATGAATTTATAAATGATTCTAGTTGATTATTCACCTGTTGATGATCATTAATCACTTAGATCAATTATTAAAAGCAAAAAAGCTCAAACATTTGTTGTTTCTGGCTTTTCAAATTTAAGATTATGCCGATTTTTCAGTTTTTCTGTTGAAAGTTTATTATTGATTGCTTATATTATAGCTTATTTATTACTGATTACGAGTACTGTAACCATGAGATTGTTCAGTCAACTCAAATGTTCATTTATGGCTGATAACTGATCAATAAAGCATCAGTATGACATATAAGCCCTTTTATAAAGCATGCCTCTGAGTGACAGTCTCAGTTCATTAAAAAAGTTTAAAAAACTAATTAAAATGACTCACTGATGATCAGTGTCAACATGTCATTTAGATGTGTTTTACTCACTGGAGAGTTCACCTGAAGAAGTTGTTTAATATATTTAGTAGTCACTCAATTAATTAAGTTAAGTCTGTTTATTCCAAATAAATGTTGAAACTGAATTTATTGAGAAAAAAAAAGACAGAAATGTGTCAACATGCTGAATATGATTTAGTGTTGTTTTTCCTCTTTAGTAAATTCACCTTTTGTGATCTCTTCTGCAGGGAAGTACATGGCGGGCTGCTCCTTGTGAACTGAGTCAGACTCCTAAATGAATCTGAGGAACGTCGCCGGACATTCAGAGAACTTTTTGCACTTTTTTTCAGCGTCTGAGTTGAGGAGCGAGGTGATTCGCGGTAAGACAGAAGTCCTGCAGATGGGGCTCCTGCACTCAACCTTGAAGGACGACATGCACGCACTTCAGACAGTGTCCTGCTGTTTTAGGACCAAGCCTTTTTTTTTTCTCCCTCCGTTTTCAGCTCCGTGTCGTACACTCTGCCTTTTCCAGGAGGAAAAAAACTCTTTTCTATTGAATCTCTGTTCACATCGTGTTCTGTGTGCCTTTGTATTCAGAGACTGCAAACTAAGCTAGATGTCAACTTTTCTTGATTTATAGAAAGAGAGAGAAAAACATTGTGTGAATATAAAATTAAGCTTATTTCAGTCTGGAACTTGAGTTGCCATGGAAACTAGGATTTTTAAATTATGTATATATTGTATGGAGGATATGTGTCGGGCACCTAAAAGGATTGAACTGAGTCATTTGTGAGAAAAGATCTTCTACCAAACCTGAGAAGAAAAAAGATGTTTGTAAAAAAAAAAAAAAAATCTGCTGTTTGTTCCACATAGAGGTTTTGTGATGTTGATATTTGATAAAAATAAATGTGCTCAAGTCTTTTGGTTTACACCAATTTATTACACATTGTGACCAATTACAAAATACAGCTTAACTATGCAGTTTTATTACAGACTGTCATCTGTCCTTGGGCTAGTTAAAGTGTAGTCAAGAACAGGTTTAAAAATACACAAAAATAAGGGTTCAGTATACTTGTAAGAAGAACCAAATCTAGTTCAATAAAAAATAATCCTCCGCCAAAAAATCTAAAACAGCCTTACAAAACATTACAAAGTACACATAGAAATTACTTTTTCCAAAGCACTTGAAGGCAAATTACTGTGACAGGCACAAGTTACAAAAAGCCTTTTCATATAACTCAAAACTCGAGGAATCTCATAGCTACAACGAAAATCATCTGAGGAGGGAGGGGAGAACGAAGGCAGGGAAAATTTAAATCAACCAAACCAATTTCAACACAAAACTGAAGTCAATCAAATCAGGATCAAGAGTTCATATAAATAGAAATTTCTCTCGTGACAGTTTAATAGCAACATGGGTGCAACAGCACCACAGTTAATAATTTGATTTTCATACATTGAACAATCGAGATTGGAAACAAATGAATCACGCACGCCAGTCTAATCAATTACACATCAAAGCATTTTCTTCTGATACAACGTGACCGGTACAGTGTGAGAAGGCCACAGAACACACACGTTCTACATCATATAAAGATTTACTATATAATTTATTACGGACAAAAGTCCCTGATAACGCACTGTTTTCTATCTAATTCAAACAGGACATGAGACTTTATCTGAGTAACAGCATGAGGTCATAGAATCTGAAGTCGGGGGAGTGTTTGCCGGCTCAGACGCCAACTAGATCCTCTTTTTTGCGTGTGAGAGAGTTTTCGCTTTACACGCCCAAAACTCAAAGTAACACGTGTCGATTAATCTCATGTTAAAAAGTAACAACCACTTTGATCAGGAAATGAGGCTCAAAGAGGAGACAGACCAGATTCCAGTTTAGGTTTAGTTTTTTTTTAAAGGGGGTCTCCATCACATGGATGATTTCCTGCCACAGAAGGACTCATTGAACTCGTCCTTATATCACGTGGAGGAGCGATCACGAAATTGATACTATTTTGGAGGAACGTGGGGGGAACTATTTACATTTAACCGCATCTGTGGCTACATTTTTTTTCCTTTTTTTAAAGTTTTTTATTTTTTTCTAAATACTTGCCTCATGTCATCTGAGCCGAGCGGAGCACAGCATAGAAATCTGTTGAGGTAAATTAACGAACAGCCAAGGTTAACAGTTCCCTGCCTTCCTGACTACTAAGGCCCTGACAGACATACAGAGCCGCGACTATGGCTAAGCTGGTGGAAAACAACTGAGGGAAAGGTCCTTTGGGTCAGTAGGTTGCATGTTCAATGTTTTTTTTTGTTGTTTTTTTTTTGTTTATGCTGCGATCTGCAGCGGAGGCAACAAGGAGTACACCTAATCAATGTTAAAGGTGCTTTGAATGTCTGAGGTTTGGAGACGATACATTCATACTGCGGTAGAGGCACAGCTGAGGGACAGATAGACATCTGTTGTGGTGGAATTTTTTTTTTTTTTTTTCTTTTCAAAGTTAGCGATCTAAGGCACTCAAATGACACTATGGCACAGCTAGTTAGGATTTTTTTTTGTAGTTGTTTTTTTGTTAAAGAACCACGTTAACGTCACACACCACCACTCGAGAGTTACACATCCAATAAAAAGGTACTGCACAAAGTCGTTCACAGTTGCAACAAAAACAGAAACAAAATCAGACCTGTGTTACACCCCTGTGAGTAAAAAAAAAAAAAATAGACGTCAGATTGCTTCCTGGGAGAAAGATTACCATCTTGACAAACGCTAGTGAGGGGAGGACTGACGTTGCTACTCTCTTCTTTATGTACATTGCACACATCGACTGCAGAGGGATGCAGTGTGCTCGGCCCCCGAAAGCCACATTAGGGTCATCTTTTCGGGGAGAGACACTGGCTGATGCGGTGTGCGGCGCTGTTGTGGACTGGACTCACATCTCCTGCAGAGGGTGGCTCATTTCAATCCTCTCTCTCTTAACGGCTGGTTCAGTGGGACCTCTGGAGGTGTCTGCATCGCTGCCCAAGTCACTCATCTCATCAGAGAAGGACGCGTCTGTTGACACAGGGAGGGAGGGATTGTTTAATTTAAAAGAAAAAGTTTAGTTTTAAGTAATTTGTGAGGATGAGTCAGGATGGGGCAAAAAGACAAACAGCTGGATTTAAAGCAACAACAGAAAGCTTTTCTCACAAAAAAAACAAAAACAATCAGATTATCAAAATAGTTGACAATTAATTTTCTTTGAGGATTAATCACCTAATTATTTCTGCTCTGTTCGTTCTAATAAAGAAAAGCTTTATGTCACCGAGCAA
This sequence comes from Scomber japonicus, assembly GCF_027409825.1. NCBI lineage: Eukaryota > Metazoa > Chordata > Actinopteri > Scombriformes > Scombridae > Scomber > Scomber japonicus. Next base: position 24,446,819 of record NC_070584.1, on the reverse strand, counting down.
CAATGTGATTGTTTTTTGGACAACGATGGCACGTCAAACTTCAGTGACATCTGCACATTTGTAAAATTCGTAAAGAACTGATTGGCGAATCAGAATCATGAGAATGAGAATGACTTCTTCTTCAACATCTGCAAACTGGAGCTGGTTAACGGTGATGTTACTGTGAGATAAACAGGCTTACCTTTTTCCATTAGTGACGGCATCATGGAGCTCAGATCACTGAACTGTAAGTCAAGAGATGAGATCTTCAGTACTTGACCGACTCAACAAAACAACAATTTTCAATCATAATGATTTACAATCAGTGTCATTAAAGTGAGCAATGATCGTGCTTCCCCTCATTAGATATCTTTTTTTTGTTTTTTACCTCTCCCATGACGGCAATAGGAGTTTCTCCGGTGGCCTGAGCCACACGGTGTTCCACCAGGTAAAACATGTACTCATCATACAGGAGTCGGATCAGGTGGAAGGAGCCAAAACTAGCTGCACTGCGTAGAGTCAGGTCTCTAATCACCATGGAGCTGCAGGACGGACACACGGAGAGGAAATAAAAACTATAAAATGCTGTTTGCTGCGTCAACACTGAACAGATTAATGAGCATTTCCTAAAACTGAGTATAAAAACTAGACTAATGCAGTGATTTTAAGGAAAGTGTGAACAGTCCACCTGGTCACACCCGTACCTGTAGAAAGACCATTTGAGCAGGAACTGGCGTGCAGCTTTGGGGAAGCTGGGGCTGCCCTGATGGGGTTTCAGGACCTGAGAGACCACGTTGTCCAGCCAGGTCGCCCACTGATCTAGAGAGCTCTGCTGCTGCAGGGTGACTTTAAAGTCCTGCTCCAGACGCTGAACCACGCTCTCGTCACACTGACACACCCACGATGCCTGCTCCTGTTAGAGAAAACAAACACACCCGACCGGTCAGCAAGAAACAGCTAGAGTCGACTCGAGTCAGTCTGCACCGAACATTTAGAATCTCAGAGAGGAGCACCTGAACGTTGGCAAAGTCGACGCGGTTCAGGTCAGAGAGCATCTGGTTTATCTGGGAGGTGTTCTGGAGAACAGCGCGGGCTGCCTGGGCCAGATGGTTCAGACTGGTGTAACGTCTCAGAGTCTGCGCAAACGCACTTACCACCGCCACCTGCAACACACACACACCAAAACAAATGTGTCAGACAATGATTTCATTTTTCCTGATATGAATTTATTTCAGAGAACACATTTCTGTTATCACTATAAAAACATTTTAATATCAGGTAATATCAATTTCAATCTTAAACAAATATTGTAGAAACACAGATGGAGAAGAGTGTTTCTCCTGTTACCTTGGTGCGAATGATTTCTTGAGGAAAGTTGGTCATGGCGTTCGTCAGCCATCCCTCCAGACTCTTGGCAAAGTTACGGATGGCCTGAGTGAGAGTGCCTGAAGGAACAAAACAGCCTTGAATTACAAACTGAATCGACCGTATCTCCCTATGACTGTAGGGCCCTATGATTTCCGTGATCAGGGGAATCGCGGAATTGGCCGATTAAAACTGAATTTATTTTTAAGGTGAGCCCATCCCACTTCAAAACAATGTAAGCATGGCAAAGTGGCTGGCCACGGCTCTGTCAGGATTCACAAAAATTAAAACGAAATTTTGGAAAAAATAAAAGGGATTTTATAGGGCCCTTTTCAAGCAGGTCTGTAATAAAATAAACATCAAAATCTCTGAATTTAATGTTGGGTGTGTGAACTATTGAGGTTTCCACAATAGAAAACTAGACCTATATAATAAGATTTTACTTTTATTCATTAAAATAAAGTGATTCAGGAGAGTGTTAGGAACACTGACAACATGTTAAAAGGATTTGGAATTTTTTAAACTTTCACTGTTTCATAGTAGCTCAAAGTCTGTACAATAACTTGTGTTTATGGATATTGAACATAAAACATATTTTAACATTAATGCATAGTTAATAGTTAAATAGTAGTAATAGAATCAGTATTTCGGGTGTAATATTTGCTGCTGTAACGCTGTAAATTTCCCCCTCATGGGACTAATAAAGGAATATCTCTTATCTTAATATGTTGCGCCCAAACTGCGTATTAAAAAAGTAAAAAAGTAAAAAAGTAACAGAGATACTGACTCGGAACGGGTCGCAGCACATCAGGGATGAGGATCTCCACCAAAGCCTGGTACAGGATGTGGTCACAGCTCCTCATCCATAGTCTGATCGGTTCGTATTTACACAGAGCGACCAGCTTCTCTCTGGGGATCACACCTTCCAGGTCATCATCACTACACACAGAAGAGAGGAAGAAAACAAAAAACAGTTAATGATGCCATTTTTGAAATAATACTCAATTATACATTTTTACATCATATTCAGTTAAAAAAAAAAAAAAACATTTAATAGAGCTCAGATGCTACTCTAAAGGTGTGTGTGGCCTGTGTGATCTGACCTGTTGGGGATGGTGGTGCTTCCGTCACTAGATGGCGGTGTTGAATACCAAAAGGTCTGCCAGAGTTTCTCAATGTAGTGGAACTGGAGGTTCATCACCACATCCAAAGTAGCCTGCAGGAGAGCAGCGAGGGAGGGAGGGAGGGAAGAGAAAAAAGAGGGGGAGGGAGGGAGGGAGGGAAGGAGGGAGGGAGGGAAGAAAGGAGGGAAAAGAGGGAGGACGGGGGACAAAAACATACAGAGTTGAACCATGGCAACCAGACACACACCAAGTTTCTACAGGCGGGCAGGCAGCCTCTCGCTCGCTCTGGGCCCTCCTGGTTAGACAATGAGCCAGCTTAAACACAGCTCCCTGCACATTAATCATCAGGAAGATCCTAAAGGCCACATTTAGCCTTTATCTGGAGTTTTATTTGAAGTTGATTCCACTCTACACTTAGTATCCTGTTCGCCTTTTAGAAAGCAGATTAGTCTCATAGATTTATGCGTGCCCGTGCATTCGTCTGCTCTTAACAATCGTTGGCGAGGCGCTGACCTGAACTAACCCATGTGACTTCCTCTTTCCTGTTCATATGTATGAGGCTCTTAGAAAGCTGGTGACGTTGCACACAGATGAATGCAAAGCAGAGGCAGGCTAGTGATCATAAATGACAGTTTTAGGGTCTCTAAAAAGCTGAAACCTGGTGTTAAAAATTAACAGATTAAACCTCAACAAAGCTGCTGTGGTTAAATACAAATACTAAAGCTGAAGGAGTTGTTGAGACTGTTCATCAAAGCAAAGGAAGAAGGGGTCGGGTTGACTCAACGCACAGCGGAGGTCAAACGTCTTTGTTTCTGGCTTGAAACTGTACCGTCTATCTCTACATTGCCCAGAGATTCTCCTCTTTCTCTATCTGGCAGGACGTGCACTTGCCGCTGGATCTTGTTACACAGCAGCGTAGGGCTTCAATCACATGATATGTTTTTGCTTCCTCTCCAGCCGTCGCCATGGCAACCTTGTTTACGGTTGCCCCCAGCAACAGGTCAAACACAGAACTCCAAAACAAAAAGGAGAATTCCCCATCCCCTCTGAACAAGAAGCGTTTTGCCTCCACCGTTTTTTGTTTTTTTTGCTGTGCAGGAAAAACAGCATGCCTTAAAAAAAAAAAAAAGAAAAGAAAAAGAAAAGGAAAAGAAAGAAAGAAAAAATGTGTGGAGGAGAAATAACACGTGTTCACATGCATGGTCACAGACAGACAGAGCAGGCCTGCGGCAGACACTCAAATCTTAACTTACATCTGTGCACACACACACACATACACACACACACACACACACACACACACACCAAACACTGTGGTTTCCCCCTGTGCTTTATTAACCATCTATTCATTTGTATTTAAATATTCATTTAATGACTGAAGCCTGAATGTTTGGCTGTTACCATGACATTGATAAATATAAGTACGACAGACAGCGGATACAAGTCTGTTTACAGCCCTGTTAAAAAAAGGAGAGAGAGACAGAGAGAGAGACTCCTTTAGTAAGTTATGTAAGAAATAAAGTATTGTTTAAATGTTTGAAGCAAACTTATTTGTGCTGCACCTTTAAACGCAGTTAATAAAAGCCTTGGCTAATGTGTTAACAGGTCACTGTTGGCTCACAAATGAGGGAGAAAAAAGTGAGATGCATAAACATTAAACACGTAGAGGCAACGAGAGCTGTGAGAGTGACAGAAATGCGCTGGCAGACAAAGACAGAAGCCCATGTGCCTGTCCACAGACAAGGCGACACAAAGGCCCAAGGGGAGGCCACCACAAAGACACCGAGATGTCCACCCAGCGCGCTGAAAGGTTAATTGGCATGTCTTGAAAGCTGCACTGAGATGAAAAGACGGCTGGAACAAAGGGAGCGTGGTGAGGCTGGACAAGGGGAGGGCAGGGATAATATGATAAAGCCAGAGCTTCACTGCTTTAATCACAGCCTCCCTCCTGCCTGTAAAGTCCCCAAATTTTAATGTTTAATGTTATTTCTCCTCTTCTCGTTCTCTGTGCATTTTTGTCCAGGGGGTGGTGAGTTGTTCTCTTGTCTTATCAGATACATTGTCTCTGAATTATGTTGTACAACCTGTGAGATACATTTTCCTGATAGACATTTTTTTTATTTCAAGTCTGTCAAAGTTGTGCTCAGCTAACCGGCCTGTTGAATGATGTCTTTTTTATATCTATTTTATTTTTTAAATGTTTTATTTTGCCTGTTTTAGGAGGTGAATCTGTGCTTAAAATACTGCAAGCAATCTGCCAGCAGGTCAGCACCTCAATATGTGATAATTAAGTTTTGATCTAATAGCAGAATACATCTAAGTGCCAATACAATTTACAGTGCCATAAATGGCATTGTGAGGTTTTTACTGTTTGTGTCCTTCTTTCCACTTTGTTTAGGATTAATAGTAATCCACAGAGAGCTGTAGAAAGCTGTTCCAGTCATTAATCACATGTCAGTGTAGCCTCGTTCTCTCTGAGGATAGAGGCTGTCTTATGCTGTGCAGATTGTAAAGCCCTTTGAGGCAAATGTGTGATTTTCGGTGATATAAATAATAATTTCATGGTGTCAAACTGTAACGGTGAGAGGCTTGCTGAAGACGACCCGCAGTCAGGAAGTAGACAGCAGTGTGTGTGCGTGTAACCAGGGATGAGCTGTGCTGCATGTCTGAATGTGACAAAAACCAAGGGGAGCGAGCCACAGGTCAAAATGTAAATATTTGCTCCAAAGTCTCAAAGGTGGTGGAAGATGTAATAAAAATGAGCTCTGCTGTGATGTGGCCTACCTCACAGTGGTCTCTGTAGAGCGTCTGCAGCTTCTTGATGTCATTCATGTTGATGCGCTCGGGCAAAGGTTGGGTGCCCAAGTCAGGAGTGGGAAACGGAGGTAAGGTGTGGGACGTATCTGCATGAAGGAAAAAAGATAAGACAAGTGTCATTTATCTCTCTCACACACACATACCAGGGAGTATGGGGGCAGGAAACATATGGAAACTGTACAGGTAGACGTAAAGAATATTATAATATAAGTTTACAGGAGGTCAACATAGACTTATGACCTATTTTTACCCCCTCTCACACATTCACTGCACCCCTGAGGTTATCCAGACATAACCTGGAGGACTTTACTCTGCCAGCTCCCTCATACAAAGTCCATGTAATGTCCGATTGAGCCAATGTATGAATACTGAGGGTAATTTTCCGGATAATTCACAGTGAGGAAAGTCAAAGTCAGCATGTTGATGACGTTTCTATCTTCATTCTGACTGAGCTTGAGCACTCTGCTGTGAAGCTAATGCTAATGGGAGAGATGACTTCCTGCAAATTTCTGGGTTAAAGCTTAAAAACATCAAATTACAGGCAAACTTTTTATCCTGCCTTCTGCACACTCTACCCAGGCGCCACCCCCCCCTCTTACCCAAATAGAGTATCTCCAGTAGGTGAGAACGTGTCCAACACAGACAGTCTCCTGCTGTGTGCTACATGTGTGGCAGGGTAGCTCGGACATGATTCTCTGAACATTGTCCAGATATAATATGAGAAAATGTATTGTCTCAATAAGCAAGATGCCTGCCATTAAATGTTATGAAGTCTGACATTTATCATGTGTGTTTCTCTATCTCACCCGGTAATTATGTTAAGGAAAAAATATACCATAATTTAAAACAGGTGTCTATTCCCCGGAATCACAAAATCACACGGTCGTGGTGGCCGCCAATCAGCTCGTATATTTACCTATGTACTGCTGGTGATGTTGGCTCTGAGCAGCCACCGACTGCTCTGGAGTGTTGTTACAGTGTTGAGAGCTTCCACACAAGCTGTCGGACATACCGTCCACCTTCTGTAGAGGTTTGAACCTACACACACACACACAGGAGAGGAGATGGCAGGACATTTGTGTTAGCAAAGTCTGGGAGCACTACAGGCAGGAAAAAAAAGACAGGATGTGCCATAAAAGGAAGGCAGTATGCAGGCTTTAATGCCAATGAAAACCCACACAAGATAACTCCTGGGTAAGCACACCTTCAACCAGAGGGAGGACTAATTAATGAAATCACCAGAAGTGTGTTTAAAAGGAAAACATTCCTAAAACTTTACAACATTTTACTGCTTTAACTGATGTTTTTTTCCCCATTTGTGAAAAATGTTTTGCCTTACTTCAGTTTAATGAAGCATCACAGAGGAAACTCAATGGAGCAGTTACTTGTATACATTCTAGTCCTAAAAACTGTCAGTAGAATGCATTTTACACAATTAAACAAACATGCAAGCCTTCACTATGAATGTTTTATGAGAATTAATCACAGAAGTACATACAAATCTGCCCTGACACATTGCAACAGGGTATTAAATGCACCACTGCTTCCATAAAAAAAAAACCGTGAGCACATTGTGGCAGCACTGAACGCAGCCGCACTGCATGTTTGGTTAAATGTCTTACGTTAGAAGAGCAACCATAAAAGAAAATGAAAAGGGCGAGGGCAAGAGTTTAAAGAAGGAAACAGGAGGGACAAAGCTGAGGAGAAAACACAGCGAGCAACAGAGGATCGGTGATGACAGTGAGGCGGCTGTTAGGGGATAAATGTTGTCAATATTAAAATTAGATTTATACACAATCTTTAAACTTAAATGAAGCAAACACTCAAAGACAACACAGAATAAAAGGAGGATTTCTGAAGTGTAAGAGAGGAAGACAGGGAAATGTTAAGTGATTTTAAGGAGAGGGCTGACCTCTGTTTCTGATGGACAGGCTGCTGCCTCATGGCCATGTACTGGGTGTCTTCCTGCAGCCGGTTAAGCGGAGAGTCTGGCTTCACCCGGATGCCATAGTAATGATACTTAGAGTTGCCTCTGGTGGATTCAATGAGAGAAAAGCCAGAAACCAGTGAGGAGGAGAAGACTTGCCATCAGTGTAATCACTATCATTATCCTCTTCCATCAGCAAGTCTCCAATGCCTATAAGCATCATCATACTTGTCACATCTCTAATGGTTACATGATTACTGTTATCAGCATCTTCAAGTCCGCAACATCATCTTCCTGTTTGTACCTGGTGCCGAGGCGGCGGGTCCTGAGGCCCATGAAGACTGAGCGGATGAGCTTGCCGAAGGAAGCCGCGTTGACCGGATCCAGTTTCTGTTCCTGACAGTGGCGCAGGTAATGGTTGTACAGGGAGCACCGAGGCAGGCTCACTCCCTCCGCAGTCTCATAGTTGTCCAGCAGCCACTGCAGCTAAAAAACATACAGAAGAAGACATGGTCTCACAATCGGTGAGTCCAAATGGACCCATGCATCGGCTCTGTGATATTCACCAGGTCAGCAACAAGAGAGGAGCAGTGGATCTTATTATCACATCAAAAGACAAGATAAGGCACACACACACACACACACACACACACACACACCACACACACACATCACATAATCTATTTTAATACCACAGAGACCATTGCACTCCCATTGCCCGTACATTTATATTCTTGAGTGAAGCAGTGAGTGACTACAGCAGGAGGAATGGCTGATTGAGTGAACACTCAAACATCTGAAGAGCTATTTAACTATTCTGTAAAAATCTCCAAGATGAGTCAATTTTAAAGGGAACACAGTCATGGCCTTGACCGTTATTATATAAAATTTGTACGAAAAATACGACGGCCAATTAACAAAGCAGATTTAAAGCTGATACTTCAACAGCTCATACAAATAATGTGGAGATTGTTAAGTGGCAGCTGAGGTTAAGAGCTGGAACATAAAAATAACAACTAAACTCCATATTTTCCCATTTAGGATGGAGACACAAATGTGTTTTACATGAATGTAGGGCTGGGCAATAAATCAATATTATATTGATATGGTGATATTCTATAGAGATCGTCTCTTGAATATTGTAATATTGTGATATGGAATAAGTACTGTCTTTTCATGCTTTTAAAGGCTGCATTACAGTGAAATTATAATTTTCTGAGCTAAAAAGACTGTTCTATTATCTGCCTTTATCCACATAGACATTATATCCACATTACTGATGATTATTTATTAAAAATCTCATTGTGTGAATATTTTGTGAAAGCACCAATAGTCATTCCAATGATTCTGCCCATATAGTCCAGCCCTATATGACAGTGTCATAAATGCCATTTAAATTTCATTATAAGTGAGTGACATCATCCCCACAAGAGGAGATTATAGTTATACTGCAATAAAAGTGCATGTCTTGATATATTCAGGAGTATAAAATAACAGAAATCTTGAAAAATCAATCAGCATTAAATCCATGCAGAGTATTAAGACACATACACGAGATACATATTTAAGCAAAGAGTGACAGCAAATGCAAGATCAGATCGAGGATGAAAACTAATCGGGACAAATTAATGCGTGTCAGTGGGACAGTGCAGAGTAAAAGTAAAGCTAGCAGTAGGTGGTGTGTGTTCAACTTTAGCACAACACAAGTAGAAACACACTGCCAACAGGTTCAGCCACAGCTTTCTTTCTTTTTATTTTGTCATTTTCTCTCATGTCCTTTTTTTTTTTTTCCTTTTTTTTTTTTAAAGAAAGTTCCTGATGGACTTACATGGCTGTTGAGCAGGCTGCTTTTGTGACTTGCAATTCCTTCAGACTTTTGGAGGTTTTCAATCGCCATTTCAAGCTAAAGAAAGAAGAAGCATGCAAAAAAAAAGGAAAAAAAAGATTGGACACAGAAGGGGGAGGAGGCAAGAGAGTGAGAGAGATTTTTAAAAAATGAGACAGAAATAAGCAGACGTATATATATATATATATATATAAAAAACAAATAAATAAATAAAGACACAAAACAGATAAAGGAAATGAGACTGTTAGCGAGCAGCCAGATCTCTGCATTTCCATTCAATTCAGTCAGTGTTCCAGCCAAAACCATTATTGGCTAACAAAAGCATGCAAATCAAGGGACTCATAGGGTTAAGCTGCTCAGTGAAGGCTTGCGGTCAGACACTCTAATGTATGCAAATAGGAACCACAAACAGGGGGCACAGGTCACGTCAGGCTCGGAGACAATAGGTCAACAATCCCCTCCACCTACCCCCACCCCACCATATCAACTTATAAAAGAATATTCTTTAAAAAAAATCAGATGGAGTAAGTTGTAACTACAACACAAGCAAGAGTGTCACGGTTTAAAACACATTGACGTATAATTCTTTCTTTGGACAACAAAAAGTAAGGGAGTCCAACTGGCTGGTAAAGTGAATCACAAAACCAGGGACGTTCTGTTGAGCTGTGGAAGAAAATCAAGTCAAAAAAAAAAGAAAAGAAAAGATGTGTATTGCAGCCAAACTGGAGACACAGAAGAAAAGGGAAAAAAGAAACAGGCAGTGTTCCAAGCCTTAAGAAGACTCCCGAGGGCTCTTGGCCAAATGGTAATGAGCCCCAAGGGTTGCTTTGTTTCGCAGGGCGCTCAAGTGCCTGTGAAAAACCTCTGAAACAAGGCAGCGCTGAATTATTTAAGCCAGTGTCCCGATTCTACAGGCTCTCTCAGCCCTGCTCCACTCTGCATGTTACTGCTGAGCCAGGAGGCCCCAACTCAGGTTGCTGTGAAGCCCCTGAGTGTCTATCCCTGCCTGACAGGCTTGTCCCGGGAGGCTGGGCGGTCAGGACTCAGGCTCACATAGCAGTGATGACAGTTACCTCTAGTGAGCATCACATAACCCCCCATATGGAAATGGGGATGTCTGCCAGGTACGCTATATTGTACAAAACTCTTATTCATGTCTTTTAGAGAAGAAAAATCTACAATTCAGACTCAGAGAAGTTGAGAAAACAATCTTCCCAGTGTATTCAGTGCTGTTCAATGACTTGAGTGTCACAGCCATTCAGTCTTTGGAGGGTGTAAACCTCTGATTTACAACTTTTTTTTTTTTTGCTTACTCATTAACTCCTCTGTAATGGAAAACGTGCAGCAGATTCCCTAAAACAACAGTTGGGAGGTGGGTGTTGCTCACCATGGCTGAGGAGGAGCGAGAGGAATGTGATATGTGGTTGCGGCTTCCCTCCATGCTTCCTCCGTGGATTAGGTAGGTGCTGCCGCTGGAGATGATGTGGCTGCTGCCCACATCCATGGCGATGCCCACCATGCCATGAGGGGGCACCCCACCGCTGGCAGAGGAGACCACCGTGGTGACATGGGCTCCGCCGGCCTGCGAGTCAAAGTAAGCACCGCCGCTGCTCTGCCCGTACAACTGAGCCTCGGGGTTGTAGGAGTAGGCCGCTCGACTGCGGGCAGATCATTGTAATTAGCATGCAGTAAACTTCATGACCACGGATGAATTTTAGAACATCTCACACAGTAGAGCCATTTAAGACCAGGCTCTGTTTAAAAGATTATAACAATATAATTAATGCCATCAAAATATTTAGTTATACTGGAATCATATCAGACATCAAACTGTGGGAGAAAAACTTCACTTTGGCTTCAATTAGCTTTAATGACGTTTTGATTAGAGCCACTTTAAAAGCAGTTGGATGTGCCACAGTTAAAATGATGAGAAAAGCAGTCTGTAAAGTCATTTTTGTTATTAAGCCCCTCATCCAGCACTTCTTCATACATAATTCAAGATGACTGAAGCTGGAGTGGAGCCAAATATTATTCACATTGTTGTGTCTGCACAATTTTAAAAGCTGAAGTGTTTTATTAAACTTAAGTGTCTTAAAGTCACTCCTTTAAACTAGGAGAGTATAAAAAACTATATGCACACACAAGCACATAAATGTTAAAAAATGACTTCCTTCTATATAGGTATTATTATTTTTTCCCCAACACAAACAACTATTGAGGATTCCTAACAGACATGTTGTAAGTCATTTAAAAACACTGCTTGAAATAATCACTGGTTGTGCATATTGGACCATGACTGGCTTCCACAAAACCTTGTTCATATGTCTGTGTATTAAACTGAGACTTAAAGTGAGGACAGAGAAATTTCTCCCCTTGAATTTTTTTGTCCACTGCTGCACATCTGTCATTCTGCTCAGTGCAGCTCAAACATGCACATGAAATAACAATAGGCACAATACATTTTTGAGTGGGGTGAGACTTTTAAGTTATGCTTTTACCCACGGTCTAGTAGAACTACACAATAAAAACATGCGTCATATTATTTTGCTATGAACACTTCTTACATTGTTCCATTGGTGTAAACAGCCTCTCCACTCTCTCCGACATACTGGACCTGCGATGGATAAACATGCTGCACCTGTTGAACCTGCAGAGAAATTAAAGTAGAAATATACTCACTGACTTGAGATTTCACAGGATGTCACTTAGATTATAATTTACCTTTCCTTAAATTGATTGATATAACTGCATGTGCACACGTGGATGTGTGCATATACTCAGTGCAGTGAAAAGGTCTGTCCACCCCTTTTTGTTATTGTACAATTATTTGTCAGATTTCAATATTTAAAAGCTTAACTGGCTGTTTGCAGGTTTTTGTGTATATGTTCTGTAATATTTAAGGTGTCAAATAAGTATAATAAGTAAACAGCAGTAACACTGTAAAGGAATTAGGAGTAAAAGTGTTTGTTTCAATGGAAACACCATCACTAAATCATAAAAGAGTGGATTAAATTAATAAATTGACTTGTAAATTTAGCATGTAAGTTAATAATAATGTAACAAAATCATAACTGAATTTATTTGTATTGATAAATTGATCTGACAAACATCACAACTGATAATGAATAACATACTGAAGGAAAAACATGGTGAAAAACAGGTAGTTAACTGTCCACCTGCTGTTAGCTGGTTTAATGGTTGGTGTGACATCACCTGACACCAAAGAGCAGCTAACAGCAGACAGTCAGGTCTGTTCCTGCTATTCAACATTAAACGTTAAGACATCACACAGATTCGGTGTTGGGATTTGGTTCAAGCCCCCAGGAACATGACTGGGCTGTGCAGTGGCCAAGCTGCATTAAACTGCATGTCTCATTATAACCTGACACCTAGAGAAGACGTTTACACATCATCACAGAAAAGACAGCTGTATGGCTAAGAAAACGAGTCTACAGCCATGCTAGCAGCTCAGTGGTGCTTTGAACTAAACGCTAAGGTTGATGACGATGCTAACATGCTGACGCTAAACAGATATAATGTTTATCATTTAGAACATGTTCATTTAGCTTGCTAATATTTACTAAATAGCACTTAACACAGTGTACAGCTGAGGCTGATGGGTTTGGTCTCACATCGTCTGGGGATCATGAATGTCTGTACAAAATGTCACAGTATCCATCCAATAGTTGTTGAAATATTTCAGTCAGGACTGAGTGGTGACCATCAGACATTACCATCCATAAAGACATGCTGCTAGCAAGGCTCCTCATCATCACACATTTAAAAATAACTTTTTGATTAACAACCATTAGGGCTAATACTTCATCAAAACAAGCTAAGAGTTGTATAAAGAAATTATTTGTATGTCATTTATGTAGGCGGGCAGTGGGGCAGGCTCAGCCAGAGAAAGACACTTACGCGCACCCATGACAGGCACAGGGAGGAAGCAGGACAAACGTTTCAGCTCTGCATGAGCAGCTTTCAGTGGAATGAATGGGCTGCAAAGTTTGGGATCTTCACCCAGTGGTGTGGTGACTGTTTATCTTGTTTATTATCCAAACAGTCTACTATCTAACTCTTCCAGTGTGACTGTTGTTATCTAACCTGAATGTAAATTCTGACTCCAATGAGACATGAATAGTTAAAATATTTGTCAGTGACACAAATAAGACCTCAGAAGCAGACTACATTACTTATCTTGCTCATCCTGGGCTCCATTTATTTGAACTGATAGAAATAATATAGTTTTCTTATCTTACTGTAAAAGATAACAATGCATGGGTCTAAGGCTCAGTCACAAGTTAAAATAATTCAATAATTTGTTAAAAAACTGAACAAAAAGAGTCAAGGGGTGTACAAATATTTTCACAGCACTGTATATGTATGTACAGCACTGTGTACCTGCTGAGGAACCTGTTGAACCCTGGGTACTGAAAGCTGCTGTACTTGTCCTCCCTTCTGAGCTGAGCCTGTGGCTTGAACCAGCACCCTCTGTGTAGATACAAGACATAACTCAATTACATAGGTATGCACGCACACTCACAATCACACACACACGCGCACACACACACACACAAACATCATTGTTAACATATGACTGTCAACAAATGCCTTCCTTAAGCCCGCTTTAAGCAAGGTTTTATGCTCCTTACAAGAGAAAAAGAATAAAAGATAAATGAAAGCCCACATTTCTCTGATTAACTGATTACAAGCAATGGACAACAGAAATTTTGGCTTTCTATAGGTATAGGTTATGGCTAAATGGATGTAACAGTTGAATAACTCAAGGAGAGGTAAAAGCTAGTTTGTTAAATGGATACAAGAAGCATCTGTTGGCAGAGTGGAGGGGTGGCGGTTTCAGTTGTTGATAAGTTACGATTTGGAAACACAATATTTACTATATTATTTATTTAAGGTGTGGCATAAAGGAGAGACCTGTTGTCCAGATAATTGGTTTGGTTTCTAATATAATTTCTTCTTTCTTACTGCAAATACTTGTGACAGAGTTTTCCCCATTTCTCCTGTAATTATGGTAGCAGTGAGCGCGGCAGAGGTGTCACCCTACCTGCTGAGAGGCTGGGACAGGCTGTACCACAGGAGCCTGGGCTGATGATGACGTCCGCAGCGTTGCCACGCTGGTCGTTGTGTCTGACCCTCCTTCGGAGCTCTGCATGCTGGTGAAGAAAGCGAAGAAAGAGAAGAGAAAAGACGTGAGCGGAGGGGGGGTTAAATTTCATACAGGATTGAAGAAATACTTCTACAGGTAGTAGTGAAGCGTGAAAGAAAAGGATAAGAGCTTTTCAAGTCATACATATGGTCAGCCATACTAAATAAATGCTTTTCCACCCCACCCCCATCTTTCTTGGAGCCACCGGGGCATTCATTGTGCCCCAGGGGGTTTCTGGCTTTGCCAAGTCAAGCTGAGCCAGTGAAGCCTTCAGAGCTCCAGAGGCAGCCCACCTTCGGCCTTAATCAATGGTAAAATACGCAGCCCAACAGTATTACACAGACACTTCTTGTCCCGCTGACAGGACGGACCCAGGTGGGAAAGTTACAGTACAGGAGTTCAAGTTACCGAAAGGACTGAACTGCTTCCTGAGGACCAAACCCATTGCTGCCACTCGGCTTTCCACTGGGTGACAATGTGTGTAGCATAGCAAAGGGGAGCTAAAAATGGAGTGACACAAAGGCTCTCTTTTCAAAAAAAAGGACAGAGAGGGAAAGAGCGGGAGCAAGGGAGGGATAAGAGAAGAATGGAGCTGCAAGGGGGAGTAAGCAGATAAAAAAACAACTTCCCCACTCTCTCCAAAAAAGAAAAAAAAAAAAAACGAAGGAGGGGGAAAAAAGATGAAAATGGCAGTGGGGCTCCAGCCCCTGCCAGGGTCCTGATGATATCCAGCGTTTGTTTCGAACGAGAGCTGTTCTCTGAGGGCTCCAATAATCCAGCTGATATGAGGAAATTCCTCAATGCTTTGTAAACGTTTGTCGGTTGCTATGGTGAGGGTTCCATGACGACCACCCCCAACTCTCACAACCCCTGCCGCCTCCTCCTCACTGTTTCACTCTATTTCCCCCCTCTTTATAAAGCGCACTCTCTCTCTCTCTCTCTCGCAGGAACTTTTGGAGTGCGGCTGCAAGGAGACGAGAGAGGGGGAGAAGGAGGATTTTAGAAAGAGGGAGAGATACGGCACTCTGAGGGGTTGAATTGATGAGCCATTCTATGGGTTTTAGGGGCAGAAATCCAGGATCCGGGAGCAGCAGGAAAAAGTCTGTAGGTAGACGGGAGTTGCGATCTCAACCAAGGAGGCATTACAGTTCAGATCCACAAGACCCAACCTGCTCAAGACACCCTGTGATTAGTCATAATTCTGGACACGCTCTACAAATGTTATTTTAATTCACAGGAAGGAGACTTTACTCAGTAATCTGCACGGCTGGGCTGTTAGAAAAACGCAACAGGTGCACGCAGGCTGGCAGGCTCCTCTCTCGGTTTGCTCAAGACTTAAAACCGAACTTTTCTGACTCACGATTCAAGCTCTTAAAACAATTAAAACAAGCCTCTGTCTCGTTCAGCCGTTGCATCAAACCACCAATACATGACACAACTCAGCCTAATCTAATGTGAGACCTACTGAGGAGTTAAAGGTAAAGCTTTTGAGGTACAGTAAAAACAAAAACAAATGAAAAGGCACCACTGTGATGAGTCAGAATTATAAAGGAAACCTCAACGGTGACGCAGAGGAAGAGGAAATTAATCTGACTAACAAACAAAACAGAAGTCACATCCTTTTTTGTGGCAGGTTTGCATAGTTTTGGAGACCATGATGACATAGGCTAACATTGCTAATGTGACAGAATGTCTAAAACTTTGCCGCTAAGTACAACATCATGAAGTCATCATGGAAACCACCGAAAAAACACCCCACCACATGATCAATGCAAGCAAATGTTTCACAAACTGTTATCTCGACTCAAAGAAACCCGATGATGATCATTTTGACTTTTTTTTTCTTCCCTTGCATCAAAATAACATGTTGACTCACAGGAAGGGCGAGTCTATCACTTTCAGTTTTTATAGTTATATTTATATTTATATTTATATATATATATAAAATGTACCTAATTCACAGATTTTAAAGTGAAAACAGGGGGATAAATGGGGGTCTGAAGAGAGAATAGGGGGGGGGGGGGGGGTATAGCAAAATCAGAGAGCGTGTACCTTTAAGACAGAAAAACAACTGATTTTTTGGGCGTGCCACCACTGACATTTTCCATGTGTGTGTGTGGAGAGATTTTGCCAAAGGCGAAGACGCTGCTTCTGCTTAAATGACTAATAGACCGGAGTTGGAGGAGGCCAATGTCGAAATCTCTGATGTGTGTCAATCTTTTTAATCACACACACAGTCCTCTGAAAACACAGCACCGTGTGTCAGGGTCTGAGCTCAGACCTCTGAGTCAATTAGCACTCGTATGTAAAAGCCTCTCATAGTCTATTACGATTTTTACTTTGCACCTCTTTATTGCACGTCGTTAAAATACCCCAAAAAAACTATTATTAGAATGATGCTAACAAGGAGCGAACACTATAAAAAAAAGAGAGGAATTTGTCTACAGAGTGTCAGCTGAGTTATAAATACACTTGTAGATTTGTAGACTAGTCGTTTTTGTGTGCCTTGTACACTGATTTTAAGTGTTTTTATATCTTTTTAGATATTTTAAGATACTGCAGGGCACTTTTTCTGCCACTGACATTTTATTATTATTTATTTATTACCTGTGGATAGTTAAAGATGTGTTTTATGTTATATGTGGCTGTCTTGACTGTGGATCCATCTATCTATGTATCTATATATAACAGAGGAAGTGACACACGCTTGAGGTCTTCTTTATTAAGAAGAGGGCGGCACAGCAAGAGGGTGATGGTGGTGGTGGTGGGGGGGATCAGGAAACAGACCACTGACCTGCACATTTTCATTCATTAAAGCTCAATTACAGCGGCGGGTTTAAATCGGTATAATGAAGTGTGCCAAATCACTGGGTTTGAGAGGAGGAGCGCTTAGCTTAGCGTTCAGAGAAGGTTAAAAGTCACACAAATTCCCCACCGGCAGCTCTGAAATGCACAAAGGTAGCTCACAGCAGGGGGGGTGGACCGAACCGTTCTGCTTCCTAACCTAAAGACAACTTCACAGGCACACACACACACACAAACTCAAAAAATGCACACAGACGTCTGCGAGCCTGGTTTCATTCAGGCAAATCCCCCAATGAGCACATAACTACAACCACAGTCCCTCCTTATAAAGATTTACCTGAGTTTTAAAAGATTTACAGAGACAAGACAGGAATATTTAAGGACTGCAAAGCCTTTACAAACTCCCACTAACCCTAAAGTCTGTAACGGACAGGACGAGATTTTTAAACATCTGTCACTGACAAATCTAACTTACACCGGGCTCAATCAGAGAAAAACACATACAGATGTTCAATTAAAAAGCAGGAGCCCGCAGTCTTGGCTCATGTTTGCACTGGCCCACATTGTTTGCAGAGCAACAACGGTTGCTAGTGGCAACACTGTCCACTCCCGTTTCCAGGAGCCTGTTGCTATGCGACCAACAGAATACTTCCCAAACCAAACAATGCCACCCCCCACCTCCCCACCCCCTCCTCCTCCACCTGATCCCTCTATCTCACGCTAAGTAGAAACTTACAACAATAAATACTATGTAAGCTATTAATTTCAGACACCAGGGGACAGACAGAGAGAGGGTTGAGTTATTCCCGGGTTGTAGTTATAGAAAAATGTACAGACTTTGTACCGGTTTGGACTTGATTGAAGAGGACAGGATGACTTGATTGAAGAGGACAGGATGAAGTGCTCTGTTTTTGTAACTACTCGGAGGTCAGAAAGAAAAAGAAAAAAAAGAAGAAGAAAAAAAAAGGAGGAGGAATGTTTAAGTCATCAGGGATACAACAGTCTATTCTTCGAGGTTTGCTTTTACACTCATGCCACCCAAAAACAACACTCCCAAAAAAAGAAGAAAAAAAAAAACAAGTCTTTCCAAAAGTTCCTTTATAGGAGTAGATAGTAAAAAAAGCTCTTTAGTCTAAACTGTGATAGGGGAAAGTGAAGCAAAGGCAGAGGCTGACACTTGTTGCTTTTGAAGGGGGACATGTATTTATTATTTAGCACTCTGCCATACCTTTAACATTTATACCACAGTAAAAATCAACAGGCTTCTTTAATTTAACACAAGCTCCTTAATTTGAGAATTCATGTAGTCTATTATTTCTATCGTCATTTTGGGGTTTAAAAAGAAAAGACAAGAAAAAGAAGAAAACCTCCAGTCTGACTTGCTTTTCTTTGATTTCATTAAAAGACCCTATAAAGATCAGTCGGGCACACGCGCTCACACAAAGAGCGAATTAAGATATGATAAGAGATTTCCACAACAGAGGCTGTTCTTCAAGCCTGTCTCATTAATTCACGGCTAATCCAATCAAAGCGGCTCTCGGGGTCTGCTGATGGCAGAGTTTGAGGGGGAGAGAGAGAGAGGAAAAGAGAGAGAGAGAGAAAGAGAGAGCAGAAGTAAGAGGTAGTGACCGACCACAGTGTCTGATCTAAGCGCCCCCCCCCCCTCCGCCCCTCACCTCCCCACCTCTGGTCATCAGCACAACCTGTCCACTCTGTCACCATGTGTGCTGCAGGCCTGACAGACACGGAGAGCAAGATCAAACCGTTGCCATGGAGATTGTGTGTTCGCCCATGCTCTCTCCACACTAGCAACTTCCTCCCCCCACCCCTCAACGCCCCACCTCTTCTAACCCTTTCCAGATTTCCACAACCCCTCCTCCAACCTCATCGCTGTAACATCTCGAGATGAAGAAAATGTGCACGTTTTGAGAAGTTAAAAACTGGAAAACACAAGGAGGAAGGAAGAAGGGAGGGAAGGAAGGGGGTGGTGGTTACAACTGGGAAGGTAATCAGAATATCCTCGTACACATGTGGGCGTCTCTGTCCTTCCACGAGTATTTATCTGATGTGTTTCAAGGCTGCCATACTCATGACACGAAATGAAGCGACTTCCCTCGGCTCACCTGACTGTGGCGACGACGGAGAAGAGGAAATGTCAACAGTTATATTACATAATATCTGTTTTATTGATTTGTTACACCTGCCAAGGTTTCACAATCCTCAAAATGAGTGATTTATAATAAAATATTTTTAAAAAGACACTTGAGCTTGTTACAATTAAATATATATATTTTCTTAATTTTCTACCCTCTCTACCTTCCTGACTAACCCGACTGTCTCGTCGTGCGTTTCCTGCTAATTTCGTTGAAATCTTTTAACAAGTTTTACGAGACATATCCCGCTAATTGTCAGACACACACAATGAAGAACCGACTTGCCTCGAGGTAACGTCACTGTTTCTTCTCAAAGTGACATAGTTAAATCAAAACTAATCATCAAGACTGTCAACTTTTGGAGTGATTAAGTATCCGAACACTTGAGCCTCGCCCAGACTTGCAATCGTCTCCTTGTGGAAGTAAAACAACACTCGAGAACGTAGAGAGAGAGACGTTCGCTTGCTCTCTTTAAAACAGGTGTGTTTCCGACCTGTGAGACCTGGGAGTTTTATTTCCCAGGAGAGAGAGATCCACATTCTCCACAGATGACCTCAGATACTGGCGGTGATGGTGCGCTGCGTCTATCTTGACCTATGAATCTCAGATAAGGGTTACGTTGCACTGTGGAGGAGTCGTCTTCCTTCTTGGCGAGCGTTGCCTACCACAGATACGAGGATCATTTTCCTGTATGTACAGTACAGCTTTTTACGAGGCGCTGCTTCACACAAACAATGACTCACCAGTTAATACTTTAAAATCGGGGACAGATCCAAGAGTCTGTTGTTGGTGCTGTAAATAGGTGCCACGCTAGTCCTAACAATCAACCTGAGAATTAAAGTGTTTAATACCTGTTTCACACACAAACTTAATGCAGGACACTTGATATTAAAACACATTTAACAGTTTATAGCTGAATATTGCACAAAAATACTAGACTAATGCCAATTAATTTAAATACATTTTACTTTATGCTCTCTGAAAGCTTCTTTAAAGGATTCATCTCACATTTATCTGTGACTGACGAGGTATTTATGAATGATATGTGGTTCAGAAGTTTGTTATTGAGACTAATTGTGAGAATATGAACAGTATGTGAGGGTTATTGTGTTTACCTCAATGTGTTTAAGCATATTTTTAGTCATACAAGCATTAAATTCACCCTTTCACATTAAAACTAAAGTGGTGTTACTTAGAGCCCAACTCCGTCTTAGCAGCTGTTACACCCGGCCACAAATGAAGTGGACTTAATTACATTGAGAGTCCACAAATTTGCTACTGAACTAATGATTTCTGCACAAAACATTTGCCGAAACGACGTCTGGAGGGTTTCTGAATCATCATCATCATCATCATCTCCTCTGCGGTCGAAAGGAGCCAGATTCAGGGCACGATATGCTTCTAAAACTAAAAAAATTATGTATTGCATAATCCGAGCAGCATTCATATGCTCATTCACCAATTGCTCAGTGTTGTTTGCAGAGGATTTAACATAAAACTGTTTCCTGCATGGAAGTTCACATTAAGACAGGCATTTTAAATTTTGTTTCCAGTTTGTTTTAATGTCTACTACTTTCTTTCCAGATCTGCTACTTGCACTATTCAATGCTTACACACGAAAAATAAGAATAAGCATACCACCGCTGCTTTTATAAACCCTCCTCAGTATTGAACACTGCAACATTAACATTTGCTCTCTTTTGAAGCTTAAAGAGTGGGAGGAATGAGATCTGAGGGCTGCACTGTATAAAAAAAGAAAAAGAAACCTCCACTTTTCTTTTTTTTATTTGAAACTGTGCGACAACGACGACGTCTTCTCCTATTGTTCCCGACCAAATCTCCTCATTAAAAAAGAGAGAGACCCCAACACCCTAAAAATACTTGTCTGGGTCTGACCTCTTTAGCAAAATGTGTCAAAATCTAACCCGTCTGAAGGCTGGTGGTTACTGAGTAGCTGCTTTTATACTTTTACACTTACATAACCCCCTTTTTTGTTTTTTATTTAAACGTCTCTTAACAAACTAGCTTAAAACTCTACAAAAAGAAAGGAAAAGTGAGAAGAGGATGAAGAGGCGGAGTAGGGCTTCTATATACTAGTGCCTGAAAGAAGAGAGAGAGAGAAAGAGAGAGAGTGAGAGAGGAGAAGGGAGGGGAGGGGTGGTCTGTCATTGTAATGCAAATGTCAGTGCCTTGTCTGTCTGTTTGTGGCAGGAAATTTAATTAGCGGTCGTGTAGCTACGATACAAACAGGTGGAATGTGAAGAATGCTCCTGACGACACTACGCAGAAAACCAAAAAAAAAAAACACAACATTTCATCTCTCGACTGGTTTCGACTTGTTGCCGCTGCTGCACGAGAGCCAATCAGCAGTAGTGTGTTTTATTTTGGAGGAGGAGGATGGTGGGGGTGTATATGGATAGATGACAAGGTGTATTTCTTTGTATCCTAGCAGCGTAAGCCGACTTGATGTGACAGACGTGGAGGAGGAGGAGGAACTCTTACTAATTAAAACTATTTTCCTTTCAACAGATTCTTATAAATAATTAAAAGCAGCAGATTATGAAGACGGAGACGTTGTTCATGTGTACAAATGACACTATTAATTTCCACTTTACAAGCCCCACAAGGCATTCTTCTTCTATTTTCTTCCTCCTCCTCTCAATTCTTCTTCTTCTACTCCTCTCTGCTCTGTGATTTCCTGACATGCCTTTTTGACTGCAGCTATGTGATAAAAAACTATTAAAACTATGTTAATGTTAATGTTAATATCAGGGGCAACAACAAAACATGTGCACACAGCAGGGGGTAAATGAAGCTCTATATGTGAACAACTGATGGTAGTGACTCGTGTCCGTGTCTATATCTGTAGCTGGCGATTGGATTGGGAACTTCTCCCCGAGGGCAGCAGTGGGCCTCATCAAGATAAGCTAAATACAGCACGAGCAAACACACACACACATATATATATACACACACACACAGAGACACAAGCACACTCATGT
Source organism: Scomber japonicus (assembly GCF_027409825.1). Classification (NCBI taxonomy): domain Eukaryota; kingdom Metazoa; phylum Chordata; class Actinopteri; order Scombriformes; family Scombridae; genus Scomber; species Scomber japonicus. Next base: position 24,424,634 of record NC_070584.1, on the reverse strand, counting down.
ATGCACACACACACACAAAACATGTGACCAAAAGCTGTGTCAGGTCACCCCGCTGCCCAAGAGACCGCTGCAGCTGTCCTATTGATAGCTAAACTGTACTACACACACACACACACACACACACACACACACACACACACACACACACACACACACACACACACACACACACACACACACACACAGGTCCATTAAACACTCAAAATGGCACAAGGTAATGGTGAACACTGCTACACACAATCATACCAGCAGCAACTCTAGAGATGCTTTAAAAAGAAAAAGAGGAGAGAAGATAGAGGGATTATTAAGCCTTAAAAACACAAGTAAATAAATAAAATAAAATAAAATAAAGGTGTATAATTGTCTGCGACAGTGGCACTCATCCCTGAAATGGATCAAAGCATGACCACAATCAGAGAGATGCAGGCTGTGCCAATACAGGCGGGTCACAGTTTGGTCACTGCTGCACTTTACAACACGTTCATTTAGTGTTTAGTGTTGTAGATTAAAGTGATTAAATGTCATATAACCTACAACAACGCTGCTTGAAATACTAAAATATATTCCCTTTAACCCCTTTTTTCTAACTTTATGAGCCAAATTGAGAGATTTCTTACATAACAGTGCGATGAAATACGTTAACCTCACCACCGACTGACCACCAGCTGCTCTCCACTTTGTTTAATTTCTTCTTTATAAAAACACCTTTTTCTCTTTCTGGCCTGCCTCTGCAAGCCAGAGCTATGCAGCACTTTTTTTTAACCACAAAGAGAGAGGAGAGAGTGAGTGAGAGAGAGAGAGAGAGAGAGAGAGAGAGAGAGAGAGAGAGAGAGAGAGAGAGAGAGAGAGAGAGAGAGAGAGAGAGAGAGAGAGAGAGAGAGAGACAGAGAGACAGAGACAGAGAGACAGAGAGACAGAGTGAGATGAAAATAACCTGATTAAAAACACTGACTTTTTAAAAGAATAACATTTCACCTCTCCTCCTCCACCACCCACCCCCACTGGCCCACTCCATCCCCCCTTTTTTTTCTTTCCATGACTTTGGGTGTATTTGTGTATCAAGTTGCCATGTAAACATAACATTGTCACGCTCAAATTGGGGGGTGGGGTTGGTTGGTGGTGGAGGGGGGTTACACAGAGTTTTTCAAGCGCATTTTTATTTCTTTATTTTTCTTTGTAGCTGAAGAGGGCTCATCCGACCAATCAAAAGTTATGTGTTTTTTTTTTCTCCTTCTCTTTGACACCTACTTCAAAAGTCGTCTGCTGATGTGCATTCAATTCATCCTCCATGCACACCCCAGCCAAAAAAAGTGAGGGAGTAAAAACAGCAGGAGAGGAAAAGTCTCACATTTTAATATATTGTGCAGATTATGATTAATATAAGCATGCTCAGACCTGCTTTGTAACACCTTTTAATCTAAAAGAAAGTACATATTAGACCGCATTAATAATCTTTCCTCCTTTAGAAGATGAATACTTTAGGGAAATAACGCACATTTGAAAGTTTAAACCCAATTTGTTTTAAAAAAACAGGCAGAGAGGGCATTAATTAGACGCATTTTTCATGCTGCAAAGATTCCTCCTGATGCTTCGATAGCAAACAACATCACAAATGACCGAGCACCTGACAGCTGTCTCTGAGAAGATAGTTCATTAGAAATTAATCTATCTCAAGAGACGAAAACACACCAAAAAATCCCAAAAGGAGATTAAAAGGTATGCAAAAAGGGGGAGGGTGGAAAGCAGCCACAAACCACACTGTAAAACTAATGAAAGAGGGGGGGATTTAAACTCATGGGGGGTATAGTTTTCCTGGGTTTCTCATTATTGCTATATGGCTCAGATTGAGATGAGCCTTTGACTCTGCAGAGAGGTCAAGAGCGACCCAAAATGAGACCTGCCAGATGAACAATTGAAGCAGTAAGACTGTGAACAACATGGCTATTAGGAAACAAATTGATAACAGCTCTGTTAAAAGGCATCAGATATAGCATCAGTATAAAATTAAGACAGTTTAGCACCAAAACTAAACAGAAAAATAAACTTCTTGTGATGAAATTAGTTACAAAACAGACTACTAAGTGTATAAGTCTACTATTATTGCTGCCTACTTCTTGAAGCACATAGCCTCTTTAACTTTTACACAATGAATCTCTTTTCCAAGACTGTAAAAACAAAACCGAGTACTATGAAGAGGCACTATCATGGCACCACCTAGCTGTATAACATTCCCAGATATTCAAAGCCAAAAACTTTACGAAAGCAACGAACTATGCTACGGTTTTAGATCATAGCAAATATAATACAGTAAGTGATTTAAGGAGTGATTTAAGTCCACTGTGCTCCTGATGTGAATACCACGGGGAGGCTAGGTGGAAACGAGTGAGTGTCTACGTTCATAAAACCGTGCTTCGACTATTCTTAAAGCTTACTTTAAGGCTCAATTTGTGAGGTGTAAAAAAAATGAAAGTTATCCTCTTCTCCTGTTGAGTTTCTATACTCTCAATCCTAACCCAAGTGAGTTTCAGTCCTGAGCCTCCAGCAACTAGTTGCTAACGTTAGCTTGCTACACTAAACGCTGCCACCTGCTTTTTAAACAAAAAACGCGATACAAAATAAATAAATAAACACACCACGAAGCTGAAAAGTTAGTCCATATCGTGACAAACAAGACAGAGCAGCCGTGAACAACATGACAAACTCACAGCTGGACTTGCACTCATCGCTGTTGCTGTCTGAATTAGCATTAGCCGGAGCTTTGAGCGAAGCTTGACGGCTAGCCTCAGCCCCGCAGCAGCACATCCATCCAGGCTGGGATCGAGCTTTAAAAAGCGCGTCCACACATCTCCACGGAGAGAGCATAGCAACAAGTGTACAGTGATGGTGAATCATATTTAAGAGTAGGATTAACATGAACACTATCGTACAACAAAGTGTAGCAAAAATAAATAAAGATTTTTTTTCTCCCCCTGAACTGACAGCGGGGTTGTACAAAGCTACTACTATTATTATTAACAGCAGTTTAAATGAAAAGTGGAAAGCCGTTTCTCTCAACTTTAGGGGCGGATGCCACAAAAAAGAAGGGAAACTTATGTTGTGGAAAATAACCAAGACTGCCTAAGTAGCAAGGCTCCCAGAGTACTCTCCTCTCCACGTTTAGATTAATTCATTTTTTAAAATACTATAAGGATATAGTCACCTTTGCCTTGAGAAAAGTTGTGCCCTGGCTCTGCTCTCTTTTCCCCCACTCTCCCACGGTGACCTCCAGATGCTGCTGCTGCTGTTGCTGTGAGTGTTGCGCCCGTTGGTAAGTAACTGTCTCCACGGCTACAGTCACTATGGCGCGACGGGGTCTCGAGGCAACTGTTGCTACCCTCGAACGCCTACGTCACGGTCCGCACTATGCAAGGGAGGGGCCACAGCGGGCACGAGCCCCCGCCCACTTCAAATCAAGATGCAAGTTTTAATTGAACCACTAGGAGGCGGTCTTTACTAGGAAGTGATGGATGATAATAATAACAATAGTAATGATAGAATAATAATAATAAATTAATAATTCACATAAGATACATATACTGTATCTACATATGTTAATTTAATTTAATTTAATTTAATTTTAATTCATATTATTTGTATTTTATATATATTTTATACCTCATATGAGCTGTTATGTCTTTTATTTATTATGTCTTTTATTTACTCTTCTATACAGCACTTTGGTCCACTGTGGTCGTTTTAAAGTGCTTTACCAATAAAGTTGGATTGGATTGGATATAAACTGTGAATTGTATGTTTTTTTATACTGTAGCATGTAGCACTTTGAGGTCCACAACCATTGGAAAGTGTTGTATTACTATTATTATAAGATATTTATTGTAGCCTATGTGGAAGTTTTTTTCTTCTTTAAAGTCAACAAACTCTTAAAGTCAAGGTGACAAGATGATGACATTTCATTATGTAGAAATGTCACATAAGTATGACACAAAGTATGTTCAAATAAGTTAAAATTATAAATACAATAATATTAATTAGAATAAAGAATACTTTATACTTGAATATAAGTTTCACAAACATAATACTAAATAAAGAAAAAAAACATCAGCTTAAATGTCACATATATAGTTTGGTAACTTATAAGTTATTTATTATTTTAAAATAATATTAATAGTAATAGTACATATGAAAATACTTTTTGTGTTGCAGTTGCAAAAAGGTGATTAAACAGAGAAACAAGGTTGTGTAATTTGAACACATTTAGGAAGGAAGATAACTAAGAGCTGTCACATCAAATTTACATTTATATATAGAGAGAAATTTTTCCCAATAAATGTATAGTTTTTGTTGAGTGTTACCAGTAAAAATTTTGCATGAAATATGATTGCAATTTAATGTTAGAGTATCTCTGAAGTGTGCGGTACAATTGGTAGGCTATATGTCGTGAAGTAGTTTCTCACCATGTTTGGAAGACAGCACTTAAAAGGCAGCAACTGTTTGCTTCTTTATTGTATCACAACCATTCACCTGATTAAAGATTTGGTTCCTTTAGTTAAAAATACATATTATTGCCTTCTTCAACTTTAAATGATTTTATATTATAGTCAGAAATTGAAGAAATCATTTTAAAACGTGTTATTATTGACTGAAACTACTTGAATGTACAGCTTCACCTTCCCTTTTTCCTCCCAGATATTTCTTAATTTCTATTATATTTAGTCAGCTCTCCGCTTTATCTTTCTTTTTAATTATCTTTGTGATTTTCAGATAGAGGTACTGTTCCCCCTCTTATCGTAATACATGTACATATTATTTATATTATTGTGTCTGGGCTTATGATTTTTTTCAAAATTTAAAAAAAAGCATTTCTTTAAACATAACTATCCCTTTTCTAATTTCCTTTCTTCTTGTAGAAGTTCAACCAGCCTGATCCTCCTGCATTTCATATTTTCAGCACATGGTGGCAGCATGTCTCTATATTGAGACACAAGGTGGCCATCAGAAGACCAGTGGGTTACTTTAGTTTCATGGCAATACAAGAATGAGCCTGTGAATCTTATTAAACATACTGCATTCCTTTGACCTTAAAGCTGTGAAATACATATGCTCACTTAATCATTTCGATGCATTTTGGAGATGCACAGGGAGGTTGATTAAAGATTCACATAATAATAATAATAAGAAGACGAAACAAGAAAGGGCCTAATAAGGTCACTGAGGTAATCTCCTCAATATTGTTTCTTTGGAGGCTTTAGAAACATGGGGTGACTAACATCCTATAATTTAATAAACATATGGTAGGTATTTTATTGAGTTATTAAAGAATTTAAAGCTCAATATATTTAAATTCAGAATTCAAAATCTATGAATAGTGGATTTTTGTTCAGTTCAGTCATTCTATGGTTGTGAATGTAATTTTATTAAAGATGCTACTGAGCTGCACTCTGAAAATTATAGGGTAAGGTAAGGTAAGGTAAGGTAAGGTAAGGTAAAGTAAAGTATCTTTATTGATCCCCCATTAAAAACTGACACAACTGTAGTCGCGTAATGGTGAAAGTGATACAAAATAAAATAAAATACTATAGTATATATTGCTAGTATATATTATTGGACCAATAATATAGACTAAAAGTCAATACGTGCTGCTTTGACTTTGATCATTTAGGTTTTTTTTATCTACCTCTTGTGAGTAGCCCTTTAAATGTACAGAAAATATATAAATGAACAATTGATTGAATGAGTGAAATGTATAAAGTAAACTTAGTTTTGTCTGTTGTCGGGTTGCGCAGGGGGACCTTTGACCTCTGACCTCAGTATTTATGACTCTTGGCCTCTTATTGTCAGCTGTAATGCAGGTGTGTTGAGCCTTTGAGAAGTCAGTTCATATTTTTTCCAAAAGAGGGAAGCCTATGCTCAGTGTGATGCATGTAAATTATTAGCAACAGTTTTGTTTAGAGCTGTAAAACTGGCAGTTGGCTCTAAGCAGGTGTCACGCAGTCATTCAGTCCAGCTCACAGTTCATTTGAGTGTCTGCCAGTGAAAGGCGCACTCACAGGTTCACATACAACCACTGTCAAACACAAGTGACGGAGATTCTTCCTCTGGCAGTAAGTCATACCACCTTTTTACCGGCTTATTTTGCTTATATAGACAAAATGATCATTTATCACACTTTCTAAACATAAGTCAAGGATCTAACGTTGAGTTCATCTGTTGAGGTGTTTTTTGTATGTGTCAAGTTGAATGAATCTAATAAGCCTAAATCAAAGTTAAACCACACTGCAATCATGTTTATGGGATGCTCCTACTCAGCATTTTTTTCAACAACTTCTTGAATAACAGCGGTAGATTATAACTTAACATTGTTATTAGTTTTTGGGGGTTTTTTTACTGGAAGAGGCCACATTTTTCCACAGTTTTTACTACTACACCAGTGTTTAGTTTAATGAGTTACTGCATTAACTGCTGACTTATACAGCAGAATGGCTGCAGCAGATGTAGAAAACAGAATAGAAATGTTTTCTTGTTAAAAACAAAAACAAACAAAAATCAATTTTACTTGAATCAGTTTTACATACAGTAAACACTCATCTTTGTTTATTACGTACACAAATCATTTACATAAGTTAAAGTGGTGGAATAAGTATTCAGATCCTTAACTTGAGTAACAAAGTACAAATACAGTCATGTAAAAATCTTCCATTACAAGTAAAACTCTGGCATGAAAAATCCTACTTCAGTATTAGCAGTAAAAAGTATTAACAGCATAATATGCTGTAATATTAAAGTAAAAATTCTAGTTTCATCATATTATATATGATCTAATTAGATTATTAATACTGAAGCAGCAGTGTGTAAGCACTATGTTACTGTTGCAGCTGATCAAGGTGGAGCTAATTTGTAGTATTTTATATATTGTTAACTAGTTAAATCCACTGGTTCCCAACCTAGGGGTCGGATCCCTTCAAAAGGTCACTAGATAAATATGAGTGGTCCTGAGATGATTAATGAGAGAAGAAAGAAGAAAAAAAAGCTCTGATACACAATTCTCTTTTCAGTTTTTGGATGTAAAATACTGGATCATTTGAACATTTATTGAAATGAAACCATGTGAGAAGTTTAGATGGGAAAAAATATACCACTGGTGTCATCTTTAACAATGGGTTGTTTTTTATATTATCATTTGTGTCAAATCTTCATCTGAAAAGTAACTAAAGCTGTCAAATAAATGTAGTGGAGTAGAAATGTAGTGCATTGAAAGTATAATGTAGCATCAAATGGAAATACTCAAGTAAAGTACAAGTATGTTCATTTTATTTTGGGTAACAAAACGTAGCCTGAGGTTTTTTTGTACTGTCATTCCCAATCGGAAAGTGGCCCATGTTCAACTAATTGTCTTGTACAGTATAATAGTGTCCTCATAAGACTCTAGCTGCTCTGCTAATCTGTATTTTTATTATAAAAAGTAACTTTAAGAAAGGTGAATGTTTCTTGTTGGCGATACTGTTTTATTTATAAACAGTGTTGCCAAGATAAGACGAAAAGATCAAGATATATATTGATATTAATATATATTCAACATTCAGTTTCGGAGGTCTGTTCGTGTTTCCAACAGCTGCCGTCACAGCAAGTAACCACCATTAACTACCAAAACATCCACAGTAACTACAGACGAAGGTCACCAGTCAACACCGAAACACCAGCAACATCAATAGTAGAAATACACATCTGAAACCTCATCCCTTCCATAACGCTAGCTAGCATCTCTCCCACTCGCAACTAGTAACTTGCTGGTTTTCTCCCCAAAGTTTATCTTTCATCTGTCTTTCTGGGAAGTTTAAACTTATTACTAAGGTTTTCTGTCCATTATATAAACTAAACTAAACATTTCAAGGTAAACTGTCAAAAGTTTTTATTTGTGAAGCAGGAGGGCAGGAGTTGCACAATGACATAAAATAATAATAATGAGAGGAAGACAAACTTTTCAATGAGGCAGAAGTCAGAGCTGGCAGCCGCTAAAACAACAGAGATCCTCCTCTTATCTCACACTCTACGGCTGTCTGTTTCCACAGTTATCAGCTGGTAAAATCTTATTTTAAAATGATAAAAACCCTCTCTTGAGCCAGCGTTTGGTTTGTCCATTCTGGGCTACCATAGAAACATGGTGGTACAACATGGTGGGCTCCATAGAAGAGGACCCACTCCCTATGTAGATATAAAGTACTTACTTATTTTCAAGTGATTATACACTAATTAAAACAAACTTATCAATATAATATTTCATTTCTGCCAATTGATCCCTATAATACTACACAGGTCCTTTAAAAGCTAAAAATCCCATTGACATTTAAGTACAAATGTTAATTCATTTAACTGTAACTATACAAATAAATACAAATTCAGCCTTAAAACACAACTTTTCTCAGCAGTACTCAACAGTGACTCACATATGTCTAGACAAGCATGCATTCAAATATTTATTAAATATTTATGATTTTGGAGCGTGTCATGATGAATAAAAAATGCTAGAAATATCTTTGCAGATTTTGAAGTAATGCAGTCTAGTTATTGTTATATCTCTTACACTTTATGCTTATCTTTGTAGATGTTACCAATATGAAATCTCTCGAATAGCTCACAGGCTGTTCTCATATCTTGATGTAATGTCCAATTATTAGTGATGCTTTTGAAATGATTTGGAGTATCTGATCACTGAAGCCCAATGTGTGAATAGAGAAGGTTAGTGGACTATAATATGAAATATGCATCGGAAGAGTATCTGATGAGAGATGAGATGAGATGAAAGATGCTGTCATTGACCGGCAGTAACCTCATTGCAGAGTGCATCAGCACTACACACATCCTGCAGCATTTTGGCGTTTGCGCATGAGCGCTCTGGATCATCCCGCCTCTGCTGTCATGTGGTGCTGTGGTGTGGTGGCTCTGCCTTTTCGTCTCTCGTGGCAATTGGCTGAGACAGATCTTTCTATATAGTAGTGATGGCACATTTTGTGAAGTCATGTGACCATCCATGCACGTGAGATCTTACAAAGTAAGCCAAATGTAAATAACCTTATAATTATAAGAAAGTAACTCCCATTTTAATTAATATGTGGACATTCAGGCTTTTGAAATAGTGAAATATTACAAAATTTGAGTTTTTGTTATAAGCTCAGCAAAATATGAGGGGGTTTTATAAGGTACATATCAATGAGATTGAGATGGAAATGTAAGTTCTTTCTGCCTCCCACACTTCTTGACCTTTTGAACCATAGAAGAGGAAGTTGAGGGGAAACTGTCACAGAAGTTCCCCCCTGTCTGAACCAACAGTGGCAGTTCATTTATATGTAAATTATATATTTGGATTAGTGGAGTTTCACTGATACTCTCATTTCCCTGCAGGTGAAAGTATTAAAAATATGTCTCCATAGCTGTGAACTCACATTTCTTTCACAGAGGCATGCATGTGTAAATAGTCATTACTTTTTTCTTTTTTCTTCTCAGTTTACAATTTATTTTCATAGTTATACAAAGTGTTGACCAACAGCAAACATTTTTGTAATAGTCTGTTCTTTCGATTGTTTGCCCCCCCCCCCCCCCCCCCCTGCAGTCTTTGTTTCAACATCCTGTATATCAGGTCATGCGATGAAGTGGAGGTACAGGCTTGACTCGTCCTGTCAAGCTGACAGCTCTTATTCTCAGTCAGAGGGATAAAGTGAGGTTAGCAAACAGTGTTATGAGTGGTTTAGTCACATTGTTAACTTTCAGTCTACCAGCAATAGCTTCTCTTTTGCCCTTGGACTCTTTTAGGTATATTTTAACCCGCTGTGATGCAGTCAGTTCTGTTCTTACATTGTTTTGTAGCTTTAGCATCCATTGTATGATATTATTTTGCATTGCTGGAGGAAGAATTGTCATCCTTTACTTAAGCAAAAATAGTAATACTACTTGTGGTGTACAAATATTTGATTACAAATAAAAGCTCTGCTTTGTAAAGGCTGCTTAAGTAAAAGTAAATATTATTAGGGAAATGCACTGAAAGTAGCAATACAATGACACCTATGACTGTCATACTACTATATTTTATCATTATGTATATGCAGCATTTTGCTGTTGTAGTAAGTTGTAGTGGAGCTTTTATATAACTGACAATTACATGGCTACTTATCTTCTTAATTATTAAATTGTTTGTTCATTCTGTAAGACATCAGAAAGTAGCAACATCAATCAAAAATAGTCTATGTTACAGTGATTCATTTTTACTGTAATTTAAGATTAGAAAAATACAGAAAATCCTCAAGTTTGAAAAGCTGGAACCAAGAAATGTTTGGTAATCTTGCCTGGAAATGATGTAAAAGATGAACGAGCTCATTCATTTTGTGTTAACCAGCTCATCAGTTAAGCAACTATTTACTGTGGGGTAGTTAAATTTGTAACAATACATTATATGTTGTAAGTACATCATATGTTTTGTGTGAAAAACCTTAAATTGTAACTTATGTTGTTAACAGACCTCTCAAATGAATAAATGTGGTGGTTCACAAAGTGGGATACTTCCCTCATATAGTGAAATATAAGTATAAAGTGCAAGTACTTTAGACCATCATTGATATTTTGAAGTAGAGTAGGGTTCAACCTGAAGAAATTAGGATGTTGTATGATTGACACAGAGAAAATTACACATGTGAGTAATTTTTTAAGCACAAAGATAAATATTTACTGGCTCCAGCTTGTCAAATATGAACATTTCCTATTTTTCTTTATTTTTTATTGTCATAAACTCAAAATGATTTGGGTTTTGGCCTGTTGGTTGGCTAAAACAAGAAATTTAAAGTTGTCACCTTGGAAACAGTGAAACACAGACAGACAGTTTTTATATAACTAACAATTAAATGGCTGATTATTTTCTTAATTGTTTGTTCTGTAAGACATCAGAAAGTAGTAAAAGCAATCCAAAACAGTCCTCAAATTGCTTATTATGTCCAAACTACAGTAACAATGAACTGTAAATCCCCAAATTACTGTAATTAAAGATAAAGAGAAGCAGAAAATCCCCATGTCTAAGAAGCTGCAACCAAGACATGTTTGGTAATTTTGCATGAACATATTGGAAAAAATGAATGAGTTAATTTTAAAAAAAGCTGTTTGTAATTTTTTTTTTATTTATTCTGGTTTTTCATCTAATTTTGCAAATGATAATCAAGAAGCAACCTGGAGATTGGTCAGCAATGAAACCTACAGCTCTAACTATAGCTTTAAATACAAAAAGATAATGACAATAAGAGGACGGAAGATGTTATATTTTTAATAATGTAGGTCACAGGATGTGGGCGTCCTTTGCAGTGTGAAGAATGATTTCAGTCAATGTGGAAACTCATAAAACGAGTACAGCTGCTCTTGTAATCTGCTCGCTGAAACCTTCACATATACAGCAGCAGCAGCAGCGGCACCACCACCATAGCCCTGGTTTGCCCGAGAGTAACCTCATAGCTGCAGAGTGTGGAGGGGAGTGTCTCTCTAGTGGATGTTTGGGGGGGGGGGGGGGGGAGTTTCTTAGCATCATCTGTCAAGTGTGTGTGTGTGTGTGTGTGTGTGTGTGTGTGTGTGTGTGTGTGTAAGTCTGTCTGTGTGTCTGTGTGTGCATGCTCCTTGGCAGTCACTTCCCCCCCACCTTCACTCTTTTGGCTTGCCTTGCCTAATATGGAGAGATGAGTCTTGTGGTGTGAGCAATTTCAGCCAATGAGCTTTGCCTTGGGTTGGTTGATGCGTAGTAGGAGGAGTGTCTGAAAGGAAGCTAGCTACCTCTTTTTTCCTGGGTGGGGTCTTTTTTTTAGTGGGAGGGGACAAACTGAGCCGGCTTGTGTTTGAAAATGAATGATATTCAACACAAGTTGTAGACCACAGTAGGCGGGCGAGCCGGGTTTTTATGTATGTTTGGTCGGAAAACTTGAAGTTCAGCACAGCGTTTACAGAAAGAGAAGAAGGAAAGAAAAACCTGTTAAAAAAAACACAAACGGTGTGAAGAATTTGTGTCCAGCAATGCAATGTAAGTACATTTTTTATTTAGTCCTTTTTTTTTTTTTTTACCTCGAGTACCCGGCTTTCATTTAGACAGAGCAGGTTTGGCAAGAAACCGGTTGATAGTAATCTCTAAGGAAATAACTCTGGCTGTGTCATGTATGATATAATGCGATTTTTATGTCAACTGAGGTCATTTATTTCCTCTGGGTTGGCTCCATTGTGGGGGTATCCTGTCTAACGCGGCTCCAAAAGTCATCTTACAGCCATTTAATTCAGTTTACCTCATTTTTTCTCTCTTTCTTTTTAGCTCATTTAGGCTCGCTGTGTATGTGATATGTTAATACAAACCATTAAATGTGTTAAATTGAAGAAAGATGAAGTATGCCCCCCCCTCTCAACAACATGTGGAGGGCTGCTGGCTTGCAGTAAGGGTGTAACCCATTCTGTATGTGTGTGTGTGTGTGTGTGTGTGTGTGTGTGTGTATTTGCCAGGTTGACAGCCATTGTTTAAGAGAAGATAAAGATTTTTGTCAATATTTAACACTGGCACCAATGTGGACAGTAAGGATGCTGAGGATTACGCCCAGTCATAAACTGCTCCTCTGGGTGATGGTCAGAGGCAGCAGCTGGTTGAGGATGCAGATGTATGCAGAGGATTGATTGATGGATAGATTGATAGATTTGATAGAAACCCAATTCATCTCAGACACGATGCATGAGAACTTTGAAAGCAAAACTGAAATATTCAGTCTGTGCTGTTTGACAGGGGAGGGGGGATTACCCTAATTCAAGTGTACAGGCATGGTGGTATTGTGTTGGGGAGAGTCCCTTATTAGATTTGAGGTAGACACAGCTTTGGTTGAGGATGGGGTTGTGATCCCGGTGTAGTAATCAAAAGATTTCAGTGTTGTTGTCTCTCCAACTGTTGCTGGAGTGGGAACAGCTGTGTCTGGGTCTGCTCTACATTCATAATCCCCCCCACCCCCTTTTTTGATAGCATGAATGCAGTTGAAAATAATGATGTCACTTTGCGCAGTGCTAAATCCATCAGATAATTCATTATTTGGCATCAGTTGAGGTGTCACGTGATGAGGAAACTTCACAAAAGCATGCAAAAGATGAAAATGTTTCCTGTTTTTATTAAATAAAAAAAAAATACAATAAAAATAAAAGAGCTGCTGGCCAATTAATCAATTAGGTTTGTTGTTTGTTGTTAATGAATCATTGATTTGAAGGATTTTTCAAACATTTGCTTGCTCCAGCTTGTAAGAATTTGCTGATGATAGACCCAAATGAGACATGTGAAGATGCCACCTTTGGTTCTGTGAAACTGCAATGGAGAATTATCATTATTTCCTGACAGTTCACAGGCAAAATCAAACCGTGGATTAATTGAGGAAAATGATGGATAATTAAAATAATTGGTAGTTGAAACCTTTGTTTTGCTTTTGGTTTTTAAGAAGTTCAAATGGCTGAGGTTGCATCTGTTTCTGTGCAGCGCTGTGTCAGTAAACCACATGACTAGAGGGAATGAATATAATGACATTTTTGAAAGTGATTTTACCAAAGCAGGCAGTTTGTATTTTTAGTCAGATTGTGGGTAAACAGTCATCCCTGTTAACCAATGATTGTTGCAAGGCATTTCTCACTGCCTGACATAAAGTAGAGGGTTGACACACCACAGCTAAATCAGAGGTAACGTGAGCCTTTATTTATGGTATAAACACGACGTCCTCATGTGATGACGACTCATTAGATAAAAATGGACACAGTGTGTAGAAGGAAGGAAGGACGACAAATGGAAAAAGGGGGAAGTCGAGAAAAAGACTTAATGTTCATATTTATGTGACAGACTTTTCCTCAAGATAAGTGTCTAGCAGGTCAACCGTAACTAACACCATAACAATGACGCAGCTAGAAGTAATAAGAGGAGGGAGGACAAGAAGAAGGAGGAGGGGGTTAAAATGTATCCCCAAACACACCCCAGTTTCTTCCCAGATCTGCCTGCCTCCACCCTCAACTCCCCTCAGTAACCCTTATCCTCTTGACAGCTGCGTGGTTGAGGAATCTGCAGCTGTGTTGGAAGTAAAAGGGGAAATAAAATGGCAGTGTGGATCACCCTTTTAACATCTGTCCCCTTTTGCCCTTTAAAACCCTGCTGTAAAAATCAGCAATGAGCTGAAGCAGTCTGTTTAGGTCAGCTGGCTGCTCGTCACACGCTCCTAAATACAATTGATTTTCTCTTACAACAGTGGTGACGATATATGACGCTTTGAGGTAATATGCCTGCTGATTCCCAGGAGCTGATAATGTCAGGAATGCTTGCAATTTCTGTTCCTACAATTTTAGATACAGAAGATTAAATTTTACGCATTTTCACAGTTTATACATATACATATTGGAGGCTTTGTTTGACAAATATGTGCTACTCTAAGAGAAGGGGGTGAAAGATATTTTTGTTCCTGCTCTCTGACCTCTCTGGAGCCTGTTTCTTTCCAGTCGCCCAAACCCAATTGTCCCAACCATCGAGTCATGACAGGCTACAATAGGCAGATGAAGCCACTGGTATGTGTTTTCAGCCCCTTTTTAGATAAACAGGCTAGCAGCAGCAGCACAGACCCCTGTGACGGGGCTCCAGGCAATAACAGAGGCTTGAATGAGAGAGGGAGCATCACAGAATTGTGGGTGTGACGGTGGGTTGAGCCGTGATGGTCTTTACGTTCAGGGGGGCTTTGACGTGGTTCCTGTAGTGAGGTAATGGCAAAAAAAAAGGCAGAAGAGGATCCTCTCTCTCTACCTCTACTGAAACACTGGCTGAAATGTAAATGATGCAGGAGAATTACTGGAAATCCGTCCTCCACTCCCTCTTCTTCATTATTATCTTTTTTGGCTGTGTATCTCAAAATTTGGTTTGATAATGAGAATTTCTACAAGGCTTTCATCAGATTTTGAGCAGGGTGGAGCAACGGAAATGGTTGTTTTGTTGACTGAGCACGGACATGAAGGGCCACGTATTAATTTGTTGCAACACAATGTTATCTGGAGCAAGATTTTTCCACTATGCCAGCAAAACTCCATATGCTCACACACTGTTGCCACACAACCAAATTTCGTCCGTAGAGCAGCCGTGGTATAGACAAAGGTAATGTTTGTCTATAGCTCATAAAGGCAGCTGTAAAGCTTGATCTTGAGCGAGATGTAGCTAAACAAAGGGGTGCCTCTTGAGTGTTTTTTTTTTTGGTCAGCAATTCATGCATTTGTGCACGTTACAGTCGTTTGATGCATTCATTCATGACTAAACTGTATCTAAATATAAGATTTTACATTGAAACGTGCACAAGAGCCAAAAAAAAAAAGGATGGATGTGTAAAGATAACACCAGCAGCAGCTAGAAAAAGCACTGTGACCCGGTGCCATAAACACTCAGGTGTTGATCTTGTGAGGTCTACAAGCCAGAGGCAGTCACACGTCGGTGTGTGTTACTTTGCTGCAATTAGACCAGGAGAGCAATGGTTTTTTTTGTGTCTTTTTTTTTTTAAGTCATAAGGCATCTTCTCAAAGTAGTCCTAAAATAATGTGTGTGTCTAGTTTCCTTATCAAGACTAATTCATCCACACACTGAACTGATGCTCCCACATTACATTTTCATCAGGTAAAACTACTGATACTGACTCAAAGCAAGTCTGAATCTCAGGTTGAACTCTACCATAATAACATCAACATCTACAGATTAAAGTATTTACAGTGTTTACAGCACAAAACTCTGAGATATCGCTTACACGTCAGTCAATAGGATGCAATTATTTCAAGATGAGTCACTGAATACAATGACAGTAAATATCGTGAGTCCATTTTTCAGGTGATTTGGACACATAAGAGTTAACATGTTTAGAGCTGAAACAATAAGTGAATTAATTAATTAGATTAGTGGATCGACATCAAAATTGTCACAATTTATTGGCTTCAGCTTTTCAAATGTGAGTAATTTACTGGTTTTCCTGGTTTGTGATAGTAACTGGAAATATTTGGGGGTGTTGAGTTGTTGGTTGGACAAAAACAATTATTTAAACATGTCAACATTTTAGTAAATAAATAGTAGCAGACTAATCCATCTATTATGAAAATAATAGATGAATAGCTCTCAGCACTTAACATGTTTACACAGAGAGAAAACTCACAATTATTATAGATAGATAGATAGATAGATAGATAAAACTTTATTCATCCCCGAAGGGAAATTCAACTGTCGAGCAGCTCATTAGAACATAAAAACATAACAAACACTTTCACTCAGACAACAATAGCAAGATGAAATAATTTAAAATAAGTTAAGTGCAAAAAAGAGGATGAAGAATTTTTCAATGAAAATTTGAGTTCAAATTGAAATTGTAATTGCACACTCCAGTTGTGGCGGATATGATAAACAATAAAGAGCAAAAATAGAACTAACATTGTTTCACATAACCCATTAACAGACGGAAAAAGTCTCATGTCAAAATCTTTATTTATTCTTGTACCTCATACAGTATAAAGATTTGTATACACTGCTTCGTGTCCTTTTTAGTCTTTGCCATGTAACTGCTGTAACTTTTCTCATTGTGGATTACTGTAACCGTCGTGCTTGTTAAATAAAGATAACAGAGGCCGTGCCAATAACCTCTCACCTCTCTCTTTCAGTGACTGCGTGTGAGCCCACCACCATGTCTGAAGCCGTGGTGATGGAGCCTCCCAGACCAGGCGGCTTCCTGGAGTCTTCCTGTGGTGCAGGGGACAGCGCTCCCTCCCTTGTGGATACAGCAAAGTATGTTCAACACGCACGCCAAGACATGCACTTTGATACCACAGTCTGGGGGTTTATACAATCATCTTTTCACATCATTCATTTTAGATTTGTTTTTGTAAAAAAACCTGATGTCTTTATCTCATCAGTCCTCCTAAAAACAAAACATTCTGCGCTTGAAGTGATTGCAGCTCAGTATGAAACCTCTGAGGGGGATCACAAGCCAAAAAAACTTGGGAACAACTGGTTTAGAGTCAGATATCGTCATAGACTACAACACTACTCGCTTGACAGCTGGTTGGCTCTCTGGACTGGATGTGTGTAGCTTACTGTCTTAGGGGAAGATTTGAATGTCGGTTTACGAATAGGGAAATTACAGGAAACTGATACCACCCAGGGTTACAAATCCAGTTCTCAGTGGTAGTTCACGTTATATTAGTAATTACACAGTTTATTTCTGTACGGGATTATGTTCCTGTCAGTGTAAAATAGTGTTTTTGTCACTTTGCTTTAAATGAAGCTTTATAATAATATAAAAATGTACTTTATAATTAAACTGCACTGTCAGGATGATGATGATCTAATTGTAGATAAGCAGTATGTTAAGAAGATTAACAGCAGGGACTCTCATGATGACAGTGAGCTCAGCCCCAATTTTCCCCGTATGACTCACCGCAGGATCAGTTTTGTGCCACTGGTTATCCCCCATCGGACGTGGCAAAATAGATTCGTCCGGGGAATCCACTCACCTGTGTTTTTCTGTTTCCTTCCTCGTTATTCAGCGAGTCATCAGAGGAAGAGTGCACAGGGGAAAGGGAAGAGGAGATTTGCGCCAACAGTGAAGTCACCAGCAGCACCAAGACTACAGAAGTCTCTGCTGAGCAGACCTCAAATACACAAACAGGTGGGAGATACACACACACACACACACACACACACACACACACACCTGTTGAAATCTAATAAAGAAAAGCCAGCAGGTTGAATTCTGTTTACACTGGCTTTGTCTTGCTTTATATCTTCTATGTTGGATATAGTTGCACTGTTGGCTCCATTTGCTGAAGTCAGCAGTCGTGTTTTCGTTTTTTTTAGTCCTGGAGGAAGTGACCCAAACAGAAGTGAATGTGTGAACTCCACATTCTCTGGCAGCACAACTTGACTTTCCTTTTCCTGCCTTTAAACCCAATTTTGACATTCCTTCCTGTCTTAGTCACAGACGGGAAAAATCGGCTACACTTATTCCAGGTTATTTTTTAGGGAGGGAGTGCTTAGAGGAACCCGAAACATTAGGCCATCTGAATAAAAAACTGTCATTTAAAAACTTCTTTAAAAATGTATAGAACAAATTAGCCTCTAATGTTAAGGACAAACTCACCCAAAAATCATTTTTAATTAGTAAAAATTGAAGAAAATTCAGAAAGAGCAACAGCGGATGGATCACTCTTTCACAACGGACAAACATGCAATAGTCATTCATCTGTCACTCAACAGATGAAATATCATGGTTGTAGAGTTTTCCATGACGAAACATTCCCTACGCTGCCCTCCCTGCCGCTCCATCTAATTGATAAGTTTGGTCATAAATCCTCTATCATTTAATTCCTCCGTATGCAGACGATACCTGACAAAAACATCCTGCTGGCTGTTAGTTCAACGACACACCTTTTTTATTTCTGATTGTAAAAAGCACAAGATGGAATTGGCGCTTTGCCATATTCTAATGAACATTTTAAAGGTTTATTATCTCTGCCAGGTGTGTGACCATGTACTGGATCCATCAGTCTAAAATTGTTTGTGCACATTTATGACTATATGCTCAAGAACGTGTTATGGTTGCAGTGAATCATAATTGTTTGAAAGCCTATTTTATCACACTTTATATATCACCTTTGAATGCTGACTCCTCACTCATCTTATCGAGCCACAAGTGATCAACAACTGCAGCAAAAGGCAGTTGGCTCAGCTAAAAACATGCCTGTTTCAGCCCACATTTTGGACTTTATCATAGCTCAAAATCTGACATCTATATAAAAGTTTGGTCTCATCTTGAACAGGAGTATCTGCAGATTAATTTCATACCTAATATGTTATGATTCACTAAAGTTAAGCACAACACAAGATGAATAAATCCTAATTTTTGTTAGCTTCACTGCCATCTTGACTGTAAGGGAGCCGAGAGGGACAGTTGAGTGAGATTCAGCTCTTCTTTGTATTCTTAGGATTTTAGTTTCTGGGCTTGGGCTGTCATTTATATCAGTATTGATACATGTCATTTTAGTGATCTGTCACTGCACTGGAAACTACAGTTTATCCACAAACACAGCTCACTTCCTGATTCAACACTAGTTCACTTCAGTGTTGAATCAGGAAGTCGGTCTGTAAACTGGTTATAAAAAGTATATGCTGGTCATGTGATCATCTGCTTGTGTTTTTGAGATCTGAACAGTTTCTTTGGTACGTTCCATGTAAATAGCTGATGGAACTGATAGCAAGAGTTATAAAAGTTTTTTAATACATTTTTTTTCCATTTAACTGTTTTAAATACTGTAAAACTATATCAACAATGAAGGGATGTGTTTGGTTGAAAGAAATCTACACCCAGCCAATCACAAGTATTATCTTACTGTCCTGTGTGACTGGGATGTTGCCAGCGGCTTAGATTAGACTCACTCAAAAAACAGGGGTGTCTGTTGCAGCTCATGTGGTGATTAGAGGAGCAAGGAGGATCCAGCACAAGGTTTAGTTGTGCATATTTTCTGGGAAAACTTCTCAGAGGGGATCTGTCATTGAACTCTCTTAACAAGGCCTTGCTCATTATTTCTGAACGCCCTCTTTCTTCACGCCTCCTCTTCCAGTGAGTGCCCAGCGCCCAGACTCTCTGTCATTGCCAGCGGCCGCAGCGGAGCGCAGCATGTGGACGTCTCAGTTTGACGCGGAGGTGAAATTGAGAATAGGGGAATCTGGTCTGGCTGCTGAGACCCCTCTGACAGTCAACCAGATGTTCACCTCAGCCGTGGAGCGTTTTGGCGACTTTACGGCTTTGAGCTGGAAGGAGGGCGAGCAGCAGAAGAGCCTGAACTACAGAGAATACTACCAGTCCTGCCGTATAGCAGCCAAGGGCTTCCTGAAGGTGAGATGCTGACAAAGGTTGTTTTGATTTTGGATGGATGGACAGTGTACAGTTCTTTGTTAATAGGAATAATAATATAGATAGAACAATAATGTGTTATTTTTACAGTTGAGGTATTCCAACTCATCCTGTGGATCCAAATCACCAAATTTATTGATTATAAGTATTTCCTTTTTTTGGTTGTAGCAGTCAATGTGAATTGGCTGTTTATTATTTCAGGTCTTATAATTAAGGTCAGAGCATTCGAATTAAAGTCCTGAACAGTTCAACACTTGTCAAGACGAGTTTGAGGAAATCTGGCATAGAGTGTTACTCAATCAAGGAAATTACTCACATTAGTCTCATTTCAAAAGATGTGAAATTTCTCTGTTACAAAACACCTCAGATGATACAGTGAACTACCTGTCAAACCTCTGCTCTTTACACAGAAAGACATTTTGTTACTGCCCACCCTGAGCCACAGTTTTTCAGTCTCAAAAAGTCTGACATTTCAGTTTCATTTTAAACAATCCTCTTGTATTGTGTTGCCATTTTTAAAAAATCTTGCGTCTGCACATTGGATTTTATGCCAAGTCAGTCTAGACAACACACGACGCAGCACGAAGGAGTCGGGCTGAAATGTCAGCCAGTACAAACCTCAGCTGTTCATACAGGACAGAGCACGCTATTGTTTATTGTGAAACACAGTCAGTGAGCATGTAGACTCGGCCGAGGTCATTACAAACACATACATACGGATATACTTGCACCTGTGTCTCTGTATGCATCCACACAAACTAATCTGAACTTGATGCCCTCCAAACACGCACTCTTGGGCGGGCAGTGTGAACTTGTGGTGAGGTCACGTGATGCAAAGATGATCATAACAGTCATGGCAGTGTGTCTTTTTACACAATCAGAAATTAACAAAGCACAGTTGGGTCTGCAAAGGTTTTAAGTTTCTATCTGCAGGAAGCTGAGAATCACATGCCAAGCCTCATATTACAAAAAACTGTCGTTTTAAACTTGGTCTCAGTTTGGGTTATGACAGCTATGTGTACATTTGTTTGTAAATCTGCTCCATAGAAACAGTCGCTATGGCAATGCGCTTCAAGCTGTCCAGGGATCTGATCATTGTGCAGATCAGCAGATCTCCTGCTGCTGCTTGCAGGTCAAAAGTGTATTCGTAGTGTTTCAGTAATAAAGACAGACTTTGTTTTCGCTATTACTGTAAGTGCATATGTGACACTTCATGAGGAGAACACAGAGGGAAGTGTTCAGTTTCATCTTAATCCATGAAAATAAACAAATTTGAGAGTTGTAAAATCTTAACCTGACAGCAGAGATATTTAAAGTTCCCCTCCCGACATGTTTTAAGATGTATACTGTATAGAAATAGTCTGCTTTGAATAATAATTTGTGTCTGATATGGTAGAAATTCAAGACTGTATAAATATGCAAATAATTTTAATTTCAAAAGTTTGAACTGCTGTATGCAAATGTCTCCCGCTTCACTGTAAAGTCCATCTTCAGTGTGCACTGGAGGCTTCAACTTTCCAAAGCACACTTATGTAAGGTGGACCATGATTGGCTCCGAACTTGTTGTGATGTCACAGCCTAAACTGAGATTTAATGTGAGCACAGAGACACTTTTTCCCCTTCAGCAGATGAAAGTGGAAACAACCTTCAAATGTCAAACTCTGCACATACATTCTTCTGCACAGTGAAGCTCAAACATAAAACTTAAGTAACAAGAAGCAAACCACATTTCTGAGCGGAAGGGGACTCTAAGTGTTCCTCTGAACTGCTTTAAAAGAAAACTCACAGCCCTACTGGATAACGAGTACCTGGCTGGATTAAAACAAGAAATGGTAATGTTACAAATAGTCAAGGAATGTGTGTTTCGTCTTTCTGCAGCTCGGTTTGAAGCGTTACCATGGCGTCGGCATCCTGGGCTTCAACTCAGCCGAGTGGTTCATCTCTGATATCGGCGCCATTTTGGCGGGGTGAGTTTCAACTTAATCTCTGAATATCTCAGTGATGAGCTCAGTGTTTTTTTTATTTTTGTTCTTTCTCACAAAGAGTTTCATGTTTGCACGTCTTCATACCTGAGTGATGCAAGACTTGAAATATGAGTTCACTAGAACACAGCCTTGCATGTCATTCCGCTCTGCACGTAGCCTCTTCATCTAAAGATGTTCGTCTGACTATGTATAAAAAGGAAGCTGGTGAACTGTGAGGTGATCAAATGACAGTAACTCAAACCTCTCTGCTCCCATGATTGCATAAATATTCAGCATGAAGTGCCCCGACAGAAATCAAATCTTTAAGCGTGCTTCCTTCAGGGAGCTGTGAGACACAAATACACTGACTCCATCACAGAGAAACCAAAACCCTGAAGCAAATTAAGAACATAACTATTGATTGGTCAAGGCCAGTTTAGCCCCGCCTGAGCTAGTTACATCACCATACATCTGTTATGTGAGGTCGGGTTTTTCACACTGTCGCCCCAATTGGAGCTGTTATTAAGCTATCCTGTAATTCTTGGAAAACTTCTACGTACTACAGTTTGGATATAGATCAGTACATCAAGTTTCTCCAGGTTTCCAAGTTTCTCCAGGAACCGTAACACATACTAACTAGCATACTGACTGGATTTCCCACGCCTACTCTCTGCTTGGTGCTGATGCATGACAATAAAAATGTAAAGAAACTATTGTCACCTTGTCAAACCAGTCCTGACGAAGCAAAACACAGATCCTGTTTAAATGGTATTAGCATACCACGGCACAGGAGAGCAAAATAAAGTTTTGATTCATACCTTGCTTGTCTCACTTCCCATTAGAACTGATTGCAAGTCCCTCCAATAAGGGCAATACTGTCATGTCAGGAAGTTTTAATATTTTCCCATACTCTTTAAAATAAGGGATGTTGTTTGAGATACTTCAAATTTTTCAAGTAGATTTGTTTCACAGGGATCAAGGAAAAATAATAATACTGCAGATTATTCTCCTCGACATCTGGAGGAAGTCTATTTTTAGTCTGGTCGTCATTGCTGAGAACAACAGTGAGGTTACAAATCACTGTAAACAAACCAGTAATTGAGTTTAGATTCAAGAAAAAAATAGTAGGGAAGCATGGTTGTAGCACATCAGGTTTCACTGTTCTTTCGACTACATTACATATCTCTGAACCCATTTTTAAGTCTCATTAACATACCTGCTGTCACTCAGATTCTTTCTAACACAGTTTCTTTCTAACACATAAGCCAGATGTCTACGTAAGAGACCTGCTAAGAATAGCACAAAGGAATAGTTTCGTCCAGTTCCGTATATCTATAAATGTGAAAACAGAAACTTCTAAGCGTGACTCTCTCTTGACTGTTGCAGTGGGTTTGCTGTGGGCATCTATACTACCAATTCTCCAGACGCGTGCCAGTATGTAGCAGAAAACAGCAGGGCCAATATCATCGTGGTGGAGAACCACAAGCAGCTGCAGAAGATCCTGCAGGTAAGATCAAGAGTTACACACAACATTTTAACACAGTGGACAACTATTTGATATACAACACATGCCAATTAAGGTCTTATACTCTGCAAAGGTGTGGTGAAGACTAGTCTTGCGATACCAGACAGTCGGTCATCTCTGCCTACTTAAGTCTGGAGTTTTCTAAATGCAGGGTAGTTGCCTAAACGGCTGCTAACCTACGCCTACGCCCCTTACATTTAGTAAAAGACACAACCTTAATGGAAATTATGCTCTTCCCCAAGTCTCCTCCATGGTTAACTGCATGTCACTGCCTGAATATGAAGGGCCGCCATAAAGTCTTTGGAGTAGTCCTGCAATACAGGGTTTTTTTATTTTTTTATTTCCTCCCAGATTTAACAATGAACTGGGAGATTGTCCTCAGCCTCTCTGAGCTGTCAGTCTAGTCCATTGTGTTGCCAGCATTTATTGTCAGTTTTAACTACAAGGGCTATACAGAAGGGTGACTTGGCTACATCATGAAAATGAATAAAGATTTAGTGACTTTGCTAAAATACTCACAAAAACAGAAGTGACATCACTAGTAATTATCAGTATTTGCACCTTCAAAATAGAAATGATGTTGACTTTTGTACTCTGTTTGCTCTCAGGTTGAAGACAAGCTGCCACACTTGAAAGCCATCATCCAGTACAAAGATGCACTAAAAGAGAAGAGACCAAATCTGTACTCTGTAAGTAAAAACTCAAAAACACAAATTTGACCCATTTTTACATTTGAAAGTAGTAAATACTGTTGCATTCTTCACATTTATTATAGTTCATGTTTTTTTCTCCATAAACGAGAAGTGTAAAAACTGAATAATAAACTCTCTCAGCTCTCTGAAAGCTTCATTAAGGATTAATCTCCCTTATTATCTGTGACTGATGATGTATTCATGAATGATTTGTCGTGTAGAAATTTAGTAGAGACTAATAATGAGGCGATACTGTGAAGAGTCTGAATATGAACAGTATGTGAGGGTTAAAAAAAAAAGGTTTATTAACTTCAAAGAAACATCAGTTCAATATTTTCTTTTCTTTCTTTGGTTACTCCAGTGGGCGGAGTTTATGGAGCTTGGACGTGATGAGCCAGATGCTCCTCTCGATGAGATAATCGCCAGCCAGAAGTCCAACCAATGCTGCACACTCATCTACACCTCAGGAACTACAGGCCACCCCAAAGGAGTCATGCTCAGCCATGACAATGTAAGTTTTTCACCTGTAGTGTCACATGTTTGTTGCCTGGGACTGACAGTTTGTGATGGGAGAAAGGTGCAGTGCAGCTGACACTTGAGGCACAGATTCAACATGTTATGCTTACAATGCAGGTTTTCATGTCCGTGTAGATCACCAAAAATACCTCAAGGAATTAAAATGACTCAACATTTAGCTATGTGTCTGTGGCTAAAGTGCTTTTTTAAGTGCATTGAATTGTCTGAGTGAATCTATTACAACTTGTTTTGAAACACATTTTATTCTAGTCAAAGTTCACGTATAAAGGTGCAAAACCATTTTTTAATGCTCTGTTCTTCAATGCAGTCATATGCTTCAGAGTGATTCTCTGTGTCTTGTAAAAACATTTATACAGTAGATGTGACTCCTCATTCCTAAATGCATCATATTAATTGTGCTCCTCTCTCCTTCTTTCTCAGCTGACGTGGACAGCACTCTCCACCAGCCATCATGTGCGTCTGACAGAGGCCACTCAGGCTCAGGAGGTGGTGGTCAGCTACCTGCCTCTCAGCCACATCGCAGCTCAGATGGTGGACATCTGGGTCACCATGAGGGTCGGAGGGGCCACCCACTTCGCTCAGCCAGATGCCCTCAAGGTGAGTCCCAAAAGTTGTGTTTATAGGTGGTCAACAGTATGCAAACACGTGTTCACCCAAAACATATGCTTCATTATTTAATGCAGGGATAAAGATTCATGTTTGTTGTCCTCAATGACATCTCTCAGGCTCCATAGTCAACAGACATTATACATCTTTAAACTTCATGTGAGACAGGTACGACAATGAAGTGTGACAACGTTGCTTGTGGACTTTAAGTCTGCTCCATCAGACCTGTAGCACACTAATCACTATCCAACCATCCATGAATTTTCTGCTGCTATCCTGGATCATGTTAATTGATGAATTATATTAAAAGGTATTCCTGTATACAGCAGGGAAGTGCTAACTAAAAAACTGCGAAACAAATGTTATTACAATTCATCATTCTTTGACCAATACGACAGTGAAACATTAAATTGTAGTCTATGTGATATTAAAAACGTCTTGAATTTAACGTGGTGAACATTTCAGAAACCCCAGATAGAAAAAAAGCTTTAGGCATTTTAAATTAATCGTCTAAATTAATTATCTTTGATCCATGAACTGTACGCCAGCTTTTCATTAGATTTGCAAGATTTTATATGCGGTGTTAAAACACATCTGCAATCCCTCTCAAGGGTAATTTCTTTGTCAGAGCCTTTCATTTCATCATCATCGTCACCCCTAATGGTGCATTAACTCAAATTAAGTGTGTAATGTAGTTTAGAGAAGTAAATAAAGGGCTAACCTGAGGGAAGTACATAGGAGATTGTCAAATACACATAAAACATTTAGTTGTTTGTACACACACATAAAACAGTTTGTTTGCAAACAGTAGATTTTTGTGTCACATTGCATAACCATATTTTCAATATTTGTGCTGCAAAACTGCCTTTGGTGTTTGTGTTTTTAAAATATGGCCGCTGGTGGTTTGAACCCTCTTCCTTCTTTTTCTTTTTGGTCAGGGCTCTCTGGTTAATACTTTGAAGGAAGTGCGACCCACAGCCTTCATGGGTGTCCCACGGGTCTGGGAGAAGATGCAGGAGAAGATGAGGTCTGTTGGGGCCAAGTCTTCAACGGTGCGCCGGAAGGTGGCTGCCTGGGCCAAAGATGTAGGCCTGCAGAGAAATCTGAACAAGATGAACCCGTACGTATTTGAAATAACAGCTTTATTTAGAGGTTTCAATCTTTTCTTCAGTGATGGTTTCAAAACTTTTGTTGTGACATTTTACTGAAATGTGTTTTCTGTTAGTACTTTTCTCCCACATCAGTTCTTACCTGGTTTTAGGAATGTAGTCGGTGCACTCTTTTAGTATTGCCTCCTGTCATTTTTGGGTATATATGTATATAGAGATACTAGAATTATATGTGCATCACATTTAATATCTGCTAGACATTTCATATGTGAACTGGATTGAGTCAAACATTCACAGGGGCTGTTTTTTTTTTGTGACCCCTTTTTAAGAAGTGGAGCAGTCGGACGCACACCGTTCACCTATCACATAGCCAAGAAGCTGGTGTTCAAAAAGGTGCGAAAAGCTCTGGGCCTGGACCGCTGCACTAAGTGCTACACCGGCGCCGCTCCCATCACCAAAGACACCCTGGAGTTCTTCCTCAGCCTGGACATCCCTCTATACGAGCTGTACGGCATGAGCGAGAGCACCGGACCTCACACCATCTCACGCTCAGACGCCTTCAAGATCACCAGGTATTTGCTTTGCTTGATTTGATTTGGCACTACTTTTCCTTCCACTTAATGATTTAAAGAAACATGATTCAGAGTGATGAGTTACAGAAATGTTTTTTTGTCCTGCAGCTGTGGTAAGGAGCTCCCAGGGTGCAAGACAAAGCTGCACAACCCTGATGAGGAGGGAAACGGTGAGATCTGCTTCTGGGGTCGCCACGTTTTCATGGGCTACCTCAACATGCCCGACAAGACAGAGGAAGCCTTGGATTCAGACGGCTGGCTGCACTCTGGGGACTTGGGAAAACATGACCAAAACGGATTCCTCTTCATCACGGGACGAATTAAAGGTAAGGTATTTTATTTAAAGGGCCTTTCACCCAAGGAGACTTTTTACACACTTTTAATTAATTAAAACAATCAAATAACCCAAGCAATAACAAAAAACTACCAAGCAACAACAACATAATAAATCTATACCGACGCACATATACATGCTTATATCCTTGCTGATAACACTGTCACTGACTCTATAGATTCTCTTGTACCATTTAATCTCTTTAAGCCTCAGTAAAGTATTTCTGTATCAGACCCTGATCAATTCAACCTGTCTCTTACCTAAATGTGTGTCCTTGTTTGATTTTTAGAGCTGATCATCACAGCAGGAGGTGAGAACATCCCCCCAGTCCCAATCGAGGATGCAGTCAAAGAGGCCGTGCCGCTTATTAGCAACGCCATGCTGATCGGAGACAAGAGGAAGTTTCTGTCTATGCTGCTCACCATTAAGGTAAAAAGCTTATAGACTGAGACCTGGACCTGGTCTAACCTTCACAGCAAGCACAGCTCAGTTTGTCAACTTTAAGTGAAGGGTACTGTAGTGTATAGGGAGACTTGTAGATAACACTGTCAGGAAGAAAACAGGAGCGTTATGGGCTGTTTAACAGAGTGAAGGGTATCAGATGAAGACTGAGGATGTAACTGTATCTAAGATGTGTATTTCAAAGCATGACCAGCTCTGTGCTTACTTTTTTATCTTATCTTAGAGTTTATGTGTCTACCTTGGCTGATACTGTTGCAAAAGGAGATTTTCATCAACAGTAAAAAACTGGCTGTAAAATATTTGTCATACACTGCCATCTGGTGGCTGATTAGCAAAACTGCAAGACCACATATTTAGGACATAATCTCAAATTCAAGTTTGAAGCTGCAAAGTTCATAACAATTAAAAACAGGATGTAATAACTTTTAATTATTTGTCATTCTTAGTTGTGATTTAGTTATTTATTAAATTAGTTTTTCTATTGTTCTTTCTCGTCTGCAGTGCCAGGTGAATGCTGAATCAGGCAGTCCAGAGGACGAGCTGACACCAGAAGCCATTGAGCTCTGCAGTAAATTGGGCAGCAATGCCACACGTGTCTCTGAGATCACAGGTTGCAAAGATCGCGAGATCCACGCTGCCATCCAGGAGGGAATCAACAGAGTCAATGAGAAGGCCACCTCCAATGCTCAGCGCATCCAGAAGTGGATCGTCCTGGATCGGGACTTCTCCATCACTGGAGGAGAGCTTGGTGAGTGGGAACTTTGATGATTTGAACTATTAAAAGATTATTTGATTATTTGTGCTGTAGAAATCTGATTCCTGGACTCTATGACCTTGAAGCTCAGTTAGACCAGGGCCATTATCAGACTTCTGATTATCTAAAAGGACGATGTAAGAGGAAAAGAAACGTGTTCACTGACTGTGAGGACTAAGACACATTTAACATTTGACTTTCTCCTAATTAAAATGAAATGTCAGAGCAGCTGTCAGGACATCATATGCTTCATCACTCGTATTCAAGAGCAGGAAAAACCAATTAGACACAAAAATCAGCATTCATCATGACCGAGCCGCTGTATCTGCACTGCAGTCATATGCTAAAAAGACTGCAGGGCAAACTCACATTTAAGGGCATTTTTAAGGCGAAGTGTGAAAGCTATTCATCAAACGTTTTGAAGAATAGATAAATACAAGACTGCAGTCATCTTTAAATACAAATAATCAAGGATTAAAGCACAATTAAAAATGTTTCCTCAGGGATAAGATGGCTAATCCATGAGTCAGACAAGACGGCTTAAAACACAAAACAAAATAATTAACGTAAACAAACAGGAAGAGCAAACATATGATTCATTAACCATTTGTTTAGCAAATATTTAATGCTCCTCTCAGCCTGGAGAACTGTATTTCTGCTTGAAGGACACTTGAATGTAAAAAGGGATAGCAAAGGTTAAAGTAGGCTCTTGCTGTGTAATTATGATAACTAAAATAGTTAAAGTAACCAGTAGCTGTTTTCTTTGAGACAGTGTGAAACTTAATATGATTAATTCTCCAAAGAAAATTTGAATTTTTATTTTTTATATTTCATATTAAGTGTTAAATTTGACTTTTAGCTGTTTGATCAATTCAGGCCCAATTTGTAACAGCTTCAGGTTTTAACCTTAGAGACAGTGACCTCTAGTGGCTGATTTTATACAGGCTGCAGCTTCTGAGGACACTGCAGATGTGGCCAAATGACCATGTGATTTTAAACAGTAATGGTTCAACTATTTTATTCATTTATTTATTTTTAGATTTTTTTAATGATTATTCAAGTGCCAAATTCATGTCTGTAGTTCTTTTTGAGTAGATATAATTTATTTGACAACAAGGTGAAAACAAGACTGCAATTCACCTTTACATACCATTTTTCAATGATTGAAGATAAACACAAAAACATTGACATGTTTTTCTTGCTATAATCATTCCTCCTGTTCATATTGATCTATATATTGATCTTTTCTTAATGCATTTTAATAGTGACACAAAAATTACAAGATGAGTCACTAACGTTTTAGTGCTAGTTTCCCCTCTTTGGTAACTGTGCTTCCACTTCAGCTTGAACATGAAAACACTGTCCGTTAAGACACTTTTACTAAAAAGATGATTTCCACTTTATTTGACTAACTCATACTTCTGACGCCTCAAATGATCTTAATAAGATCAACTTTTTTTTGTTGCTCAAAACTGTGGATTTGTCTTATCACTTATATTGTAAGCATATTTGGAGATCTTCTAATGGTCAGTCTGAACATAAGGAATAACTACAGCACGTAAAACATCCTTCTTTGCTCATTTTGGCATCTGACTGTCGTTTCAAGACAGACTTAGAAAAATAGAGAGCCATCCTTTAAACTGCAGCTAAGCTAACAACAGAGCTGCAGTTCTAAAATGCTCCAGAGCTGAGCTATAGTGAGATAATTTAAACAAATAAAAAGTGTTCAACAGTATGATTTTGCATTATATATTTTATCTACAGGTCCCACAATGAAACTGAAGCGGCCGGTGGTGGTGAAGATGTACAAAGAGCAGATTGAGAACTTTTACAAAGAACTGGCAACTCCAACGACCCCGGACAACCCGCTGCCTCCCAAATAGAGCTGCTGCAGACACACTTCACCTCATTCATCCAACTTCTCCCTGTCGCCATGTTTCTCTTGTATAAATGTTTTGAATGCCTTACTTACTTTTTTGTTTGTTTGTTTTTGGGTTGTTCGGCCTCGGTTTACATTTGTGGGTGTTGTACAAAAGGATAGCAAAAGAGAAGAAGCCATTGTAAATTTAGCTTTATGATTTTGAAGACGTTCTGGATAAGCTCAACTATTTATTTGTGTTAGTGGTATGAGGAAATGTCCGACAGATAATGAAGGAGCAGCAGCTGTATGTAAGAAGGTTGTTAATTGTACTGTTATACTTGACATGAAGAAAGAGTATCCAAAAATGTTAGTTTATAGGATTTTTTTTTTTTTAAAGGAGTAATTTGTGTTTTGGACGTGTTTCATTTATTTATTTTTTTTGCCAAAGTCAACGTTTACTACTTTTACTCTAGTAAAATTTCATGTTTACTTGCCTTTTACTTGTATACAGTGGTTTTCTTTTGTCTTTATCAGCCTGGATTTAAAGAAAATAGTTCATTATTTGTTTTGTGCATCAGTCCAAAAAACAAAACAAAAGGTTTTCTACAAATGTAGCAGCATCACTCACAGCTGAGCATCCAAATGTTTTTCTTCTTTGTGTTGTACAGACGTGTCATTCAAGCCATATATTTTGCTTTTTGTAAATGTAAAGACTCTTTATGACTCTGGTGACAGCCTACGCACCTGCCTGGCCCTGTGGAAATGTTTTCTAACAGCCCCTCCTGTGTGTAGACTTGCTGTGAAAATGTTAAATATTCAAAGTATGTTTGTTTGCCTACATCATCATCATCACCTTCGCACTCTTCGTCTTTATTTATTTTAGTTTATTTGTCAGCCATTTATTGAACAGGCCAGACATCTCATGCCTCTTTTTCTTGTTGTTTTGCACTCGCACATAAGTAAAAATATCCGAAATTTTAAAAAGTTAGATTGTAGTTTTACAGCAAATATATCAGCTGCATTATCCTTATGCAACGTATATCAAATGTTTAAATGCTCAAGGTTTCCTTGAAGACATTCCATCATTCTTCAAAGAAAAATATTTTAAATGAAGTGAAAAGAGGCTGTTGGAATCCAAAGAGCTGATCTGTATCTGTATATGAAGTGATTGTATATAAGAATATTAAAGGTATTTGTAGTACTCTGATTAAAAATGAAGGTGGGTTTGTTGGTTACGGCTCACTCAAAACTAATCTGACGTTCAGGGTAAAACAGAGCAAACAGCCAGAGAGCAAAATGTGTGTAGTTTGTATCTGCTGTCTGCATTGTAATTTTAAATAAAGGAAATGAAGGTGATTCAGTGCCTCACCGTCAGGGCGAGTGACTTTTACTGCCGCAAAGCCGCATGTGGCCGTTCATGACATGTATCACTTTTTAATTTGAGCTTCAAACCACTTCCATCAACGTCACTCAGTTATTTTGATCTCAGCACTTTCTAATTATTAAGAATCGCGCTGTTAATGTCATTCAGCAAAGAGCCAGGCTTCAAACAGCGAGAATTCACCCGACCCTGACAGAGAACTGGATTCACCTGACCTTAACGAGCTGTTAATGTTGTTTCTTAGCGACATCAGGATGGTAAGATGGAAATATGCATGACGCTGCCGGAGAGGAGAGCAAAGCGAGCGTGTTTCTGTCGACAGAAATGTGAATGTTCATGTGTGTGATCAAGTTATGGAATAAAAGATGAAGATGAATGCTGCTGTTTCTCTGTAGTTCCTTTAAAGTGTGTGAATCCTAACTTATGTGCACTGCAGAGTACAGGTGAGGTCAAAGGTTAACATATACGGAGGCCTCTGAGTTTAAAATGCTGACAGTTTTTGTCTTGTGACCACTTAAAATTTAAATTAATAAGGAAATAATTATCAAAATAGTGACGATCCACTTTCTGTCAATCACTTAATTCATTAATTGAGTAATCTCTGAGCTTTAACTAATACATTCTAATATACAGTATCTTTCCCTCAATAGTACATTTATAGAAAGTCAATCGAGAAACGGTTTATATATAAAATTGTATGAATAGCTAGCAACAAATTGTGGAGCTTTATCACAACATAACAATCATTATACCAGAAACAAACACTGATTATTTTCATTATCAATTAATCATTTTGTCAATGAGATGTCAGAAAATGAAGCCCAAGGTGACATTGTCAGGTATCTTGTTTTGTCTTTAATCCAAATATATTCAGTTAACCATCATGTATGACAAAGAAAAGTGTAAAATCCTGATATTTGAGAGGTTGGAACCAGCAAACAGGAGACATTTCTGCTTCAAAATGACTGTAACAGTTACATCATTATGAATGTAGTTTGCGATAATAGACTAACCCACTGGTTATCAAACTTTTTTGCTTCATTTATTGTATTTTATTACAGAAAGTGTACGAAACCCATAAAAAAACAGTCATAAATTCTGTCATTTTGATACTTATGAGAAGAATCATAATGAAAATAAATGATTCCCCTTTTAGCTGGGGACTCCCTAGAACCTCTTCAAGGGCCACTGGAGGTCCCCAGACCCCACTTTGAGAACCACTAATCATCATTTTTGATCATTAATTTGCAACATTGCTCATGATGATTTTATACACTGAGAGGCGAATTAACCATCTCATCATCAAATTAACAAAAATAAACTAAAATTTGTCAGGTCAGTTATAACATTTTAATATTAATGAGATGGACATTTCATGGCAGCAGAGGCCTCACGATACATACATCTCCTCAGTGCAGAGCTGAGTCACACAGGCACAATTTATTGATCAGCCTTTGCTAATAAATGTCCGTCCCTATAGTGACTTTTACTCGATAGATGGTCAATGCATCATGTGTTATTCCCCGGCCCGCTGCGTGTCCTTTTAACCCCACACACTGCATTGACCATCACATGAACCCTCCTCCACTCACACAGCCATGACCGGGTCAGCCGGCGGTCAATGATCGGACACCAGGGAAACAGTACTTAATGACTTTATTAATAATATGATTTCCAAATAAAAAATAACATTAAAATAACATGTTTTGTCCTTGTTAACAACTTGCATCATATGGCCACATGGTGGCATTGCAATGCCAAGTTTTTATTTTTAAAAATACCAAATCGTTGTTCTTCTGCCATCCAGTTCATTTGTTCTGCCCATCATTTGTAGCATTGACCACATACTGTATATGCGACACATTCCCCCCCCCCCCCCCCTCCCCACCCTCAGTAAAAAACAAACCTTTATAAATACAGGCAACCCTGTCCCCTTGTCACAGACACATTATGACGACCACTGACACAGGAAAGACCCCGTCTGCACATGCCCCCCTCCCTATCCCATCCCACCCCACCCCCCCCCCCCCCACATATTTGCAAGGAACCATTTGCTCTATATTTTTGCTTTTTCCTCGTCCTCTAGAGATCCACACAGTAGATATTCTACCTTTGCTGTATTATACACGTATTATATATAATATAGTCTCACTCCTACAGCCCTGCTCATTGTTTCCTATGATGTGTTTCTTCAGGCTCAGGGGATCATAACAACAAAAATAGAGTGACGATGACTGTCTGTGTTTGGGCTGCGTAACCACAGAGTACAGACTTATAAAAATGATATTCTGAGCGGAAAATTAAACACTCAAATCATAACTGGACATAACACAGAAAATATAATTTTTTTTTTTTGTTTAGCTCAAACGTTTTCAGTTCCCTGAACCAAATTGTGGATTCTGTGTCCTAGTTCTGGTCCAGTTTTTCCAACTGGAAGCAGAGGGGCGATAACAAAGTTTAGATCATCCAGCAAACATTTCCAACACCTGCTTCTTGGTGTTCAGCTGTCATCAGAATCATGATACACAGAAACATACAGGGAACGACCCCCCCCACCCCACCCCTTTAACATTTTACGCCTAAAATAGATTCAACAGGCATGTTTGTTTGTGAATAATAGTGACAAAACATGCCAAAATACAAATAAAGACAATTAAATAACAAAAAAAAAAAAAAAAAAAAAAAAAAAAAAAAGGTTGGCAAGGAAAAAAAAAAAAAAAAAAATCAATTCATATTGTATTGCATGTAAATATTGTATAAAATCCTTAAAAATACAGTTTAGGTAACTACTTAAGTACTTTAGTCATCACAGCCAAAAGTGCAGAGGTCCATAAATAAAACATTGACTGCGGGTAGACAGCGGGGCTTCTCTTGAGTCGGCGCCCCCCCTGGGAACCCACTCCACCGCCACAAGGGGCTGAATGAGTGCCAGGTCAAAGGTCAGAGTTCATGAACTAGGACTTAAAAGTTCCTACATCGATGCACAGAGAAGAGAGGACAGGAAGGTTGGTTTTTTTTGTTGTTGTTGTTGTTTTTTTTGTTGTTTGTTTGCTTTTGTTTTTAAATCGTCTCCTATCGCTGACATACACACTCGCAGATGCACAAACCTCACTCACACAGTCGCAAAGTTCATTCTCAGTAATCACTGCCTGAAGTTCTGTTGACAGAGGCACACCTAGAGAAAATGAGGGCCAGACAGAGGGGTGGGGTGAGGGGCAAAGGGTAGGAGGGGGGGGGGGGGCAGTTACTGTAAGGCGGTGGGGATCCAGGTTTTTTTTTTTTCTTTTTCTTTTGAGTCCTTGCTCAGACGGCGTTTTACAGTAAGAGCAGAGGGAGTGTGTTCATGTCGCTGAGCCCGGCAGGAAACAGAAAAAGAGTTATTAAAGCTATCGCAGCGTCAGAGTAAATACACTGTCGGCAGGAGAGGAGGAAGAGGAGAGGGAAAAAAACAGAAGAGGAGGAGGAGGAGGGGGAAGCAGGGAGGGAATCCTTGATCATTGAAGGTTTATACCACAGTGGGCTGGTGTATGTGTGTGTGTGTGTGTGTGTCTGTGTCTGTGTGTGTGTGTGTGTGTGTGTGTGTGTGTGTGAAGCCTAAAAGGGGCCACAGGAACTAACACACCAGGGGCCTGTTTCACAAAGCAAGTTCACCTCAGTCGGTCTCTCTTTGAGCGTTCTCTGGCTTCACTAAAAACCAAAACACAGTGTCGCTCGTAGAAACGGGTCTCACAAAGATGACTTCCTGGTTCTCTTAAAAACAAAAAGAAAAAACACAACCCGGTTCAACAAACTCGCTCACGCCATTAAGAGGTGCAACAAGACACCAACCAGATGCCAAAAATTGCCAGATCAGAAGCCGAGTAATTAATTTATGATAAAACCGTTGATCAGTTTGGGTCGCAGCAGCAAAAGAATTCAAATTCAGCGACGCAGATCGAACTGTAGAAGACAAATAAGAAATATACGGCAAATATAAAAAGCGATATTCAAGTAGTAGTAGTAATCAAACTGCTGAAAGTAATTGGGTGTAGTTAAGTATGTGTGATTGACATATTAAAACATGTTTGGTATTCCACTATGAGGAAATGTGGATTTTCATCATTTGTGCTCTTGTGTGTTTCAAGGTGAATAGCAGCAAAACATCAAGAGGAAAACTACACAAAGAGTAATTGTGCACAAAATAAGGCTCGAAGAACAGAAAGCTTGATTACTGTGTTTGTTATTCGTGGCTACAAAGAGGGGAACCTCTGGTTAGCTGGCAGTTGTTGGGTTTTTTTTTTGTTACAAATGATCAAGAGAGAATTGGGGATTGTTCTGCAAACTATTTGGGTGACTGATCATTTCAGTCGATAAAAATGCCGAACATTCACCGGCTCCAGATTCTCGAAATGTGAGAATTTTATGCTTTGTTCGTTGCTGGTGAGCTAAAATAAAACATTTAAATGTGTCACCTCGAACTACGAAATAGTACGACGAGTATTTCTGTTTGTTAAATTTTTTTTTTTCTTAACATGATCCATCTATGTATCAGTTTATCAAGGAAATATTAGTCGGATACATTTTTCTAAGTTAGTGTGTTAGATGAACTCTGGTGAAGCGAACGTAAACATGAGTTCATCTGTTTAAAAGCTAATTTTAACAGTCTAGCTTTTATTTCATTTAATAGAAATGCTTGAGTTGGCATTTCTTGTCATTTAGGATCATCTGTAGAAACATTGTGTGTTCATTAAGTCACTATATTTTTTTGTAGCTGCACTGATAGATTATGAACACAGCACTGACACTAAACTCATACGCCCTCTTCCTGCTTCATGTTAAAGTCCAGTTATAAAGTCAGATTGGGACATTAATCTTTATCTTTATGGTTTGCATGGACAGATTTAATCTCAATTAAACCCTGTCTGAAGCAGTATAGTGATACAACTTGGTTACAGGGAGTCATCTTTGTGAGACCGGACAGACTGCTTACACTCAAAAGGTATCAAACAAACACTAAATCATGCTTCATGATGCAGGCCCCTGACAAATACATTTCACTTTTAGGGAAAGAAAATACACAGACCGCTTTGTTTAGCTTATTTTTCTGCCTACACGTCCTTCGTGGACGCTGTTCAAGTGCCTGGAAACTTGGTATCAAACGCTCCACCATTAGTTCAAATACTTCAAAACCTTTTGAAGAGGGAACCTGGATCCTATTCAACAACAACTGAGAGCGCTGTCTCATTAAAACACACAAACACAGCTGAGAGCGACTGTTACTACAACTAATTAACGTATCTACCACACAGTCACCTGACGCTCCCTCTTTAAAAAACACTGAACCTAATCTCAGAAAGCAAGAATATGAAAACATGATCACCGTTGATGAAAGAAGAAGAAGGAAAAAAAAAAATAGTTGTCTTAAAAATTTCTAGAGAGCTCAATTAAACAGAAATCTCACTGACAAAAGGACAACAGCCTACAAAGACACTGGAGAAGGAGTAAGCACTGCAGGGATGGAAGCCATTAAGACAATACTGGATATTCAGGCTTCCCAATTAACACTTGTTTCCCCGAGCAGGGATTTGGAGGGGGGTTTGAGGGGGGTTGGGGGGGGGGGGTCCTTCAATCTGTGTGACCATGGCTAACAGAGCGCACACCCCCCCTCGCACTGCAAGTCGCAGAAAGGCACTAGAGTGGGGCTGTTGCTAGCCGTAGAAAAGTAAAAGCGATATACATTCATAGCTCACAGGTTATCTTAACCGCAATCTGGGAATAAATACACAAAATGCACTTGTAGAAAAATAAAATGTAAAAAAGCGTGGCCCCTATTTTTTTTTTCTTATTTTTGGATTCTGGGAGATAAGTATGGCTACTTTTTCACGGCTTTTTTTTCTTTTTTTTTCCTTTTTAAAACCCCCCCAACCCTACCCACCACTAGAAGGCAATTCAGGAGTGATCCTCTACCGCTCTGGCCGCGAGCAGTCGAGCCCTTTCATGCACGTCGATATGGGAATAAGAGGAAGAGGAGGGTAGAAAGAGAAAGAGAGAGAAAGAGAGGAGGGATGGAGTGAGGGGGCTTCAGTGAGAAGAGGTGGTGGTGGAGGAGGAGAGGAGGGTGGCTGTTGGTAGGAGGTCAAGGCTCAGCTTTCAGTGCGAGGAAGTAGAGGGGAAAACTCAACAGAACATATGTTCAGATGGTTCAGACAACAGAGAAACCTCATCCGAAAACAGACACACACACATACGGCACGCTTCTCAGTGTCTTCATGTACAGTGTTAAGTGTAAGGACCTGGGAGACAAACGTGTGCATGAATCTGGATTTGTTTGGTGTGTGTATATGTGTGTATGTGTGTGTGTGTGCGCGCAAAAGGGGAAAAGGAGGGAAAACCGACTGTTGTTTGTGCTCGAGCGTCACCAACAAAAAAGAAGTCAGTAAACCACAAAGACAACATCTCCTCTTAAACCTCGGCAGCGCTCGCTCACACACGCACATGACTCGAGAATATGTCGGGAGAGAAATGAGCTCCAGCTGACAGCAAGGGGGAAGGGAACTGGAGTGTTCTGCCGAGTAAGGAGTGTGCGTGTGAATGAAGAGGAGGAGGAGGAGGAGGAGAGGAGAAGGAGGAGGAGGAGGGAAGTATTGGGTTTGCAAAAAGGAGGGAGCAACATGAGTGCAGGAGGGCGAAGGAGGGGAAGTGGGGTGCATTCCTCAGCTCTGCACAGAGGCTTGACACTCGCAAAAAAAAAAAAAAAAAAAAGAGATGTGTAGTGAAAATCCTGACTGTAGACGGAGTTCAGCCACTCCGGTGCTCCTCTCCCACCCTCCTGCCACCAGCTCCGACACTCCTTCTCATACCTCCTCTTCCTCCTCCACCTCCTCATTCTCCCCAGCGTCACGTGAAGGTGGTGTGTCTTCATGTGTTTGTTTGTGTGTGTACGGTAGTTGTTCGATGATTCAGTCAGGCCTGTGAAACAGCTGCGACAGACGTGGCCGCTCTTCCCCTCTTTGAGGGGATTGCGGCGAGTCCACCTCTGCCGCCACCGCCCACAAAAAATCCTGCTTCCTGTCACGTGGCCGTCGCTTCCAGGTAGCTCTGTAGTTTGCGGACGGTGGACTCGTCCAGTGAAAAGAGGTCAAAGTCAAAGGTGGTGTTGGTCACGTTGAAGTGGCCCGTCTCCTCGATCAGGTTGACAATCTGACACACGGGAAGAGACACAGACATGGAGCAAAAATTTAAAAAAAAACCCTCAATTAATTAAAACAACAACAAATACAAAAAAAAGTACCAGTGTCACTGTTGCCACATCCACAGGTTGTAGCAAACACATTACATTTTATTGTTTGAATGAAAAAAACCTCACATACATGTTAAAGTCACGACTAACGAGGTCAAATCTCTGACCTGGTGAAACTTATCGCATCTCTTGTGTAAAGGAGTCCAGTGAGACCAACTATGCAGCTCTGACTTGATAAAAGTGGGAAAGATATTTTAAATTTACATCTGTTGAATGAGTGAGATGTTTTACATTACTTCTTAAAATCCAACTTAAAAAAAAACTTTTATTAATCTCAACTTTTTTGTTTCTAGTTCAAAAATGTTTTGTCATTTTTACAGATTTGACCTTATTGTATGCATTTATCATTATGTCATTTAATTGTGCTGCTTAATTGTTTCAATTTTTTTTCATTTATAACGATGTTTGGAAAGGTGCTGTATAAATCAAGCGTATGACTTTACAGCAAACATTCACATTTTCACCGTGTGGTTTTGTATTCAGGCTGATATTACTGAACCAACGGATCATAGTGAATGTTATGACTTCCTCAATAAAAGAAGGGACTGAACACTTTCAACAGAGACTCGTCAACATGTCAGGACTAAAAAACTGGGACCGCTAGGCTTGTATTCATTGTGAATGGGAACTAGTTTTACAATCCAGCAGAAAGTTGGGGCAAATGTCTTCTGTTCTGTTTCTGTCCACTGAAATGTGAGCGAAAACCAGCAAAGAGCATATTACAGAATTGTTCACTCTTCGACTATGTGAATATTCATCAACTTGTATGTGATTGTTGCATTACAAATTTCAACATTGCATCCTGTGAGGTAAGCAAAAAAGAAATATTGCAAACAAGTTAATTCTGTACTCAAGAAACAAAAACAATGCAACAGAAAAATGAAGTAGTTTCTCGTGTGTAGTACAGCTGCTACACAAATCACCATTGGATATCCAGTTGGAGCAGATTATGTAAATTATACACTCAATGCTACACACCAATAAAACTACACATTCATGAGAGGTGGAAGACTGCTTTTAACATAACCACCATGTCCCTCAAACCACATTATTCAAGGACAATTTCAGCAATATATGATCTTTTTGGTGTGTGTATTTTTAACACGGTTATTTCTGTATTATGCTTTGTAGTGTGAACAAATTATTATCCGCGTATCGGAGACATGACCACACACACCTGCTGCAGGACGTTACGCTCCCTTAAAGCCATCAGTCTGCGATGAAGGTCCACCAGCTCTTCCGTGTACGCCTGAAGAGTTCGGACGAGGTGACAAGAGGAGAAAGACAAAAGAGAGGAGAGAGTCTTGCGTCAGTAGAGAAACTCGTATATTTGAATTTTCTGTCTGTTTCTCTCTCTCTCTCCGCTTGTTGAACATTGGCAAGACATGTTGAATCTCTCTCTGAGGGTGTTGTAAATTTTAAAGTCTGCAAATCCCTCCGAGACAAAGTTGTTATTTTAAGGATTTATACATAGACTTGACTGACACTCAAAACAAGATCATTACCGTGCCGTTCTTAGCTGTGATGGAAATATTTGGATTCGAGATCAAGTGTGTAACAAGATTACGATGTTTTCTAGTAATCAATAATGATGTTGAGGTTTCATTCACATAATCTCAGACATCTGTTTGTTCTCTGATTGAAAAACAGTGTGGTGAAACAAACTGAAATACACTAAATCACCGACACAAAGCGCTTTAGTGTGAACTTAACTATCAACAAAATCTATTTCAGTGAAACACGGCAGATGTTTTAAAGTGAAGGAGTGATACGATCATTTTATGAGATTTTCACTTTATCAGTACTTGATTTCTTTTCAAAAGGTTCATAGTCTGTAGTCTGTTTACACATCTGGATCAATTCACTTGCCTTATTTCCATCTTGAATTCATTAATGCACTCATTGAACATCGTGTGTGTGTATGTGTAAGAGTTAAAAGCATAAAAAGTTTGATTTACCCTTCCTACCTTGTCGTATCCCTTCTTCAGCACCTTCTCTGAACGAAACGAGGAATCTGGACTCTTTCTGCCCGACACCTACGCTCGGACAGAGAAAGATGAGATTGGAGAAAGAGCGAGGAAAAAAAAAAAAAAAAAACACAGAAGAGGAGAGAGAAATTACAGACAGAAAATACATGAAAAAAAGAGAGTCTATGATGTAAGACCATCGGAGAATGTGGGACATTGATGACAGCTAAGGATGATCTATTATGCACATTTCCAGGTCTGCATTTATATTCTTCAGCTCCACTGATCTTCTCAACAGTTCAAAAAAGTGGCAGTGGCTCAGGAGTTAGAGCGGGTCATTCACCAATTGAAAGACTGGTGATTTGATTCCAGGTTCCTCCAATTCACATGTCCAAGAGTCCCCAAATAGCTCCCGATGGGTGTGCAGACACCCTGTGTGGTAGCTTGCTGCTATGTAAGTGTGTGTATGTATGTGTGTATTAATGGGTGAATGTGGTTTGCAGTAAAAGCACTTTTAGTGGTTGGAAGACTACAAAGGTGTTATATAAGTGCTGTTCATCTTATTTACTTATCTAATACACCTTTACTCAGCCCCTTAGTTCAGCGTCCATCTGAAACGGGCTGTTTTAGCTCCTGTTTTGATTGGTCAGAATCAGGAAGCTGCATCATGGCACACTTGTAGTCGCTTGGCAGGCTACATCAAAGCATCATAAAACAAACTATAGAAGTAGGATTTTCGAGTCCATATTCAAGCCGGAATCATATTGGAAATATGGCAGTGAACGAAACAAACAACACATGGAAAAACCTTTAACAACTATCCACGGAAAATGAAAAGAAGTCACAAACGAATCATTTAGACTTGAATGAAGCCCTGGCTTTTGACTTGCAGGCAGCATTTTTTCAAAAACTTTTTAAAGATGTGTTAAATGTAGCTATCTGACATCATAACAGTTTATAAAGGACTGGAAAAAGCACAATGGCTTCAACTTAGTCTCTTGTGTAGCATCACTGCATTAAAATACAGCATGTAAGTCTAAATTTATGCCTTAGAGTGCTTTTTAATACTGTTTTAATCATATAACTCATGAATGGCTTTTTGAAACAAATCAAGCAACAAAGCACTTAATGTTGGAATATGATCATGAATCATCTCGTCATTATCACCAAGTTTATATTCTGGTCAAACTGCTCTGGCTTCGATATGTCGTATTAGCAGTGAAGGGAAGTCTGTCTGACTCACTTTGTTATTGGAGGAGCTGTGTTTCTGCGGGGGAGGAGCGGGGTCTCGACTGGGGCGGTGCGAGCCGTCACTGCTGTCACTCTCGCTGTCCAGGCTGAGTCTGACAGGGGCGACAGGGCGAGGTCAGAGGTCAATCACACACAGACAGACAGAAAGAACATATTGTCATATTGTTTGCTGTTGTACTTGCATGTGTGTGTGTGTGTGTGTGTGTGTGTGTGTGTGCGTTTGCGTGTCTATGCATCTTAGAGTGCAAATTTAATTAGCTGCCAGTGTGGGGTCGCCACTCAGTAATACAAATCAAAGTCAGCTCTTTTCAGTTATGGGCTTCATCTCATTTCATCATTTGTGAAGGAGACAAAACCACCTAGTACTGTGGGTGTATCTGTGCACCCAAATCCTGGTATATATCTTTATTCCTCTGTGCTGTAAATCTCCATTGTTGTCCAAAAACTATTAAAAACATAACCAGTGAGTCACAGCGCTGCACTGGCTCACATGTTCCTTCACCATGAATATTATGGTCACGGTGGTTTGTTTAGGATTGTGGTTACCATAACAGAGCTTTACTAATTTTCTGTGCTACATATCACAACCTCTCAGCTTTGCACTACATTGTAAAGAACTACAGTGCAACATCAAGAAGTTGAAAATAAGAAATCTATAGAAAATCACCAAATTGTCCGTTAAGGCTTTGAGACTATCTTATCAGTTTACTGCATGTTACACTGTGCAAGATGAGTTTGATAAATGTCTGTGCAATCTGTGTTTGTGCAATATCAGTTTTGATGAATATCAATTCTGATGAAAGCCTGTTGACTCGTAGTATAAACAACCAGAATATATATATGTTAAAAAAAACATATGCATGCAGAGACGTGTCATTAACTTCAGTAATTAACATTTGTGATGCTTTCTCATGCTGTTAAAACATAGCAAATCAATAATGAAAGCTTTGGCCACAGCGCTGGCACTTTGATGCATCGAAACCTCAAAAGAGGAAAAAGACAAGCGTGTGTGTGAACCCTTTTGCAGCCCGAAAAAGAGGGGGGCATAAAAATGCAGATTTTGAGGGTGAATTTGAGGTTAATGTGTTTTAATGAGATTTCCCCACGTTTCTCTCACGATAGTAAACTCTTGTCCGGGTCAGACCGAGATGACACAGTGTTGAAGGGCACGCTTTAGAGAGACTGACCGAGAGTCACGGTTGGGGGGGTTGGTCTTGATGGGGGTCTCCTCCTCCGAGCTGCTATCATCATCATCCGACTCCTCTGACTGGATCTCCTCCACCATAGATCGCAGGGGGCCTGAGAGAGACGGATAGACACACAAACTTTAACACTGCTGACCCTGACACAAACTCATTTTATCTTTTAAGATTTTAGAAGTGACCAAACGCTTGTGTTTTCTATACTGTGGCTTTTGGT
Source organism: Scomber japonicus (assembly GCF_027409825.1). NCBI lineage: Eukaryota > Metazoa > Chordata > Actinopteri > Scombriformes > Scombridae > Scomber > Scomber japonicus. Next base: position 24,380,978 of record NC_070584.1, on the reverse strand, counting down.
CATTGTATTTAAATGTGCTGTTTTTGTTTCTCTGTTATGTTCATTTTACTATTTTTAATAATTGATCATGTTTAATTGTTATCATAATCTTTCTCTGTTTCTTTGCTCTGTGAAGTACTTTTTCAAACAATACAAATAAAATGATCATTGTTTTTGTTTTATTACCTATAAAAAACAAAAAAACAATGTAAACTAAACCATATTTCAAAAGCCTTTATCAGACCCAAACACTTCACGTTAGATCTTCACTTCCTGAATGTTCATCTCTCTTGTGAAGCCAGCTGTGTGGTCTGTACCTTGCCCTGGTTTCTGTCCTGGCTCAAAGTCCGAATCTGAACTGGAGTCAGAGCTGGAACTGGAGTTGGAAGGACTGGAGGGTGCCGACTGCTGCAGGAGGACGAGGAGAAGAGAAAAATATGTAAGAAATAATAACTGAGATAAGAAAGAGATGTGAGCTGGTAATTCTCATATTCAAGATCCAAGACTTGGAATCAAATGAGATCCAGCTTTCAACTTTGTTTGCTTAAATGCATTTGTGTAATAAATCTATAAAAATATAAATTAGCAAGTGTAGAATAAAATATGGTGATCATACAATGAACAGCATGTCATAAAATCCTTTCATTTCAAAGCTACCTCTGACTTTGAAGACGCTTCATCCTCTGAATTCGACTCTTCGGACTCTGGAGGTTTCTTGGGCTCCTTCAACTCTTGTTGTGTGTCGTTTTTGCCTTTGGCCCAGCGACCCTTTTCCTTGGAAGGTTTCTTCTCTGCGTAAGGTTGACTGGCTGCAGATGATGAGGAGACGCGGGGAGACGTTCCTGTGAAGGCCCCGCCAGACTGTGCCTTCGGCCCCTCAGAGCTGCCTTTCTTCTGCTTCTTAGCGCTAGGTTTGGGAGACTCTACCGTGGAGGGCCGTTTCCCGGGGGCTTTAGACTCTGTGGGCCCTCCGCCTCCTCCTCCTCCTCCCCCACCCCCTCCACTCCCAGCCCCCCCTCCTTTAGGGGACATGCTGTCCATCTTTGACTCCTTCAGTGTGAGTTTCGGCTCTTTGAAGGCCGCCTTGGGTAGGACCTTTACTTCATCTTTCACTTTGATCTCTGACGGCTTTTTCGAAGACGAGGATGAGGAAGAGGAAGGGTCGCGGCCACTCTTGCTGCTTCCATCTCTGTCGTTGTCCCCTTTCGATGTGGCTTTGCTCTCAGAGTCTTTTCGGGGACGTTCCCTATGCTCCTTGGTCACTTTGTGCGGTTTGGGTCCTTTGCTGCTGCCACCACTTCCTTCTTTACTTGGCTCCTGGAGAGAAATAAAAAAGCTGGATGAACAGCAGCACTGTCATCATCACTCTGCTCTCAAAGCACCCAGCTCAGGGACTCTGAAGAGGTACAGGCTCAACTGCTCACAGACATCAGTCGTGCCAGTCTATTCTGCACTGTAGTTACTGTATTTACTGAGAATCAAGTGTCAAACAGCTTTTTTATCAGGATAACTTCAGCCAAAACTACAAAAAGTACTAATTTCTCAGTTGGAACCCATTAGTCCAGAGCTGCAACAAATTATTATGTTTATTATATTCTTGATTAACCGCTTTGTCTATAAAATACAATTAAATAGTTTTAATGCTTCTTATAACTTCAGAGAGTCAAAGGTGACATCTTCAAATGTCTTGTTTAGTCCCTCCAACTGAAAGAGAGAGAAATGTACACCCCAGGCTCTTTTCTCACCTCTACGCGATAGTCAATCACAGTTTGAAGTGGCTGTCAATGTTGGATTGCGGCAGTTACAGAAATTGATGGACATTTCTGATCTGACATCAGAAAGGTATGGGTGAAGATTGTTCTTGAAGCTATTTGACTGTCCAACAAGTTTTGACAGAGTTGGTTTCTGACACAGCAGGATGAAACCGAGTCTATTTTCAGCCTCGTGCTGGTGCTGACCTCACGCCTGCTCATGCCATGTAAAAAACATGGATTTCTAAGTCATGAAGAGGATGATTAGTTAAAAATAAAGTTGCCAACATACGTCTTGACTCAAAACCAGATTATGTAGAAAAACCTATTTGTAGTCAAAAATGTAAAAAGCCAGTCATTTCTTTTTCAGTCAGGCACGAAGAACAACACTGGTCTGTGAAGGGTTAATACAATAACTGTGACAATGATGGAAAACTGTTGTAGTTATCCTGAAGATCTCACAGTGCAATGCAAAGGGATCAACTTCCTGATTTCCTCTGATATGTCCCGTCTCCTGGTAGATAAGCTGGCTGAGTGATACTGCATACAGGCATACAGATGCTCAAACACAGTCGGTAGTGATTAGAGAGGCCTGAGTCAGCGTGCTCTGAAAGCTGATTGGATAATTTTGTTGAGGACATACAATGCTCATTTTGAAAGTCAGCCATACTTTTTTTTCATTTAAACAAAATGTCAATAAAGTGACTGGAACGATTAATTAAATAGTGAGGTTTTCAGTATAACTACGATGGAGAGTTTTGTGTTAACATTAACCAACCTTTGACACATGCGAGGTCTTTGTCTTCTTGGGGTCTGAGAAGGCAGAGAGTGGGATAGTGGGGAGCATTGGGTAGTCTGGACTAGGTCTCGACACAGCTTCGGCCCCCTCTGGAACCACCAATACCTAAATAAGAGAGACAACAGTTAAAAGAGGCTCTGTGTTGGTGTTTAAAGCCACCAAACATCACAAATGCAGTGTAGCAAGTGTAGAATAAAATATGGTGATCATAAGATGAACAGCATGACATAGAAACTCAGTTTGAAAAAGTGGGATCGTCTTCATCGTATTCAACGACTAGATAATTAAATGTCACAACAGCAGAGATTCTTTTTGAATTGAGAGTGTACACTACAACCAACAGAGAGTGTTGCATTATGGGTTGTTTATAGCCTTAATGTTGCTAAGCTAGTGAGTTTCTTTAAGTTTGTTACAGCTTGTTTGTTGATCAGGTGTATAAAAAAAGACACCCTTAAATGTATCACGGAAAATCATTTTTGGCTGATTCTTCTGACAGGAGAGAGAAAGATCTGACTGATTGATGTTCTGCTTTAATGGAAGTATTTCTGTTTCATGAAAAGTACTTTCTCCTTGGATTAATAATATCTCACAAAAACCTTTCTATCAGGATGAGTGAGAAATTGTGTTGTACCTTCAAAAAGTCTATTTGGAAAATGGGGGTGCTCTTATATTTAGGTTACTACGATATTTGGCCCGGGCTTTTATTTAACTCCACTGAAGACAAATTCAGGCTTTTATATGAGAAATTATAGTAAAATACATCATGTAGTAGCTGCTACCACTGTACTATTGTGGATAGCAGCACTGCTATTGATTTTAGTCAGTCATTCAATCATGAGTCCACTCAAACTGGCAACCAGCCCGGGTGTGTGTGTGTGTGTGTGTGTGTGTGTGTGTGTGTACATGTGTGTGTGTGTGTGTGTGTGTGTGTGTGTGTGTTTTTTAGCCTCACCCCGCCAGCTTTGATCAGCTTTCTCCTGAATTCTTTGGTGGGGTTGTTGAAGGTGAGCTTCTCACAGCGCAGGTGGTTGACAGGCGGGTTTCCCTCCAAGTTAAGGAACAGGTCATAGTTGAAACACACCTTTTTTGGCTCCTCCTAAATAAGGAACATAGAAGAAAGATTGTTTTTTAGTCATTGTGTCATTTCAACCGCTCTGTAACGGCCTGCGCCACACAAGCTCGTTTGTGTTTGTCTTTCTGCATCACTGCCCAAGACACACTCACCTCTCAATACCTACATATTTCACAACAATAGATAAAAGCTGAATGAACAAACGATCACCCTGACATGGCTGGAGCCTGCTCACTGATAAGAAACGACCTACATTCCTGGGAGAAGTAGAGAAGCGGACGATTATAGTCGAGGGAAAGGCATTAAAATGCTCTGGAGGGATTTTATAAACAGAAATGTCTTTTTTGTAAATGTAGAGATGGATGAATGGTTGCTGATGTTTATACTACTCGTGCTTCCCTTTCTGTATTTTCTTGATCTTTTTGACAGATTTGTTCATTGTGTATAAGGGTAATTGCACATAAACAGAGGAAGCACATTTCTTGGATGCAGTCCAGTAGTCTAATATTATGAAGACTTTCAGGAGACGATGATACACAAATGTGAACGTATATACATCTTTGTTTCATTATTCATTTAAATGACTGGTGGAGACTAAGACGCGCTGGTATAACAGTGTCTGCTCATTTTTATTATTTCACTTTCATAAATGTCTCCATGTTAAAAAAAAAAGTTTTTTACTGACATTCATTAAATGATCTGAACCAATGTCACGTAAACCAGTCTATAAAAGGCTCTGAACTGTCGCTGAGGTTACATGTACTTAAGTAATCTCATTATTCTTGGCTTTCGGGCGGTAACCTGATTTCCAAAACGTCACGTTAAAGGAAAACCAGTTTCCTTCATCAAGTTAAGGACTTAACCTGGTTAACACTGGTAGGTTTCTGCTGGAAAAACAGGATTTCTCCTAAATAACCTGGATTCGTGTGTGTGTGTAGAGGCCGTCCATCCATTCATTTCAATAAATCAATCAATATTATAGTTCCTGCTGCATTTAAAATAAATCAATTTACTACACTCAAACCATATTGAAGTGAAAATAACTACATATGCCCCACATTTCGAACAAACTTGCACCATTCTTTCTTTCTAGTATTTTTTTTTCTCTGCCCAAATTTCTACACTTACACTCTCTACATGGTCAGTAGTATACAGCCAACTTATCTGTGTCCATTTTTCTCACCTTGTTCTTGAAGTAAACCTCAATAGGCATGAGGAAGCCCGCGTAGCCCGATTCCTCTACTTTGTACGGAGGCTCCTTGCATACTGCAGACAAACAGAAACGAAAATACAGTTAACCGTCGAGAGCAACACGAAAAACAAAAAAAAACAGCTACACCCTCCAAAGTTTCAAAATGAGGTCAGAGACAAATTACGTAACTTTATTTGTACATTACAGCCGTGGCCAACTGTATACTGTGTCACCACGACAGTAATGAACATGATATTTATTGTTTAAGAAGTAGTTTTTCATATAATAGAAGATTAAAAAAAAAGATACCCTGTGTTTTTAACCTCTAGTAGCTCTGTGGAGCAGTTTTTTTTAAGAGTGGGTCTCTGTTTTGTTTGTTTCGTGCACGGTGATAGGTTTCCAATAGTTTCACATTATTAAACTGAAATACAGGTAGCCGTAATGTCCCGGAAACCGCAGTGGTGTGGCAACGAAGGCAGAATAGAAGAAGACTGCATGCTGGTAGACATGAATTTAAGAAATGCAACACTTAATAATAACGCTTTGCAGATGAGTTTTTTGAGGAAGGAAATGCACTCGACACTTGTTAGACATCAAGGTTACACACAGTGCGTGTTGGTGGGTGACACTCAACTAGTGGTAAACTTCACAGGGCACTTTCTGCTGTACTTCATACTGCACAGACTTTGTATTATCCCCCTATAGTCAAATATGCTTTCAGAGTTTCAACTTTGTAGATGTGTTTAGGCATTCACTAAGATGGGTTGTTGGAGCTGTTATTAAAACAGTCAGGAACGTAAAATAAAGAATGACACATGGATTATTGGGCTGCACCATTATATAACCATTATCCTACCTGCATTTTTTAACCATGTGTGCTCCTCTAATTATTTTACATTTCATGCTATTAATCTCTGTGCAATTAGTTTAGATCCTTACACATTTTAAATGTCTTGTTCTGCATTTTTCTAAGTTAATGTATTTTATGACATGTTGCTTTGTCTCACAGACAGCGGGAATGTGTGTTTGCATGAATGTTGGGATATTGTTATCTCTGCCATCTTACCTCTCTTGGGTTTGGGGAAGCTCTCATGTAGGCGGAAGACAACCTTCTCTACAAAGTGCTGGATGTCACCGGTCTCTGGCCCTCGGACAAACACCATCCAGTCATGTGTGAAGCCCTCTGATGTCACTTTCTTCCTCAGCTGGGCTCTGTGGCCCAACTCCAGCTTCACCTGCACAGTGCACTGAAAAGAGACAAGGACATAGAAAAGAGTCAATAATTGTGTGTTATTACACTGGATCTGTGAACTACAGAGGCAGAGTGAGAAAACATTTCAGATCAAGGAGGAGATGACAACGTCAAATCGAAACATGTCAGCCGTTATCTACGCTTTCAGCATTTTGTGGTGAGCACAGCAAGGTTAAATAAATGCCTTTTTGGACATTAATCTGTATGTGAATGTTTTCTCACGATAGAAACATTTCATGTAACCGGCATTACACATCATACTACTGTATAGTAAGTGTGCTAAATGAAATGAGTCGGCCTAAAACAGAGGAGAAGTAGAAGACAAGTGCTGGGTAAGTTGAAGTTTACCCTACATGATGTTTAGAATAAAACAACTAGAGTGCCATGGTGCAAATATATGAATTATCAATCAACTTAGTAACATTAGTAATAACGTAGTTAGAAACCTGTCAGATAAAGAGAAGCGGCATTGTCCTCACAACAGATAAGCTGAAATTGGTGAATGTTTAGCATTGATACTCGACAAATTACTGCCAATTAACTGCTTGATTAATAGTTTTTCTCTAAAAAGTAGTATCCGTGTTCCTTGCTTGCACCAGATGTTACATATTATCATGTTTTTCAAAGAACACATATCACAAATGTGTCAGACTAAAAAAAAACAGAAATACTTTATTCTAAAAATAAACAGATGAATAACCTGAATTTAAATTGGTTTATCACACTCGTTGACTTACTTGCTTATGATAATAATAATAATAATAATAATAATAATAATAATAATAAGTAAACAGCAGCTGAGACACCTTTCAAACTGAGGTTTCTTATGAAATAAACATAAGAAAAGCCAGTGAGTAAGATTAACCCAAGGAGGGGGGGCATTATTCATTGGCTTCTGATTCAAGCTTGTGCAAAAACCTCCAAATTTCTATTTTGAGTGTGTGGACTTTATTCTTGAGGGGAGCGGCCGAGCACTTGGCCTGGACAAACACAAAGCGGGACCGGTGTCGGGAAGCTCCCTCTGGAATGGGAGTGATTAGCTGCCCAAACCAGTGGATCTCAAAAGGTTTGTCCAGAAGAGGGGCACACATTGTTGGGCTACCTCTCCTCTGCCAAGAACAATGACGGCAACGGGACGAGCGAGTGACACCGAGCGCTGGTGTGACAGGGCTGATAGGCAGAGTAAAGTGAAGAGGCCGCTGAGATGTGGAGAGCAGAAGGGAACGAGAGGGGGGACGAGAGGGGACAGAAAGGCACTTTATGTCCAGGGGAGGACTGAAGAATGTGGGCATTTGGCTCCGGCACTGAGCGGCTCGTGAGCTGGGACTGAGTGGGGGGATTAGAGGGGACCGGATTGAGATGAGCACTCTCACACAGTCTCTCTCTCTCTCTCTCTCTCTCACACTCTCATACACACACACATACACACACACACACACACACACACACACACACCTCTTCTGGCTGGCACTCTGCCCGGCCATTCTGTGGCAGTAATGCCCTTAAACTCCAGACTCCACCACACCCATAGAGAGCAGCCGTGGAGTCCCTCCAATCATCAACACCTCCCTCTCTCCCTCGCTCCGCCCGACGACTCCACAAAAAAAAAAAAAAAAAAAATCAGGAATGTGATATGGACAACACTAAAACCAGGATGATGGTGGACCAAAAGGAGGACACCGATTCTCCACAAGAAATTAATGAGAACAAATTAAAATGCTTCAACGCGGGAAAAAACTGACAGAATTCATACAAATGATCTGAAAATTAAGACGTTACGATTACATTGTGATTATTTTTACAACCAATTAATCCAATTGTCTTCATAATGCATGTTTTGCCCAAGACTTCTAGAGCTGCAACAATTAGTCAATGAATGAGCTAGTTATTATTGTCAACAGAAAATGCATTGCTACTAATCACTACTTTTATTATTGATTCAAGTATTTTTTTAATTTATTCTGATTCCAGCTTCTTAAAATGTGAATATTTTGCGTTTCTTCCGTCGTCTTTGACAGTAAACTGAATATTTTTAGGTTGTGGACTGTTTGTCGGAAAAAAATAAGACTTTTGCGGATGTTTGGAAAGAGTGATTTTTGGAAACAGTGACATGTTTTATCATTTTTGGACATTTATAGACCGATCCACTAATCTATGAATCAAGAAAAGACTTCACAGATTAACTGATGATGAAAATAATTGTTAGTTGTAGCCCTGAAATGTTTAAAACCCAAAGATATTCAATTACTATCAAATATGACAAAAAAAGTAGTAAATCCTCAAATCTGAGATGTCTGAACGTTCATTTATAAAATGACTGAAAAGATAAATAGATACAAATAAAGGTTGCCTGCAGATTAATCAATCAACTGTTTGTTTCAGCTCTAAAGAGAGTTTAAACTAATGATTATTGTCATCATCAATTAGATGTTGATTGTTTTCTCCAACATTCTAAATCCCAAATATACTGAACTATGATATAAAACACAAACCCCCCCCCCCCCCAACTCATTTTAGAAGCCGAATAAAGGAATTTTGAAATCACTTGAGTGATGATCACAAAGGTTCATTTTCTGTCAATTTGCAAATGTATTTACCAGTTCAACAAAATAAAGCCAGGAAAAGAAAATTATATTGATGAAGCTGGACACGATGAATTCAACTGAGTCTTAAAATATTAAACTCAAGACGAATTAAAGCCAGATATCAGAAACACTTGAGTGAGCAGTGTATAAACATACAAATAAAAAAACTGACTACTTACTATAATTTCTGCCAATAATCATAAAATTTTAATCCTGGGAGGCAACATGAGTCTGAGAAAGTAAATACATATTAAGTGAAATGTGTCAAACTGCCTGAAAATATGAAACAGTTTCTCAATCATTCAACTCTTGTCATATCAAATGGGCTAAACTACTTTTGGCATCACATTTATATTTAGCTGAACTCCACTAAAAAGGAAATGTAGCAACGCAAATATAAAAAACAGACCACACAAAGCCACTAAGACTGAGATGATGCTTTTGAGCCCCTCTCTCTCTCTCTCTTTTTCTCACACACAGTGCTCCAATTGAGGGGAAATACAAATTTTGGCAGACACACTGGCTCCCATGAAAACAATGAACTCCCAGCTGCCATGTAAATAACACCCCTCATGACCATGTTAATCTCTTCCAGCTAATAAACGATTGAAGTAAAAGTCAGAAAATTTCCCTCGGAGAGGAGAGCAGTACACACACAAACACAAACAATCATGATGGCGGCGATGGCGCTGTCGCTTTGAGACGCAATCCTTCATTTTGCCAAACACGTACATATCTAAAAAAGACAACACAAATAGACACAACGGTTACTTGTATTGGAAATCACGTGCAGGCATCTTCAAAAGCTGCATGACTATTTGTCCTGTCATCTCAGCTGCAGCGTTCATTAACATATATCCACTCGACGAGCTGCAACGATTAGTCAATCACAAGTAAATTAAGCACCACAACTTTTCTTTAATAATCTGTGATGGAAAATTGAATATCTTTGGTCTGTAGACGGTTGGTTGGCTCAAAATAAGAGATTTCAGATTGCATCTTGGACTTTGGTCATCATTTTCTGGCATTTTATACACCAAACAACTAATCAATTAATCACAGCATCTGCATAAGTCATGCCTCTACTCTACTGTCCGTACAGGATGTGGTTAGATTAATCAAACTGACTCCTGGCTGTGTCAAGACGCTGCTGCGAGCATCAACTTAAATAGATTCAAATGAAACATTAACAGACTGGACTCGACACTGTTCTGGATGTGACTGCGTGGCGAGAGACCAATGAACATTGTGAATTTCACACACTTTTCACACAGTTGCCAGTTTATTGGTACACAACACTTGGCTAAAAATAATGTACAATACAACAGTTTATTGTTTAAAAAAGCAAGACCATTAAACTACAGCCTCTAAAAACGACCATAAAGTTGATTTAATCTCTCTAAAGCAACAAAACACAACAACTTTTAATTTCATTGAATGCTTGTTGGTAGAAAGCATTACTTTCGAGCTATGTGCACCAATAAACTGGCAACTGAGTGTATATTTGTGCAATAAGGGTGAAACATCTATGGTCACGTTCACAGAAGCACAACTTGACTACCTTTCAACTCGTAGCTGAAGACTTCCTCTGGATGATCTAGTTAAAAACTTCAAAGGGGGCCAACGCTGAATGGGTACTAGTTCCAAGAAAGTGGCTGGGCAACTTTCCATGGGTGTGTGTGGCCTTACCATCTGAAATATAGTCTTGAATATAACCTCAGGCATTTAGAGAGTAACCCATTTTGAAGCAATATCTCCCCTACAGTAAGCAGATATGTAATTTGGTTCACCCACTTATCGGCCTGTGGAGTAAATCATGCATCTCTTTGAGGCTGACATGAATCTTTAATAAGTGAGAAACAATGCAAGTATATTAAACGTGAAGGCTTGAACTTGCAAGAGCAAATATGTCTTTAAATCTATTTTGTATTATGTTTTTCTACATGTTTTGGACTTATCATGATCATCCAATTCAAGGGTGCTCATCCTAACTGGAGTCAAGTTCAGCCACACTTGGGATTTACTCAGGTTTTCCACCATCCTGCGTGCGTGCATTTTAAAGTCTTGCAACCCTTTGAATGAGGCGTGCATTAAACATTAACCAACTGTTAGCAAATACTCCTTAGATATCACAGAAGTTGTGTGATGGTTTCTGGTGCTATTAGCCCCGTGTGTGAGGTTTCAGGCCGCTGGCAGTGGAGACACCACCCCGCCTCTCCAACCCAAACCTGGAGAGGACAAATCTTTTCCCCCGGCGCCTTGCAGCGGCTCCTTAGCCTTTAGCCCACGGCCGACACTCTCCTGCTCTCCTGGTAGGTAGACTAGCTTAGCTTAGCTTCACCACCACCCACCCCCCCTCCAAAAAAAGGTTTTCATAGTGTTGAGCGGCGTGCATGTGCTTATTAAACACAGCAGAGCAGATTAAACCCCAGGTGTGGATCTCTTTGTGTGCCCGGTTGTGGCTGCAGCTATGCAAGCGGTGCAGAGCAGTGTGGGTAGACTGAAGCTAGCTAGCAGTAAATACCGATGTATGAGTGCCCAAAGCTAGCATAGCTCCAGAGCCAAACAACTACGAGTTCATTAGCAGCAGGAGCTTTTTTTTTCTTCTGGCTAGCTGAACAGATGATTCATTCCTGCCCTGCCGGCGCAAAGCCTGCTGGCGTTTCCTGCGTGAAAAGTTCAGAGCCAGCGAGGCGACAGAAAGGCTACTCTACCTGGTTCTCCATGTTCCTGTGGCCTCAGTGATTGTTGTATTTATTTACAGCGGTGTTTGCGGAGCGTCTCCCCAGCCTCGGCTCCTCATTGTGTGTCAATCCAGCCCCAGAAGCGGAAGGCAGACGGCTCCCCTCCCCTTCCAGACGGCTGCTGGCAAGCAACCAAAACAGAAAGCTCGCTCGGCCAATCGGAGCGCAGGGAATTTAAGCCCTCTTGAAAGGAGCCAATCAGAGAGAGGGGTAGGCGGGGCATAACTCGAGCCGCAAATACAATTAAAGCATTTTGTGGTGGTTGTCTCGAGTGACAGCGAGCATGTCCCAATGGCTGCTGCCCTGTTTCAATTGTAAAATGCACATGATGTTAATTGATTAATCGGGGCTCGATTGTATTGGATTTACAATTTGAGCCACTGATGGCCGTGCTGTAAATGCAATATCAATAACATTAACAATCAAGTCTTATCTTACTTGTACAACTTTCTCACATTCTTCTTTTACAGAATAAGTTTGTTGAAACTTCTAAGAAGTTCATAGTTTCGTTTTTGGGTCACAAACAAGTCTTATAATAATACATCTAAGCGCATTCACTCAAGTACTATATAAGTACAATGTGTTTTATGCTATTTTATATTTTCACCATTACATTTATTTAAGTATTCAGATCCATTATTTAAGATAATGTACCAATATAAAAATACTCCATTACAAGTAAAAGTCCAGCATGAAAAATTCAACCTAAGTTAAAGTACATAAGTATTTGCACAAAAATGTACTTAAATGATTGCAGTAAAAGTAGTGGTTTGGTCCCTCTGAGTGATACATTATTATGTATGGCATCATTAGATTATTAATACTGAAACATCAATGTGTAAACAGCTTGTTACTGTAGTAACTGCTGGAGGTGGAGCTAGTTTCAACAACTTTGTGTACAGTTAGTTCGTTTAGTCCAAGGTTCTCAACTCCCCTCCAAAAGGGTCACCAGATAAATCTGAGGGGTCATGAGATGATTAATAGGAGAGGAAAGAAAAAAGATCTGATACACAAATCTTTTTTTAGGTTTTGGACTTTTTCTTAAAATTGTCATGCAATATTAGATCATTTGGACATTTTATTGAAATGAAACCATGTGAGAATTTTTGGTGGAGCTGTCAACAACTCAAACACTTGAAATGTGACCCAGACTATACATTGATGTTTGTAAGATGTCAAAGACAAAAAGGTTGGAAACCACTGGTGTCACCTTACCAATGTGTTGTATTTTAAAAGCTTGTTATATTATCCACTGTGCCAAATCCTCATCTGAAAAGTAACCAAAGCTCTCAAATAAATGCTGTGGAGTGGAAGTATAAAGTTGCATAAAATTGAAAAAACGAAGTACCTTAAATTGTACTTAAGTACTTGAGTAAATGTACCTATCTATTTTTGATCAGTTAATAAAATATGAGTTAGAGCAAAACTACCAAACCAAACAGTGTATGAAGTTGTTAAAATAAAAAAACTTCAACAACTACAATATAGAAGTTACTGCATCATTAACAATCCAATAATATGTAACATGAATAGGGGTCATTCTGCATCAACATGTTTACTATTGATACTGATAATTTTATTTTAGTAAAAAATTAAAATGCAGGACATAATCTGAATACCAGTATAATTAAAATCATGCAGAAGGCAGTTTTTCAGAAGCAGCGCGTGGTAGCCAACACGAGAAGTATATTACATTGTATCCTGTGTTAATTTTTGTAGCGCATAAATCAGAATAGCTAAATTGAATCAGAAGTAGTGAGGGACTGTGTTTTGTAGCATTAATACAAATGCTTTGTAAACGTGGGTACATTTGGATGAAAGTATTATTGCCGCCAACTCCACAGGTAGTCGTAATAAGCTTACTCAGCCTCAGTCCAAACTGCTCCCATCTACTGGTTTCATTTCAAATGCTTCATCTGAAAAGAAAGCGTTGTGTCTGCCAATCGAAGAGATCTCTTTAAAACAGAGTCAGGGAGTGAGGGCCCTTTACAGTCAAGTCTCTCCGGTGCTAGACTTTGATGTGAGATTATCGGGGCTCAGCTACGAGGCAGAAGGTCACCACTCTCTCACTGGCTCAAACTGATCCAGTTTGCCTCTCACCCAAAGCTGAGTTAGAAAAAAATCCCACCTGGCTGGCAGACAGAAGATGAAATCCTCCTTTTCAATATGCAAGAAGAGAGAAGAATAAAAATAAAGCCACTTACCACAGATTTCACATACTGGAGGTTTATAACAATTAGAAATACATATTTTTCAATACAAAAGTACAATTTATAAACTAGAAAGACCACCTTGCACCAACCAGTGAAGTTTACATCCATATCAGTCTAGACTCATATAATATTTATAGTGAAGATTTTTATGGGATTTATTAAAAGGTGCATTTTCCTTCACATCCTTGGTCAATAAAGCTGATTCTCATTGAGAGTTGTGGTGCTGAATAGAATATTTTGATGTCATGGTGAAGTTGACCTTTGACCTTTTGGATATAAAAGGTCCTCCCTTTGTCATAATATCATATTTGACATTTATGTTATCATAATTAGCGTACAAATTCTTGAGTGATGGCCAAAATCTAAATCAGTTCATCCTTGAGTTCAAGTGGACATTTGTGCCAAATTTCAAGAAATTCCCTCAAAGTGTTCCTAATATCACGTTCATGAGAATGGGACGGATGGAGGTATATAAATAAGAATGTCAAGAAAGTCAAGAATGTTTAGTACAGTAAAAATGTCACTGTTACTTCAGGCAGTTTCATTCAGATTAAGATCTCTTTTCTAAGAGAGACCTGAGAACAACAAACATTCATACAATCAGCAGACAGTCAGATCACAATCAGATCTGCACGGAGCAAAAGAGGCCCATGAATGGGGGTTTGACTGTGCCAGTCTTTTTGGGATTGTTCACAGTGCTCCTTGGTCAGGTAGTTTGGACTCGCTTCTGTCACCGCTTCCTTCTTTACTCTGATTCTGGAGAGAAAAAAGCATTTGGATGCACATGAGCACTGAGCACTTCTTGGGAAGCAAAGGAGTAAAGTTAGAATCAGATTTGATTTGGTTTATTGACAATATTTGGAACTGAAGTTAAATTTTGGTCTAGTTTTTAACTCAGACCTCACATTCAAAACACATGTCAAGAAAAATAGTTCAATCATGCTTTTTCCACCTCAAAACGATCATCAAAACCACACATTCATCTCCTCCAGACTTAATTATTGTAACTCATTATTCGCAGGAATCGGCCAAATCAGCATCTCACCACTTGCTGTCAGTCTGTTTTAGAAAGGATTTTAAAATTTTACTGGTCACTCTTAAAGCTATTCATGGCGGGCTGGCCCCTTCGTACATTGCAGACCTGCTGATTCTTTATGAGCAGCCTTAGATCTTCTGGCAGGCCTTAACGCCCCAACAGATTAATAACAAAGGGGGTTTGGGCATTTTTCAGCCAGGGCCCAAGATGATGGACTAGCCTGCCAGAGGATCTAAGGCTCGCAGATTCAGAACACAATTTTAAATCTCTTAAAAAACCTTTTTTTAAATTATACTTTTATACATGTGCTTTTATGTGATGTATTTTAGCTTTTAGGACTAATTTCACTATTGTGTTTTGTTGCTAATGCTTTAACTTAAAATGTATTTATATGTGCTTTTGCTGTGTTTTGTTATTAACTAGCACTTTGTAAGCAACGCTACAATAAGTAAAGTTATCATTATCATTATTATTATTATTATTATTATTGGGATTAATGGAAAATGTTAGTGTTTTTCAACCTAGACCCTATTTCCCATCTTTGTTGGGGTAAGTGACTAATGGGGACAACAATTTTTGGAATTGATCTAGTATTGAGCAAGAGCGCTTCAGTCACAGCCACCAAACGGGCGTCAAAGTGCGTCCACTAAAAGTGCTTGTTATTGCCACTGACAGGCTCAGATTGTTATTAAGTGTCTGCCAACGAAAGTAAACACAGGAACAAGCGGCCTGGAGCAGCTTTATGGCTAACTGCATAGGAAACTACATCTAGGGCATTTTGCTGACTAACTGAACCACCCACACCGATCTGTTTACACGTATTGAGGCAGACTTTCACCGCGGCTGGTATGTAAGGAAACTAATAAAAGTAAGTCAAATGATGGACTATCCCGTGGACGATTATGAGGACGATTGTGAGGCATTTCACTTTGACTGGCCAACTGTATTTATTTGAACTGGAGTACGCAGATACACAGAGATAAAATAAATGAAAGAGGAAAAACTTTCAGAGTTATAATAACAATCTCTGCTTGTCAGTGGCAAAAACAAGCACTTTTAGTTTACATACCATCACCACGTTAATCTCAGTTGCTTTCGAGGGTTACACTAAGACCCAAAAAGATTGGAAAATAGGATCCAGGTTGAAAAATGCTGGGATTTCCCTTTAAATCTTTATTTAAACCCTTATTTCTATTGTTGTCCCTGGTGTTTACACATTCCACTAACCATCAAGATAGCGACAGGCATTTAAGTAAGTAAGAACTATCTTACTTTGCAGGTAGTCACCAAGCAAAATTATATGTGTAGTAAAAATGTTGGCGCAGTAGATAAAAATAAAAAAGTAGTTAAAGTTGTATGTGTCAGGAGTAGCAGGAGTGAGAGGATGGTGTTTCATAATGACCCATCCTCTTATCAGCAAACACTGGCTTTTACAGCTTTGAAAATTCACACTCTTAAACTAGGTATGTCCATTAAAGCCTCTTTCATATCCACTCCCTGCATAATAAAATTTACTGAACACTCAACAACTGTAAAGAGTGGCCAGGTATGTGTGTTCAAAAGTGGCTCTGAGCTCTCACTCCAGTGCCAGATGTGGTGACTCCGGACAAGTGCACCATCTGGCACAGCGGGATGAATCCAAGTCCTAACTGTGCCTCAAGCTGGTGCTTGAAACATGACGGCTCACACTACAATGAACCGGTAATTAAAATAAAAGTCTGTTTTCTATGCATTAGATTTACTTAAAAGGATAGGTTCACACATTTTCCAATTCTCTCTTTTAAAAAACAGTCAGGTTCACTTTGCCCCTTTTTCTAAAAAGGTCAATGAGATTGATTAGAGCAATCATTCAACCTGTGACACTGTTTCAGCGTATCTAATCGAAAAAACATGAGAAGGCTGGGAGTGACATTGAGAGGATTATACATGTGTCAGACCAACCTCTGACACATGAAAGATCTTGATCTTTTTGGTGGGGGGCATTGGGCAGTCTGGACTTGGTCTTGACACAGCTTCAGCCCCCTCTGGAACCGCCTTTACTGCCTATAGAAAAACAACAGTTATGGTGTGTCAATCTTTACAGCCACAATGCACTCTATACACACCAAGAGGTCTCAAATACAGGCCAGGTCCTTTATTTACCTTGACTGAAGACAAAACCAGGCTTTTATTTGAGAACTTATGATATAATATGACCATACTGTCATCAGTCATTCAACTATCAGTCAGTCAGGCAGCCTCACCCCTCCTGCTTTGATCAGCTTTCTCCTGAATTCCTTGGTGGGATTGTTGAAGGTGAGTGTCTCACAGCGCAGGTGGTCTACAGGTTTGCCCTCTGGGTTAAGGAATAGGTCATATTTGAAACACATCTTTTTTGGTTGTACCTGGAAGAAAACAACACAATAAAGAGTATTATATTAAGATAATGTGTCCGTTTAAACTGCCTGTAACACCCCTACACATATCTACACATTTGACCCTAAAAGATAAAAGCTGAATGAATAAACTATCACCCAAAAAGTCAACAAAGCAAAACAGATATGGTTGTTTCAGCTCCAACTAACATTTCTGAAAGAAACTTCTGTGTAAAGAGGGGGGCAATTACAGCTAAGGAAAAGAAGTTAAGATGATCTTATAGGACTAGTGTGTAGGATTTAGTGGCATCTAGTGGTGAGGTTGCAGATTGCAACTAGCTGAACACTCCTCCCCTTTAAAGCATGTAGGAGAGCCTACGGTGGCTGCGAAAACACGAATGGCCCTCTCTAGAGCCAGTATTTGGTTTGTCTATTCTGGGCTACTTTAGAAACATGGCGGGCTCCAAGGAAGAGGACCCACTCCCTATCTAGACCTGAAGGACTCATTCAGAGGTAACAAAAACAATGATTCTTATTTTCATGCGATCGTACACTAAAACATATTTATGAATATTATATTCCGTTTCAGCCATGTCCGCTCTGCCAGATGCCAATAAATTAGACACACTGCACCTTTAAGTGAGTAAATGTGGATGATAAATAATTGCTAAATTTTGCACTCATTTGCACATTGCTTCTTGCTTGTTTTCCTAACAGTTATTTCCACTTGATGTTGACAAATTGGTCCATTGAACATATTATACAAGTTAACTGCACAAATCTAAAGTCTGAAGAATATTATGGAGAATTGCAGGAAACAAAGGTACACACTATAATTGCCAATATAATTGTGTTTTCATGTGAATGATTGTCGGTGATACCTGGAAAAAGAAGGAAATAAGATGACTTACAGTGCAGGTTCCAAAACATCTTCAAAAGAACTGGCTTAGCAATGGGCAAGCATTCAACATGTCTGTCAGGCCTTAAGCAAGCGTCAGTGACAAACAATAACTCTAAACATAATTTCCACTTCGTAAAAGGAAACTTCACAAGATATCTTTAATTTGCACAAGCTCTATTATCAACTCTCTGATAATCGTTGCAGACTACAGCTGCAACAATTAGTCAAAAAGTAGTTAAATGATTGTAAAAAAAAATCTTTCAATTACATCTGTCTTCTCCCTCAATGAAAAAATGATTAATGTCATTATTCTTCATTTCAAATGTGGATAGATGGAAGATGTCTCCTACTTCACTGAAAAGTTCATTCTCAGTGTTGCAATATTTGCCCATATCCAATAACCTGTTGATATCTAAGTCTTTCAAAAGGTTTAAAAGTAGGTGTGTTTTCCCTTCTGACAGGAAATTTGGGCTTTTCTTTTGGGCATGCATCGCTACTCCAGCCTTGTAAATTCTTGGCTTTTTTACAACGCACAGAGCTCATGTGGCCATGTGTCGCAAACAGCGGTAAAAACCCTAATTGAGAGGCATATTCCAAATGCAGTGTATACATGCACTCAATCCTCCTAAAACCCAAATAATAATAATATCGGCATATCTCACATCAGATAAGGCCTAATTCAGAATATCCAAACAATAATATGCTGTTTACATGACCTGTATCAAATTCAGAAGATTGTTATATTCAGAATAATAGTTGAATATTAGCGTGCATGTAAACGTACTGTATGTTTAGTTTTGTAATCTGATAATACACCAGTGCGTACACAGTTCACTTAATTTTACCTTGTTCTTGAAGTGAACCTCAACATGCACGAGGAAACCTGTAGAGCCTGACTCATCCACTTCGTATGGCGGCTCCTTACATACTGCCGACAGACATGGGAATCTTGATGAGAATACTGGTAGGTGTGATAGAGTACTGAGTGTGCAGGAGTGTCCTCATTGGTGAGGGGAGCTGCATAATGAACCATCTCCTCTAACTGATTTTGTGGAGAAACTCTACACAGTACCTATATGCTATAAATGTGTGATGCTATACTTCTTGACGTCTTTTATGAAGAACATAAACCACTTTGAACCTTTATGTATGAAATGTGCCACACAATTGAACTTGTCTTGCCTTAAATATACACTGAGTGATAATGTGTATGCTTGTGTGCATGTACAATAAAAGATCCACCATACTGTACCTCTCTTGGGTTTTCCATCATGCAGATGGAAAACAACTTTCTCAACCAACTGCTGGATGTCGCCAGTCTCTGGCCCTCGGACGAAGATTGTCCAGTCGTGGGTGAAGCTTTCTGATGTTTCTTTCTCCTTTAGCTGAGCTCTGTGGCCCAACTCCAGATTCAACTGCACTGTGGACTGCAAGGAGATGAGAAGAAACAAAAGAGTTAAATACTGCACTTTGCATTGTACATATACAGTGGTGTCCAAACGTCTGAGACTACATTGAAAATCTCTAATAATTTCATGTAAACCAGGAAATAATCTGAAACAAGAAACATTAGAAGTAATGACATGTAAAATGAAGAAGAAATACTTAAAATGCTGCACTACTTCTAGGTTAAACCCACTTAAGTCTTTTTTTACAAAAGGTCAGATTTTCTTGAGTTGTATCCCTTCCATCGACGTACGCATTCAAACGGCACAGGTGGATTTGATCTACCCATCAATTTATCAATGACATAGTGTCAATGGTAAAGATGGCATCAGAGTGTCAGAAATCAGATTGTTATTCAAAGAAAAGACGAGGGTTTCTCAGCATCAAATCATGGCCAGACTAAAGGTTTGTAAACAAGCACTGCATGAAACACTTTGCAAAAACTGATCCGTTGTACCATATATAAAAAACCCAAGGCAAACCAAATTAAAGAGAATACTAAACTACTAAAGAGATGTATGACGATGCAGAATCAAATCATTTATCTGTTGTCATTATCTGCATGTTTCACTCCCTGTGGTGAGCCCAGCAACTTATAATGGGCAGTGAAGAAGAAAATACACATTAGGGCAGACGCGTGATAACCAAGTGACGTCTGAGAGCAGAGCCTTGCTAACTCTTGCCCCTGACGATCTCACCTTTAATTGAATGATGCCTGAGAACAGCCCTTTGATCATTCCTGCTCCCTGATGATCTTTCTTTGTTAACATCAACATCTAACTGTCTAAGAAGAACCACCTTCCCCCTTGCTGAGATGGCCCCAGTTCCTACCTGAATGTAAATGCCCTCCCCGCCTGCTCTTTTATTTCTTTTCACTTGCTGATTACTGCAGTGACCTTACTGTATAACATGCCTCCGTTTCACTTGCTCTGGGTCAGTCCACTGATATCATTAAACACCACCATCACAGCAAACTTTGAACAGGGACTTAAGTGATTTTCTTCAACAGCAGCCATGGAGTCCTTCAAATCATCATGACTGCCATTTTACCCACAAACTCAAGAATGAGGACAGCTTAACACTGGACTTTAAACCTCATCTAATGGTCTTGTTCAGCAGATGGAGATAGCTCAGCTGATTCCATGTAACATGAGTATGGTGATAATTTTGCAGAGTAAATCCCCTGAGGAAGACTCTAGGGACTGTTGTGGAAATTGTGAATGACTCTGTGTCATGTATGAAAATGCTCCTTAGACAGGCAGACAGTAAGGGTCAGACAGACGTCTTCTTTATGATTGTTACCATAGTTGTTACAAAAATTGTATGTGCTACACTGCATAGATAACATAAGATACTTAGCCAAAGTTAATAATAGAATATGATGTACTGTGAAGGAGGAAGTTAAATATTGCAAGACTTGTTTTTTTACACCCTGCGCGCGGAAACAGGAAGCCTAATCAACTAGACACAGACATACAACTTTGTGTTATCAGAATGTCAAATGGTCAATCAATGGTCAAGGCGGGAACTGAACACTCACGTATACCCCTTGTATGAACTGTATAAAAGAAGAAGCGGCTACTCCTCAGGAAGCCTTTTCTTTTGTAACCTCTCGCCTGGGCCCTGCCTGAATAACAAAGCTTTCCTGTCATATTTTGCGGGGGGGTTTTTTTTTGGGGGGGGGGGGGAGGATTTACAGTCTAGTTAAGATTATTTTGACCATCTATCGTCACTATTTAACATAAAATAATATAGCCTACACTCAAATGTCAATTAGTAATGAAGCTGAATGACTAGAGGACACTTAAAATTACAAGATTTTCACTGAAATGATACACGAGAGGCCCAAACTGAGACTAGGTAGGTACACTGTTGCTTGCTGTATGTCCTGCTTGTGTTTACAGATGTGCAGCTGTTAAAGCTAAATACAGATGTTTACAGATTTTTCTCCGTTAAAAGTTCAGATACCAAAAGGAGACAGAAAAGCCACCTTACCTGGTTCTCCATGGTCCCCAGTGGTTGTTGTATTTATTTGCAGTGTTGTTTGTGAAGTTTCGCTGTCACTGCCCATTTCCGATACGGCCCATCTGCGCATGCGCGAACGGACGGAATTAAGTTTGTCCAAGTGGAGTTACCGTACAAGATAGCGGCTCGTTCGCTCATGCATCCTCAGTATCTGCTTCTCAATCCAGTCCAGAGGAAAAAGCAGGCACAGCGCTCCTCAAGCAACCAGAAGAGACCGGTCTCGAAGCCAATCAGGGAGCGGGAAAAACCCCAATCACAGCACTTAGGAGGTGGGACATTACCACAGCTGCATATGGGTCAGTGACAAAAATATCTTTAAAAATTGTCTTAAAAGCAGCATCAGATTTGTTAAAATGTACATTTTGTGTTTTTGTTGGTTTTATGTCATTTCAAAAGGACATTTTTGGACATTTTATCCACCTACAGTGCATTTAAGTGCACTTATACAAATAATTACATTTTGGAGTATTTCTATGTATAAATTCTAATGCATTTTGTCAACATGGAGCAGGACATATCCTAAAAACAACCAATTTATCTAAATAACTTTTGACGAATGATGTAAAATTTGTTTAAAAAAACATAATGTTACATTGCAAAAGTGGATTATACTTGTTCCACATTTTAGTTCACATTTATTTTACTTTGTATAATCAGATTTTTATGAAAAGACTGTTCACACCAATTGACACTGGGTTGCACTATGTCACTGACCCATATATACATTTCTGGTGGTTTCTCCATGGCAACAAGCTTTTCCCAATGTGTACATCTCTGTTGAAGAAGAAATTCTTACTAGATGTGTAAGAGCTTTATTCTTCTCTCATGCAGCATGTGGAAAGGGACCAAGTTATTCTCAGTGACCATAAAGACAGTCCCATCTTTTATACTGTATCCTCTGGTGGAAATTTGAAGAAGACAATGTAATAAAGTAATGAAAAAATAAAGCAGTACAGTAATCAAGTAATAAAGTAACAAACAAATAAATAAACCAACCAATGAGCACTACTGAACCCTTGCTGACATCCTAACAAATTACAGTCAATTCTGCTACCAGGTGGCTTCTCTGAGTTCACAAAGGTCACTTTACAAATCTCTCTACCAGGGACTTAGGCATATACAGAAGTTAAAGCACACACATTGAAACAAAAAAAAAATGCACAGGTACACACCTGTTTTTACTGTAAAATGAATTTGATGTTAATTGATAATTAATTGATGGGTTTAATTATACTTTGCTGCTGCTTTTAGAGACCTGATTCTCACATTAAATAACTTATAGTTATAACTTAGGCTACTTGCTGAAAAACAATGATGTAAAGTAACTAATTACATTTTCTCAAGTTGAGGTATTATTTTGAGGTATTTTGTCAGTCAGGTGTCCAATTGAAAATTAAAACATTTTTAAATTTTTTTCCCCAACCATAATCCAGGGGTGGATTTAGGAGTTGACGAGATCTGGGACTAAGTTCAGAGCACCCAAAGCCAGAGCCAATATTTTTTGGATGGTTCACATACGCAGACTTTAATATTACTGAACTGTATGACTACTGCAAACATCAGCAGTAGAGGTGGTGATTTATTGTGGTTCTTAAAAAAAATCCCAAAAGAAGACACATAGAGATAAATAAATAACAATAAAGCCTTCAAAAGGGAAACAGAAAAATATAACATTAATTTTTAATTACATTTCACTTACACTGCCTAGACTGAAATATCTTCAGAAGTTTCAGTCTTAATCACAATCGTTATAAACTCACTCAGATTCATTGAGCAGCTGGTTGGAGTAACTGCTCAGAAAAGCTCACTTCAACCAGATTTTTATTTTTGAATAGATTCAGGCTGCAGCCCCAGAACCTGACCCCAAGGTCTGCCCCTGCCATAATCTTTCCTTCTTTCATGCTAACCATTAGACGATCCCTTCATAACACACTTACATTGTAAGTGACGTGGGCCAAAATCCACAGTCTTCCTTTTGTGCAAAACTGTATTTAAAAGTTTATCTGAAGCTAATATGAAAATTCAGCTATCCAAATTATTCAAATCAAGTAGATACCTTTCAACGTTAACCTTTTTAGTGCCTTAGTTCCTCTTTTTGTTACTAATCTTCCACCGCAGCTCAACAGGGAAACACTGTCCGAGGAAACACAAAGAGGGAATTTGGTGCTAAAAAGATTGTAAATGTGGCAGATATCCACTTGATATTAACTAACTCAGACTATATATAAGCTTCAGACAAACTGTTAAATGCATTTTTGCACAAACTGACTGTGTGGGCACATTGTGGATTTTAGCCCCATCACTTACATTGAAAGCACATCAGAAAACCTCTTTTACTGTTTATATGGGCTGTTATGACTATTGTTTTACCTCAGTACATTTATTTGATTTCCAACATCCAACAACAACAGTCATTGTTGCAAATTAATCTATCCAACATTAAATGAAGCATTTAAAATGAGTTCCACTTCCACCAGGTACAATGTTTAAAGTGCTCTTTGAATGGTCTTCAAATTCAAACACTGACACTGATAATATGTCATTAGGATTTTAAAAGTCAGGTCTTGTACTTTTAATAAAATATACAGTATTTATAATATAATATTGCTATGTGTCCTCCACAACCACTGACAATCAAATGCTTGAATGTCAGTATAATTGGATAAAAGCATTAAAAGAGCTCCTAACCAGCACCATGCATTTTTTTGTGTCACCACTCCACAATGAGCTTTCGAGGCCTCAAATGGCCCTGTCTCCTGGTCCCATTTCAAATGTTTCACCTGAAAAAAAAACAGCAGTGTATCTTTTGATTGAAGACATCTCTTTTATACAGAGTCATGGAGTGAGGGCCCATTGCAGCCAAGTCTCTGCGGTGCCAGACTTTGATGTGAGATTATCAGGGCTCAGCTATGGGACATAAGGTCACCACTCTCTCACCGCCTTGATGCCTCCCCTTCTTCCCCTGCCATTCAAACTGATCCAGCCTGCCTCTCAGTCAAAGCTGAGTAAAAGAGGTCCCACCTAGCTGTCAGACACAAGGGTGTCCGACTTGTATTGAGACATCAACCTTTAAATCCTCCTTTTCAGTTCATGTTGAGGGAGGGAGAAGCACAAAATGAAGCCACATCCCACAGAGTTAACACACATAGTAAGGAGATTTATTATAATTAATAGTACACGTTTTTCAAAAGAACAAGTATAATTTTTAGTATAAAAAAAGAGTTTCATTATATCCACAAAATAATCATCATCATTCATTCAACATTTCAATAATGTGCACAAAACGTATCTCCAATGAGTATATCTAGAGCAGCTGTTCCCATTTTTTGGCTTGTGACCCTTTAATTTTTTTTTTTCTGACCCCTCATCACAGTTTATGACCTTAGTACTGACATGAGTTGTGAACAATTCAACTAAACAGTGATTTCTCTTTTTCAAAGATTTTTAGAGGCTGAAGAAAGTGAAAGATATTTTAGAAAGTCAGAGAAAATAACATCATAATAATCATCTGATGATCTTATGAACCACTGCATCCAGTGTATGTTCAAGTTTTATCACAATAGGACACTAAAAAGTTACAAATAATTCATTTTCTCATCACGCTGACATGCTGTTTTACTTATTTGTTATCTGGCTCTCAGTACATCATCAGGCTGACAAGGGTTAATATTCTAACATTCAGTGTTGCTCATAAACAATCTCCATCTCATGAGCCCACAGGAGGTCACTGTTTAACATTCAAGTGCAGAGGACGCTTGTGCATTTCTTTGTGTAAAGGATGCATTGATATATGTATTGTAACCTTCAGGAAAGCTCATGGCGGCACAATGTACCTGAATATTCTCAAAACATCACCAAATATGAAGACCTTTTCCAACAAAGGGGCCTTAAACAGTTCATTGATGAGTGGTGGCTCATTTGCAATTGCAAAGTCAGTCTAAAAAATGCACTTCAAAATCCTGTTTAACAAGCGCCTAATGGGACACATTTTCAGAGGAAGATTTAATGTTGATAATATATGTGTCAATCAATGTTCTCACTTACGTACTGCAGCAATTTTTAAGTTATATGCAGAGAAATATAACTTTATATTACTTAACTGTTATTATGAGTTAAGGATTTATTTCAGATGTATGCATGGATGTATTTCAGGTATCATAACTCATGCTGGCCCTGAAGACTGACTGTGAAACCACCACATGATGAGGTATATTAATGTAAACACTGTTGTGCTTCACTGCTGCACTGAAGACAATGACAGTAGTTTTTTTTTTTGTAGGAAAAGATAAGAATACATACAGTACATAGATACATTCTTTCATGTGCAGAATCAGATTTATATATCATATATTGAAAATAAATAAAAGCAATCAATTTTAACACAGTAAATCATACATACGCAACTGTCAGACACAAACAAACAAGTCTTCAAATTGTCTCAGTTGTTCAAGGTGACTTTCAACAGACGTCTTAATGCTTGACAGTTATCATCTCCAAAAGACAGTAAAATGTCTTTTCAGGAAACCTCACCTCATTATACACATATCCACAGATGTTCAACATTAGTCAACTCGAAACATCATCTGCTTTCAGGGTCTATTAGTTTATTTTTCCCAACCTTACTGTTATTATGAAACACTCAACACAATCAGTTGTGCCTTAAATCTTGTCAGAGGCATTTTCAAGCCTGTGTCATGTAGTCTGGTTGATTCTGAATCTGGTTCACTCTCTTCTGGGCATGTGGCATAAAGGTTCAACCTGGACCTGAACACTTTCAGGACCTTCTTCCTGTGTTTACGGTCTAACTTTGGTCTGTCGCTTGAATTTCCAAAAGGGGAAATACAACAAATTTACAATCTCATCCACTGATTCAGACCAGAGCAAACAAACTACAGGTCCAGAAACACCCAAAAGGTAGTGATGTGTAAGGGTCACTAGGTGAGATTTCTTGGTGGCTTCATGAACTACTGAAGCTGAGTGTACCAGAAGAAGTGTCAAATGTCTCTTTAACGTCATTAGCAGCGTTTCTGTGTTTTGGTAGTGCCCTTCAAGACAATGTGAGGAAGCCCAACAGCCCATTTATCACAAGGCCAATACTGCAATCCGGGCAGTGAGTAGGGTATCTCATAGTTGGCATCCAGGTAAGCTATCAGTGTACTGCCATAGGCCACAGCTATCACAATCAGAATGTGCCTGGAGGATGAATAAAATGAAAGATCAATCCACATGGCATGTCCTAGAAAGGCAAGGCAAAGAAAAAGGACAAAAGGTAAGCCAGGACTTACCAGATACCATGCAGGTAGCAAAAGTTTAGCCTCTGCCAGAAACTGCAGCCAAAACGGTCACTAATCCAGCAGGAGATGGCCAGCACCCACAGAGCCACCGACAGCTTTGCCAAACGCAGAACCTTCTGGTCCGTGCAGCTGAGAAAGAGACAGAATTGGTGATCAAAGGAAATCAAAACTGTCCCAATTACAGCTCATGGAAACACCGGTGTTATCTTACCATCTCATCTCCACAGCCAGTGTGTAAAGGAGGTGGAGGCCAAAGCAGTTCAGAGCGTAGGCATTGGCGGTCGGTTTGACAAACGATGACACTGTGGTGATGATAGTAATCACCAGGACGAGCCGCGAAAATGTTGATCTTTGGTCAAAAAGAAAAAGCAAGAATTCATGAGGACCATTACTTTGAAAAACTGGGAAGACGGTGTGAGGGTTTCAGGTCAGGGTTATGGGATTCTTTTGAGGTGCTCATCAAAATTTCATAGTTCAAAGTTTTCTTCCCCCACCTCTTGGTTAAATATTTACACAGGTTGGGTGGAGCGCCATTCTTACAAGCCAATTTCTCTCACATTAAGGCGAGGACAACAGCACCATATTGTGCCTCTTTGACAATGAGTCCAATTAGAGCTGTCAAGATGGGCCCCTCAGCTTGCTCAGGTTAGGTTTCAGAGTGTCGTGCCTCAGAAAAAACGCATTATTTTTGTCTTATTAAAGGATTAAAAAGCTTTGTGTGACTGCTTAATCACACAGGGAGATAATGACAGAAACAAAGAGGTTAGAATAGTCTATGCAAACATAAATCAGTCTGTGGCATTGGGTTGACTGCTGTAACATTACCTGTCTTTTATAAAAGAGGGGAAGAGTTTGCGGGGGAACCAGATAGAATATCCCACCGCCAACACCCACAGGATTGACAGCTCATCCAGCATCTGGCCAACGAAACTGAGAGTCATGTGGAAGTAGGCTGAGAAGAGCCCTGCAAAGAAGCCAGAGCAAGTTAACAGTTCATTTTTAATCAATAGTAACAAAACACATAGGAGCTAAAAAAAAAGTGAGACATAGAGAAAATGTAAAATCTAAATCTGACTGGTTGGGCATTGTTGGGGTTCATATTTTTCATATATTCATTATTGTCTGAAGCATTGTTTCCCAGGCTGAGGATTCACACGGGGTCATGAAATGTTTAACAGGAGAAGACAGACAAAAAACATTCAATTACACAAATTTATGTTCATTTTTATGGGCTTTCCTCTTAACTTTGCTTTTTTTTCTTGTGGATAATTTTACCTCTTAAAGGATATGGTGGGTGATTTTCTACATTTTTGAGCCACACTATGACACTGGGTGATATGTTCGTCGGCCACAAAGAATTTGGGCTAAGTAGTTGAAGTAGTAGTTACTGAACCAAAACAGATAAATGATCCACTGACCTACAAATATCATCATGATCCAGACTATGTGGATCGCCAGGTTCCTCTCTTTGGCGTAAGGGTGCAGCAGGTAGAGCATGATGGGAGATATAATGAAGAAAAAAAAGCTGCTTATCTGCAGGAAAAACAATCAGATAATCAATCAATCACTATTTTCTGTGAGGTTATCATTGTTGAATACTTAATACTTGAATACAACTGTGTGATTTTAGAAACTGTTCTGGCAGTGGTGGAAAGTAACTAAGAACATTTACTCAAGTACTGTAAGTACATTATGATGATATTTTATAATTCCAAATATGGACTTTCTACTCCACTGCATTTATTTCACAGATTTAGTTACTTGTCAGATGAAGATTTCACACAATTAATAATAATAATAATACATTGTATTTAAAGACGCCTTTCTTGGCACTCAAGGACACCGCACACAATTACTGAAATTAAAAACACATTAAAACACATTAAAAAGAAGCAACAATACAAATAAAATGTAAAAATAAAGACAATATAAAAGTCATCAGATGGAATGGGCAGTTTTAAACAGATGTGTTTTGAGTTGTGATTTGAAATGGGGGAATGAATCGATGTTTCTGAGTTGGGGTGGTAATGAATTCCAGAGACGGGGAGCAGAGCGGCTGAATGCTCTGCTCCCCATAGTGGTGAGACGGGTGGAGGGGACAGACAGGTGTATGGAGGAAGAGGATCTGAGGGAGCGGGCGGTAGTGGGAACGTGGAGAAGATCGGACAGATATGGGGGGATGGGGGGGGGTGAAGTTTTGGATGGGGTTCGAGTGATGATACGGGCAGCTGAGTTCTGGACCAGTTGAAGTTTAGAGAGGGGAGGCAGGCTTTAACTAGTTGTGTGGGGAGGGGGTCCAGTTGACAAGTGGATGGCTTGGATTTCTGAATGAGTTCTGTGATTTCTGAGAGAGTGGGGAGCTGGAAGGAGGAGAATGGGTGAAAGTTGGCTGAGATGCTGAGGTGAGGGTTTGTACCTAGGTGCTGGTGGATATTCTTGATTTTTGCAGTGAAAAAAGACATAATGGAATTGCAGAAGGAGGTTGTGTACAAGTGGGGTGGGTGGGGTGGGGGTGGGGGGGTCCTTGGGTTGGGTGATATTGTTGAGCCGAGAGAACAGTGACTTGGAGTTTCCTTTATTTGCAGTGATTATACTGGAGTAGTAGTGGGTTGTGGTGCTGGCAATTGAGTTCTTATAATGTAGGAAATGGTTATTGTACATTTCTTTGTGAATAGCAAGACCAGTTTTTCTATGGAGGCATTCAATTGATAATATAACAAGGTTTTAAAATACAGCAGATTGTTAAAGATGATGATTTACAACTTAATTTCAATGAATGTTCAAATGATCCAATATTTCAGCAAAAATCAAAGATTAGATTCTTTCTTCTCCCATTAATCATCTCACGACCCCTCACATTTATCTGGTGAATAAACTAGCCAACTGTATATAAAGTAGTTCAAACTAGCTCCACCTCCAGCAGCTAAAACAGCTATAACATGCAACATAAACACTGATGCTTCAGTATTAATAATAATCTAATGTCAAATATAATAATATATGAATCAGAGGGATGAAATTAGTACTGCCAATACTCTAAGTGCATTTTGTTGCTAATACTTTACTTTTACTCAAGTAGGATTTTCAATGCAGGATTGAGTATTTTTACATTGTTGTGTTGGTATTGTTACTTAATTGAAGGAAATTAAATACAGGAAGAAGTAAGCAAATACTTCTTTCTGGTAAAATAAATGTTTCATATATCACGTGTTGGTATCAACTCACAGTGTTGAAGTACTCCACCACATGTTCTGAGTGCTTGTAGTTGTCTTCACACCAGTCGAGTTCTGAACTCTCGTAGGAGAAAACTCCTGCCATCCTTTCACTGGAGTAGATACCTGAGAGACAGAGAAGAGAAACAATGACCGTTAACCTCTAATCCGTCAGTGACACACAGAGCGCACCTGGAGTTTCAGGGAAGATTCAAATGAAAGACGTTAGCTGTCAGTTGTTCTCTCAGCAGGTAAAATGAGTGAGCAGGTATCTAGGAGGAGAGCTGGAAGGTCGCCATCAAGTGTTTGGGCAGGTGGATCATGCAAATTGGTTTCCTCTGCCCACTGAGTCGTATCTATACTAGTATTCAAATGTGGCTTCACACACTTTCTCGGAGCATTCGTGATAGTTATTCAAATGCACTTTAGAAAGTGGCAAGTAAACCACAACACTTTCTAACAATTTGCCAAGAGTTACATACATGTCTTACAAATGTAGTTACACTGGAAATATTCATCTCCTCTACTTCTGATAGTTGAAGGACAGGTTCTCCATTTTTCAAGTCTGTCTAAAACAACATTCATGTGCCTACACAAACACTGACACATATTTTTCTTGCTGTAATTATTCCTCCTTTTCATACTGGCTTTTATAAGATCCATTCATAATACACTTACAATGTAAGTGGTCAGGGCCAAAATTCACAGTCCTCCTTCTATGCAAAGATGTAATTAAAAGTTTATCTGAAGCAAATATGAAGCATCAGCCATCCAAATTAGTCAAATCAAGTAGATATCTTTAAGCATTATTATTTATTCAGACATTAACATTGAAAAATGAAACATTATCTTCTCCTTTTGTATGCAACATAGGATCATATTAAAGTGCAATTGTGAATATTTGTGCACTATCTCTGTTCTCTCAAAGTTTCTCTTAAGGAATAATTGTTTGTTTATGAGGTATTTATGAATGAAAAGTAGATTTGTGTTTCAGAAGTTTGGTATAGAGGTTTATCATGAGGAGATACTGTGATGGGTATGTAAGGGCTAAAATGATTTCATATTTAATGACAAATTTGAATAACAAGAGATGCTTTGCTTAAAGAGCTTTGTAAAATACATTAAAAAATAAAAAATGAAGGCACAGCCAGAGATATCCTAACTTTTAGTTACTAGTATGGATCAAACTTCCCTCAATGGTAATGAATCTGAAGCATCTTTTATTGTCAATCAAGCCACAGAAGACAGCATACAACAGCATTCACATGCTAAGTAGTGGTACTTCTTATAATGAGTCAACCAATCTTCGTGTGTGATATTGGTGGAGTGATACTTGCTCCATGCAGTCACCAGCTAGGAAGAAACTGTTTTGAAATATGTAGCTCAGCATGAAATACAAGAATGACAAAAATGAGTAATTTTAACAACCATCATCTGATATTTGATTTGATATTTATCTTACACTTTACTTTAAGTCCTCCTATTTAAAGTATATACATATATACAATATATACATGATACAGTTTATTTCTATACACTGTACATTGAGAGCCACTAGAAACCAAAGTCAAATCACTTGTGTGTGTAAACATACTTGGTCAATAAAGCTGATTCTGATTTTATATTGGCATTAATTATCCGTTTGTACGCCAGCATCCAATTATGGTTGCCCACAGAAGGAGTTGTTGACAAATACATTGATAAATGTAACCTAACTACATTACAGTAAGATAAAAAAAACTATTCATTCATTCTTAAATATGGGGATTTAAAGTTAAGTATTAAGGCTATTGCCTACATGGCTATTCCATGTAGGATGTGATTAAAAAACAAACAAAAAACACACTGCAGTTGATTTAGATTCAGGTGTTCACACTCAGGTGTTTACACTCTTATCACACTATGACACGTAAAATATCACCACAAATACCACAATCTAACAACAAATCTTGTATATACTGTAGACAATAAAGTAGCCTATAAATACTGACGTTAGATTGTGATTAACACCATTATTATAGTATTATTGTGTAGATAAGAAACATGTGAAACATCATAAGGAAGCTATAAAATTACTCCTAATCACCACATATTCACTTTCAGGCACCAAAGGAATGATAATAGGAATATTCTGGTGACATCTCTTTACAGGTGTGACAGCTTCACACCTCTTCTAGTACCAAAAAAACAACAACGCGCACACACACACACACACACACACACACACACACACACATACACACACACACACACAGGCACAAAAAAAGTGAATTCATCTCTTCGAAACTGGTATCATCTGATCGATAGTCTATATTATAAACAATCGTGTCTCACCTCCCATGCTGCTGCTACTGTTGTTGTCCCAGCCTCCAGTGCTGCTCTGTCCCAGGTGGCTCAACAGGTGGGTTTTGACTGACTGGGTGGAGCATCGAAACAAAGCCGATCCTGTTGCGTGAGGCAGCGACGTCACTAATTATCACGCTAAAAGTTCACATCTCTGAGCCAAAATGTGACGTATGGGTTGAAAAGTGTTGAAAAAGGGGATGGTTTCTTTTCTCACTGAGGGTTATTAGGTTTACTGTAAGGAAGAATATAGTTCAGTTATCATATGATTAATATCCATACAATGCTATGATTTGATGCCACAAAAATGGGTTAAAGTACAATATGGACACTTTAAACACGCTAATTACCGCCACAGACCCTCAAATTTAATATTTAAGCACAATAATTAGATTTTGTATAGATAATGTGTCAAAGGGCTGTTGCCATGTCTAAAAACATAAACAGGTGGAACAGGTAGCTGCTGTACAGTACCTGTCTGTACTTCTGTGGAAAGGAGGCTCAACTGGTCCATCTGCCTCTGCTGCGTCATGCCAACACCTGAGCAGGGAGCAGGAGCACTGGTTTATTAGGTGAGGAGCCAAGTGTGTGTGTGTGTGTGTGTGTGTGTGTGCGTGTGCGCGTGTGTGTGTGTATCAGGTATTACACATGCTCCTTCCTTTAGGAGACAAAAAGCCAGACCCCATAATTATTAAATTTTAATAATTTTTGGTTTGAGGTTAGTCTCCAGGAATGTAAATGAATATATTGTCTTCTGAAGTGATGGAAACACTTCTAGTACTATAAATATGAATCCCTTTTACTTCTTATAGGCCTACCTAAAGGTCAAGTTTGCAATTTTTAAAGTCGACATTAAGGTGTTATATTGACAAGGTGGAGCTAAATCTAACAACTTTGCATCCTGTTGGCAGATAAATCTGTACCATGTAGTGATAAGTAACTCTTAATTATGTTAATAAATAATTTACTCTTTTTGCTTTTATGTTTCATTTATAAGTCATTGAGAAAAACCTTTGGGATGCCATGGTTGTGGGAAATCCTCCTCCTGCATCAAACTGTCTTTCTTTAATTAATGTGTGTGGGAAAACTTATCAGAGGGTAGGTACCATTACGACTATAACAACACACAATCACATGTTTTATAAGTGTAATCTTAAACTGAGAAGTAAATAAACTGTGAAATGAAAAAGTACTATGTTTGGAAATATAGTGAAGAAGAAATATAAAATCACTCAAACTTGAGTATTAAAATAGTTCAAACATGAAGTTACAACTACAGTACATGTGTAAATGCCACTGCTGCATGTGTTGTGTGTTACATTGTGTATCAGATCATGGTAACTTTTGGGTACATTGCATAGAATTACATTAATTTCTTCCAGACTTATCATAACTCTAACCATAAAAACTAACCCTAACCTTAACCACTGACCCAAATATCAGCTTTTTACCAAACACAAACACACACACACACATACTGCCACGATGATCTCTGAGGCAAAGATGCAAACAAATAATCTCTCAGGGGCCTAAATACGAGGAGAAAACCAGGCGTGTAGCACCAATTACGAGGCTTTGTTCAATCCAATTACTGGAGGCTGCAGAGCTCTAAAAATGAAGTGTTGGTAACACCTACACCGTCCTCCAATGACTCTTATTTAACTGGCTGCTTTCTTTGCATCATACATTTTAAATTAATGTTGATTAGACAGTTTCTTAAGCTTTATTGATTTGGTGTCATAAATTAAACCCCTACATGTATTATTACTTGTAATCATCATTGTTTTTTCATTCAAACTCAAGAAAAAAGACAAAAAACAAATCAATTTAGAATCTTGTAATTCTTTATTGTACACATACAAAAAATAGTTTCAGTCTGAAATCAATTAATTACAAGAAACAAAAAAAAAATCAAAAAATTAAAAAAACAAACAAACAAACAAAAAACCTTAAGGAAGATATAAACTGGTAAAACATACAAGTTAAATTGGTCTTCATCTTTGTGATTATTCCTTCAAATAATCTATGTAACAATCAGTAACATATATGTAACAACTTGCTGCACGCCAACTTTGAGGTAAAAAATATGAAAATATATTTTTATTTGATTTTAATGAGGTGAAATATGCAAAAATACCATTGACAATATTAGTAACAAGCCATGAATATAAAACTATCTGTCAATAACTGATTAAACTGAAGCAAGTGCAAACGTACCAGTTGTGGCTATTCATTCAGTATATTATCAGATATCTACAACTTGATTTTTTGCTGTTGCCTTAATCAGGATTGTTGCTCTGGAGAAAAAAGCATCAGGCGACTGTAAACACTGTAGACACCAGAAAGCAAGGCAGTATTTTTATCAGGGCTGTAACTGTAGCTGGAGGTCATTCAGTCAAACTATGGCTCAAAGAGAACGTCTTTCAGTCGGGATACTGACTGAGCTGAAACCTGAGCAGTGGATCTGTGTTTTAACTATAATGACCAATACAGCTATGTCTCCCTCCTGTGCTCTGCTTGTACACCACGCTGCCAAACAAGTTATATGTGGCTCAAATGTCAGCAGAGTCCACTTTGAACAGCCCTGCTTTCCACTACGGATGAAGAGCTCGAACAATTCACAGACAGTTTGTTGAGCGAATGTGCTGCTTAAAACAAATACATCTCATAATAGACAGTATGATCAATCAAGTCCTGATCAAATCTTCCTGATCAAATCTTCTCCACATAGTTACCAGGGAAGAGACCTTCCCTTCCGTTAATCCTGCCCGTCCACCAGCCGGATGCATCTACAGAGGGAAGCAGCAGAGAGAAATATTATTAACCCGGAGCAGCACTTTACAGCACAGAAGCTGCCGTATATCTGCCAGAGTCAATCCTGGGCCTCGTTTCCCAAAAGCATCTTAAAGGACAAGTTCCTATTTTTTCAGGTGTGTCTTAAAACAATAGCCAGGTGTTCATATGAACAGCTGTAATCATTCCTCCTGTTCAAACTGACTATTAAAAGATCCCCTTTAAATGTGCTTTCAATGTAAGTGCTGGGGGACAAGTTTATATGAGGCATGTCAAATGGATATCTGCCACATTTACAATTTTTTTAGCATCAAATTCCCTCTTGTGTTTCCTCGGACAGCCTTCTCCTGTTAAACTGCAGTATGTGGAAGTATAGTAACAAAAGGAAGGACTTGAGCACTAAAAAGACTAACGTTGAAAGATGTCTACTTGATTTGAATAATTTGGATTTTTGAATTTTCATATTAGCTTCAGATAAACCTTTAAATACATTAATTTAGCACAGATAGAGGCTTGTGGAGTTCATCGCTTACATTATAAGTGCATTATGGAGGAATATTCAGCAAACTTCAGGCTAAGATTATTGTAAAAATCAATTTTATAAACTTCTTAAGCTTAAGAGGTGTTTCCCAAAAGCATTGTAACTAAAGTTCCTATTAGAAATGATCATAGTTTGTTCTCATCGTCCTCCTCTCCATATTCTTACATCACTTCTTCATCTCTCCTGGCTGAGATGCCCCTGTGGTTCATCCCCTCTTTCCATATCTTCTGTTTTCTTTCTATTTATGGTGTGTGTGTTTACATACAGCAGGTCTAATACAACTGATGACAGAATGATACATAGTTTTAATATGATATTCAGAGTAATGTCTGCATCGAGCAGCAGCTAAAGATTACTTTTTAAAAACTGGCTTATAAAGACAGTCGATTGTTTACTGCACACTGAGCTTTGGTGTCATATTGAAAGCTATGTACTTTTAATATATGTATTTATCATCACTTTTAGCACAATGGACAGCCCTTGCATGTGCTGTACTGCTTTGGGAAATTCATGTAGAAATTTAAGAGCATTTGTAGAAATTCTCTTTGGAATCAGTCTTAACCTCTAAGACTGATCGTTAGGAGGAAACATGGCTCTGATCGTTTATTTTGATCAATATTCACACTCAATCCTGCTTCCTTATCGCCCGCACTCACACACCTTCTTTGACGAGTTCTATCACTTCACCGACATCGAAACTGATCTCGTCCGTGTCCTGGCCCATGTACTGGTATATAGCCCGGCAGCGGGGGCCCTGGGCACGACCCTGAGATTTAGGAGCAGGAGGAGGACGATGACTGATGCTCCTTTTCCTCTGCTTCCTGTGACAACGAGAGACAAAAAGACAAAGAGATGAAGGAGCTGGAGAAGACAGAAGTGGCCAGATGCTACAGAGACACAAGGAGCTGGGAGATGTGTTTTTTTAGATTCTCTAAGACAACTTTACTGATATTGACTAAACCACTTACTGATGTTTTATTGCTCATTTATAAGCCATTAAAAGGATGTTTATCTTTTATATTTGATAATAATGGAGTTATACATGTTAGCAATCGATTAATAAATGGGTTGATGACTTTTTAATATGCTGTCAACTCCTAAGAGATTAATAATGTGGTTTTTAATCAATCTAATGTGCATTTGTGGCTGTTAATTTTTAAATGGGTTTTTCTTCTAGCAGGTTTTTTATTTGTTATGTTTATGTTGTTTATTTTTTGTTGTTTATGATCATTTGTTTATTCATTTTATGCGCTATTTTGTTTTTGGGTTTTTTTACTTATTACATGTTCAAAATAAACATAAAAATATTTTTTTTGCATTGGGGCAACTCATTAATGTCTTCTTATTATCAATAAAGCTTTAGTAACTGATAATCAACTGAAATAAAGACATCAGTTGAATCTTATAAACCTTTTATAAAGGTGACTTAATAGAAAGTGGTACTAAAAACCTTTTTTTGTCTTCATGGTATTTTTTATAAAATTAAACAGGTTTATTTAATGAATTAATCTATTATGTTCATTTGTTGAGCGTTTTTTTGTTTGTGTAAATTTTTTTAATAAAGTTTATCTCGCCTGTCAATTTTACAAGGCGGCACTGTGCCATTATTTCTTTTAACACACTGGAGGACTTGGAGAGACTGTCCCTACTGTGACGGTGAGCCTCTTTCCTGCAGGTTTGAGGTATTAGAAGTGATACTAAAAACCTTTTAAAGCCTTATTGTCCTCATGTTTTGTGTTTTTATTGTAGAACAGGTTTATTCTCCTCACGTTGGCTTTTATGTTTTATGTTTTTGCTCAGTGACAGTTAAGCCTCACCTTGCTGTGCCGCAACAACTAATTCCTGCATTCACAGATTTTTAGTGACTAAGCAGATCCACCCACACATGCTGTGACAATCCTTTCTTTTCTTCTTTATATTTCATGAGGTGACTTATCTTACCCTGACATTCCCTGGTCAGGCACATTGAGGAAATCCTGGTTCCCCTGGTTATACTGGTTGTGGGCTGGTGCTCTAGATCCCCTCTGGGAACCCAGTTTAGGCAGGGCTGCGCTCGGTGGCCGACCCTGTTTGTTCGGGGTGGAATATGTCATTTCTGATTGTTGCTGATTGTGATGGCCTCTGGGAAACTGGGCCGCTCCATTCTGGTGCGCTGAGGAGAGAAGAGATGGAATAACAGTGAGATTAAAACAACCTAAATAACTTTCAGATTTAAGTTTACTGCTGCTGAATGAAAACCTTAAAGCTCAAAGTACTTCTCATAGCTTACAGCGTGGTTTTGAAGTGATAAAGTGATATTTTGAATGATTTGATCAAATATATTCAAGTAAGATATAACGATAAATAGAAGTAAAAGTATTAAAGTTGAGTTGTGACTTTACCTCTGCTGGCAACGTGATTTCTCCCACCACCACCACCACCACCACGACCACCACCACCATGTGCCACACTCTTCCTTGTTGGCTCTGATGAGATAAATGTTCAGTTAAAACATTTGGATACATAGAAATCAATGTAATGTAAAACTTTTCATCCACATCCTCACTGTCCACATTATGATGATTTAAGAGAGTTGATGTTCCAAAAAATGGCTCGACTGAATACTGAAATATTTTAGTGTTCTGATGAGCAAAAAATGCCATGTCTATTAAATTTTGATGTATTTAAGCTTGCAAGTTTTATGGCAAAAGCCTGGAAAAGAAGGCAAAATGGACTGTTCCATTAATACTGTCTGATATTTATTTTATTTATTTATCTATTCATTCATTCATTTATTTTGTTGTTTTATTTTATTTTTCCACTTTTCGTACCTCTATTGATAGCTTCCGTTTATTATTTAATTTTTTTAAATCTTGTTGGTCTTTGTCAATATTTGAAAAAGCGTACACTGTACTTTAACCCTGGCATGTATGAATTTGTGGTGTCTTGTAAGCTCATGTGGGCTGAGCATATTGGTATGCATGACACGATAATAAAAATGTAATGTCTTCTTTCATCTTTCTTCACATGTGTGACATTTTCCATAAAGTTTGTCTTGCCTGTCCCTATTTCAAGGCTGCACTGCTTCATTATTAACTTACTGGAGGATTTGGGTAGACCGTTCCCTACTGTGATGGTGAGGGTCTTTCCTCCCGGTTTAAGCTGGGCCAGATCCCCCTGCCCGTTCTGGAATACCAAGATCCTGGAGGTTCCTCCACCCCAGCCCTCCTTCTTCACTCTGAACTCTAGTCTGTGTGGGGAGAAAGTGTGTTAGTGGTTTGTGTTTGAAATTGTCTGTGCAAATAAAAGCTGTGTGTGTGTGTGTGTGTGTGTGTGTGTGTGTGTGTGTGTGTGTGTATGTGACCCTTTACCTGTCAGCGAAGGATATTGTCAGTTTTCTCTTGGTCACTTCTTCGTAGCGTTTCGACAGCAGACTGAGGAACTCTGTCTTGAAGTTGGACTCCAGCAGACTGTCGTACTGAGCCTCGTGCAGGATGAACAAATCGTCCTGTCTCGTACTGAAGACAGAAACACACCATTGAAGGTACACAAGGCAGCAAACTTGACACCACTGATGAAACATTAAAACACTTTCACTGTCTTAACATGTTTTTAACTCTTGTCTCATGGCAGTAAAGCTGAAACTAGTGGTAGTACTTTTCTTACTTAAGTACTTTAGTTTTGAGGTACTTTGAGTATTTCCATTTCATGCTACTTTATACTTCCGCTCCACTTCGTCTAAGAGGGAAAATATTGTACTTTATTTCACAGCTATAGTTACTAGTTACTTTTCAGATCAGTATTTTACATATAAACAGTATATCTGTTAGTAATTAAGATCTGATTGAGATCTGATTACACATTCACATTATAGGGATGCCGGAGGATATGTGTGTGTGTGTGTGTGTGTGTGTGTGTGTGTATGTGTGTGTGTGTGTATGTGTATGTGTTGCGGTTTCTCTTTCATTCACCTTCCACCACACACTACAACTAAACAGGCAGCACATCAGCTGATCGTAATTACTATAACACACAAATGAACACGTCCTTCATCACACTTTCACTTTTAATACTTGAAGTAAAATTTGCAACTAATACTGTTATACGTTAACTTAAGTACATTTTTAATGCAATAAATTACTTGTGACGAAGTAAGACGAATTATACTATATTATTGCAATCAATACTTCTTCCACCACTGGCTGAAAATGCACTTGAAGTTAAAATGGCAGCACTGAAAAGAGTGTTGATGTTTCAGTTTAAGTGAAAATTAGCAGCAGAAGACGTATTAAGATACTGTAATGTGAAGGCCTGCATTTAAAATAACGCTTTATCTATGTATCAATCAATCAAACTTTATTTATATAGCACATTTCATACAGACTAGTGTAGTTCAAAGTGCTTTACAGTTGCATGTAGTGCTAATACAAGTAAAACTAAAGTCCAGTACTCAAATAAATGTACAGTACTGTGTTAACCTTCGATACTTCTGAAAGATGTTAATCCTGAAATGAGACTGTGTAGGTTTCAGTGTAAAAAAATTGTAGAAGTGTGTTAAGTATTTAAAGCAGCTGAGGTAACACTTGAAATCTTAGTGCTAAAAAAAAAAAGTTTGAAATACCAGTTAAAGGATGTATATTTAAAGAAGCTGGATATCAGCTGACATGTAACAGCATTACTAGCAGTAGTACGTGCTACACAGCTTGTATCAACACGTCAAGCTTGATTTGTTTACACTTCAGATCGGTGTTCTCAGCCATGCAATAAAGTGTTAAAAAACAAGTGTGCAAAGTGTTTATGGTAGCAATCACATATGTATTAATTTTGAAATGTATGTAATCAAGCATGCCCAATCTTGCTTTTATCATCTGTGGAATATTGCAACAATCAGAATAAATAAAGAAATAAAGAAATCAGAAAACAATTCGTAACTCTGTATCGTACAGAATGCAGCGGTTAGACTAACAAATACCAAGAAAATAGTTAATATTACTCTCCTCTATATGTTTCAACACGTGGTTACCAGTTTATCACAGAATCAATATTTCAGTCATGACTTTAAGCCTCTGAGTTAATTTCCCCTTACCAACCTGCACATCCTGTCTTCACACAGACTTGTTCGCATTCCTGTGTCAAGATGAAAGACTAAAGGCGACAGAGCTTTTGCTGTTAAGCAACAACCTGCCCGACAAACTTGCAAAATCAGTATTATGTCAAATCTCCTTTGAAGTTTGTATGAAAAGGCTTCTGAATAATCTCTTTTTAAATACCTTTTTCTGTTAAAGAAATATTGCTGCTGAAAATGTATTTTTACCATTTGACTCATTCAGTTTGGGTAAATTCATCCACGTGTGTATTTATGTTTCTTTTTAATTTTGTCCCTGTAAATATATATTGTGTTAGTAGCAGTATCGGTCAGTAAGTATGTGCTCCTCCCTATTCATTTAGGTGTGAAGTACTTATAAGAACTGTTATGATTGTAGACGGCACTTCTATCTCATGTTAAATGTTAAGATAGCTCTGAATAAAAGTGTGAAAAACATATCTTTAGATAGCTCTGAACAAAAGTGTGAGAAACACATCTCCGATTTTAACCAAGCATGACATTGTTTACTTGAGAAATTTAGTTTAAATCATGCTTGTGAAACTGGTTCCAGGAATGTCAAGTTGTTAACTGGTAAAACAAGTTCATATTCTGTGACCTCTCAGTTCAGTACAACATGTTCACTGGGTTATAATTACTGTGAGCAGTCGCTTCTCATAATGTGGTTATTGACTGACAAAGCTGCATGCTAGTTCTTGTAATTTCACCACAGTACCAGCCACAAATGTTACTCTTAGCAACTGCGGTAGTCTAACTTTAGTTTTCCTACCTAAGAGAGACGCCACCGATGTTTCCAAACTCCAGTTTTCGTTTCAGCACCTCCTTTATCTGTCCTTTCTCAGGTCCCTTCTTCACCTTCTCCCGACCAATCAGATAGATGCCTTTGGGAGTCAGGATCAAATCTCTCTTGATGGTCTATGTGGTGACAAACAAACAAACAAAAAAGACGTGAGAAATGTCAGAAAGGAGAACAAAGCTTTTGGGGAAGAGGTTTTGTGCAAAGAGCATCTAACTTGTCATGTGTGGTCAGATTCAATAGAACGAATAGATAGAGAAGTCTTTTTCTGTCATCCTTTGAAGGACGAAAGCACAAAGCTTCACCTTGAACCTGCGGTCAAACTTAGTGACGGAATCAGCAAAATCAACACGCTCCCTCTTGGCCAGAAACTGTCTGAGCTCAGGCCTCTGCTCCAGACCGAGGTAATCGCCGACAAAGTTCCTGTTGATGCTGTTCTTCCTCCGCTCTTTGGAGTTGTACAGGATGTCAGAAGCTGTGTTG
Source organism: Scomber japonicus (assembly GCF_027409825.1). NCBI lineage: Eukaryota > Metazoa > Chordata > Actinopteri > Scombriformes > Scombridae > Scomber > Scomber japonicus. Next base: position 24,339,084 of record NC_070584.1, on the reverse strand, counting down.
CAAAGATGGAGAAACATTTAAGAATCACAATATGAAGCATGCACTCAGGTAGGAATAGTACACAGAGAGGTCTTTGTAACTCACCCTCCTCTCTCATCTGTTCATACTTCCTCCTGGCAATGTATCTTCTGTAGGCCTTCTGGATGGTCCTGGCAAAAGTGTCAAACTTCCTCTCCCTCATCTCCTCGAGCAGAAACAGCTGAGGAGAACACAGCATGTGGTAGGAGTTCACATATATGATTAACATCTCTTTACACAAAAATGACCTTTCTAAGTAAGTGACGTAACCTTACATTTATATTTAAAAGTAAAAGTCACGACATGTTATGCATATAGATCGTACTGACTATGCAAGGCTGTTAAATGTCACTTGCCTTGTCTTAATTAGCAGTTTTATCATGGGGGTTATGTTTAGCAAGATACAAGGGAAATATCTGATGTATATGTTACAGATCCTCCATGATGTTCTGAAGTTTCAAGTCAAATACATCAAAATTTTTGTCTTTTGACTTTTGTGATAGTAGATTCTCCACTTCATCTTGGGACAAAATGTCAAATGTCAAATTTCAGGTTTTAGCTTGCATTGCAGCAAACTGGACAACTCTTGCACAAGTTCCTTTTTCCCACATAACACCAGTGCTTCAGATAATGCACTCCGCTTTCAATACAATGAAAAACTATGGTCTAAGAATATTCTAATTAATTAATTAGTATTTTACCAGTTTTCTGTCTGTTAAGTGCGATGTTTCATTGTGCAATGTTAGGAGCCGAGCTTGTAATTTTATTATACATTTGTTTTTTTTGTTTTTTTCTCACATCACTATCTTTTTGAGCTACTGTAGCAATGAATTTTCCCCACTGTGGGACCAATAAAATGTTATCTTATCTTATTTTAGGTCATCCAAACAGCTTTAAACTGTCATATTACAATAGTTCAAGATAAATACAGTCAAAGTGAAACACAGCTCTTTACCGATTCAGGGTTTTTGACGAAGACTTTAGTGCGTCCCATCTGGTACTGGTCGGTATCCATGTTGACAGACCGGAGTAGGTGAAGGACCCCCTGCTGCTCTGGACCCCTCCAATGTGGCCACGTCTCAGCTGTCAGAATGGCGTACCTGGATATCACAAGTTTGAGCAGACATTATTTTATCAGCACACAAACACAGAATAAAAGAAGAAATGCAGACATATACAGTACTGTGAAAAAGTTTTAGGTACTTTAAATTTTGAGATTCTTCTTTATAATGCAATAAACAGCCTAAATCCGCAATCTGCATTAATAACTCACCGTTGCAGAAATTTACTGAACAGTCTGCGATACGCAAATCCAGCTCTTCGTACGCGTATATTTTCCCGTAGTCCCAGGTATTCGACCTGATGCTTAGCCCTGAAAACAGATGTGAGACCGTTCTTCATAAGGACCTCTTGACCATGTGTTTGATGTAAATATGTGTCGAGGTGCTGATGCTGACCTGCTCTCCTCCCAGTCTTTAGGTCTTTTTGTCTCATTAGGTTTGATACAGCGAATATAGTGAGGAGTACACTTCATCAGCGTGTTCACCAGCTCATTAGCTTGTCTCTGTTGGAGAAATGAGTGTGAAATTTAAGGCATTGTTAGAAGTTAAAAACAGAAGGAAAAAGAAACTATCCTCACCTTGATCTTGGAGCTGGCTGTGGTCGGCCTGCCTTTCTTATCCATGCTGAGGTTATCAGGGAACAAGCTACGAATGAAGCCACTGTAGAGGCAAATTCAAGAGAAACTATTTTTCACAGCTGATCTGTAGTAAACATAAGTAAAAATGCGTGATAAATAGAGGAGACTCACTATTCACTGCTTTGCATGAGCTCAATGAGGTCAGGGAAAAGCACATCTCGGTTTCTTTCACAGAAGCCGTTGATATCATACGACACCTGAGATGACACAAGAGATTATAACTGCTGTTCAAAGTTTACATAACCAGCAGAAAGAAAAAAACATTGTGAAGTTATTTGCTTGCCAACAAGCATCCCTACTTCCTCTTTGTGTGGCTAAATCACGCACACAGCAATCACGCCAATCATGCCACACTTTTGTCAACAAGAATCATCAAACAAACATAACTAATAAGCACATTGGTGACAGAGACAGAGGATAGTATTTCTGCTACAGGAGAGTCATTCTGACAAATTATTTCAAGTCCAGGGTAGCTTCCTACCTTGCCAGCATAATGATGTATGACGAACCCAGAGTTCCAGCTGTTGAAATGTTCGTGCGTCCCCACAGCAGCCTGCAGTTTCTGCAGCAGAGTGCCATCTGCACCCTCTCCTTTGGCATGCATAGTGGCACACACATCATCCAGGACACTCATTACACCAGGAGGGTTCTGCAGACAGAGAGAGCATGGCTTTAATTTTACTGCAATACAGTAAAGCTACAACAATAAGTCGATTAATTGCTAATTGCTAACTATTAAATTAATTGCCAACTATTTTGATAATCAACAGATCATTTGGAGTCACTTTTTAAGACAATGATCCTGATTCCAGCTTCTCAACTGAATATTTTAAAGTTGTGGACTGATGGTTGAGACAACAGAAGACGTTTGAGAATGTCACCTTGGGCTTTGGGAGACACATTTTTCACCATTTTCTGCGATTTTGTAGACCAAACGAATTGATTAATTGAAAAAATAATTGACAAATCAATGAAGATAATCGTTATTTGTAGCCGTATGAGACAGAATATTGCCAAATAAGCTGATACTACACATTTTTGTGTCTGGAAGAACAGTTTTCAGTCAATTTCAAAGCAAACATTCAAAGGATATCCTGCTTGTCTTATTCTTATGTGATAGTACACTGAATGTATTTGGGTGCTGGTTAGACAAAACAAGCATACATTTGTGATTGTGATTTTGTAGACCAAACAATTAATCAGGAGAATAATCTGCAGATCAATTGGTAATGAAAATAATTACTAATTGCAGCCCTAAGGTGGAAAAAAACTGAAAGACACTGACAAAGAGCCATTAAGCATGAAATGAAAAAAAAGAGGGTCAAGTCAGTTTGAATAAATTCATAAAAAGTACATATTCATTTTTGGTGTATTGATTAAGGTGATGTCATTTTGAGCTTACCAATTTATTTTCAATAAGGTCACACACAATCTTGTTATTGAAGTACTCAATGGGTGTCCACTTGATGCCTTCCTGAACATACTCTTCCTGAGATAAAATTAAAAGACATAAAAGAAAAAATCTCAGAGGAAACCTGATGGAAATAAGTGTTACGACAGTGGGTTTTAAATATTTGCAGAATGGAAGAGATGCTCGCTCTCCCATTTACTTTAATAGTGCTGACAGAGACAAGGAGAGCAAATAAAAAAATAAATATGAATTAAGAAAAGCAATAAATGCTGTGTAGCTACCTGCTCAGCCTTCAGAGTCAGTTCAATAAAGATCTGTTGCAGTTTCTCGTTGACAAAGTTGATACAGAACTGCTCAAAGCCATTTCTCTGCCGAGGAGAAAATAATCCAGTCAATGACTATCACCACACAGTAAAACAAACCCTGCTGTAGCATATGTAACACTAACATCTGTTATTTTACTGGCTGCCTATAAATATGATGTAACTGCTAGTTGTAAGAGGGCTTACCTGGAATATCTCAAACCCATAAATGTCAAGTACACCAATGCTGAACTCTTCATATGGTTTCTGGATGGCTTTATTTATAGACTGCAGAAGACAGACAGAGAGAGAGCAGAAAGAAAATGTAAAGTATGAATGATTTCGATTAGTGTAGGAAAGTTTAATTTAATTGAATCTGCATTGTTTCTACTGTATCACAAAGTTTGACTACCTCCACCAGGTAGTCAAAGAGTCTTGCATAGAGGGCTTTGGCCAGCGCGTCTCGTGTGTAGGTGGCCTGCTCCTGGTTCAATGTCACGTTAATGGACTCACACTTCCCTGCCCACTTTGACTCCATCTTCCGGCTTGTCAGCTTTTCCTGCAGACGGTTTGGGTCAATGCCCAGCAGATAAGCAGGGAAGGCAAGCACTGGAGCAAACAAAGGCCAAATTAGGTTTGAAATTAACAACCATCATATTAACAGGCTAACAGTGAAGATTTAGACATGTTTGGCTACCAGACTGAAATTGAGAAGACTCCCTGAAAATGTAAATGAGGATGCGACTAAAGTTTTTTTGAAATCGTAGACAGTGACTGTGTGTGTGTGTGTGTGTGGGGGGGTTACCAAATGTAAAACACCACTTATCTGTTGAGAAAAGAATCACTACAGATTTTATCAATTCAAGTCTCTGCTATGGGACCACTTTGTCATGGTAAGCTCTAAATTGCTCATATCCCTGAGGGGTGCACAAAAAAAGAACTCCAAGAGGGAATATGTGTGCACAACACATGCATGAGTGAACCCCTGTGAAGGTGTGTCAGGCTGCATGTGTGTTTGTCTCACTCACAGTCTGTGCTCTCCACCTGCCCATAGTTGCCTGCCTCTATGAAACTGATATTTCCGAGGTGGAGGATGCCTCCGATGATCTGCAGCACCTGATTCTGGATATCGCCGGGGATCCCAATCACTTGCATGGCTTCCTGGGGACCACAAGACAACAGCGGGCATTGAGGGCAACAGTCAGAGGCATTACTAATGAACATTGGCGGGATTCATTGGAAGTATTTGTTCAACAAATACTTCATTTTGAAGATCGTGGTTGGCTGATATTAAGTGACGATAGACGAAAAGGTGACTTGCTGAGTCATTTATTTTCTATATCATCAGAACCCCTGGTAGAGAATAAAGCATCTACAGTATACGCTATTTTAATGTAGTAAAGTTTATTTCTCAACAGTGTATACAAAAAGTTCTGATACACAAATCTGTTCTCAGATTTTTTTTCCTTTGATTTTTGGTGAAATATTAGAAATGTGATAATTTTATGATTTTTTTGTCTTCTGTGAAAGTAACTGAATGTATTTGGGTTTTGGACCGTTGGTTGGACAAAATAAAACATGTGAAGACACTGACTTGGACTGTGGGAAATTATAATGGGAACTGCAAAACAAAGTAGACTAGATCTTGATTTCAAAAACTCAAATAAAAAAAAACAACTTAATATTTGCTTCTTAATTCATAAGAAGCAAATATTTGAGAAAAGGCAAAAATAAGTAACATAATCACAACAATTTATCCCCAGATTTTGTACCATAGTCTCCTGAAAGTCTTTGCTGTCATTGGTTCCATCCACTTTGTAGGTCCCGGACTGGTTGAGGTAGTAATAGTAATCTGGGGTCATGACTCCCAGGGCCTCCTTTTGCTGAGCGCTGGCACCCTCTATCAGCTGGAAGACAACAGTGCAAGTAAAGGAGAAATTGAAGATGAACCTCAAGAATGTGTTTCTCAATGTAAGCACACACAAAAAAAAAAGGAAGAATAATTTAATTTCATATGTTGTAAAACCTATAAAGAGATTGTTTTTCACATTTCTGTGACATTTAGCATGATCTTTCAGTTCATGTGTCCGATCTGTGGCTGCAACATGTTGCTCGTCAGCCTCTGACCTGATAGTAAATGTGGAAGTTCCTCTCGTTCTCATTCTGGCTCACCACCCTCGACTTCTCCAGCAGGAAGTTTGAGATTTTTCCGCCGTCTGGCTCTCCTCCTCTACTGAACTGAATCTCAAAGTATTTCCCCTGGTAGATGCAAAAATCAAAGTCAACCCTCAGATGTGACAAACAGGCTGTTTGCTTGATTAATCTCCCAAATCTGGTTAACATGGCAAGTGTCAAGGACAAGGAAAGCAGAGGAAATCCCCCATTATGCACATAAAATTGATGCTTTACTGCAGCATCACTGAGGAATACAAGTACAATTGAATAATGTAACATTCATCCTGTAATGTTGAAACAGTAGAGAGAAGAGAAGAAGGACCAGTGACTTCCGTGACTACTGCATCTGTCTGACCTAGAAAAAAAAAATTCAGTGTGCATCTTGCTACATCAACCCACAAATAGGGTCCCAGCCAGACACTGGTTTTACAGGAAACTTTAAATTTGTTGTCATGCTCTCGCTAAAGGCAAAAGCTGCACATGCAGTGTTAATGTGGTGCATAGGTGTGAAATTACAGCATCACAACCCTGATGAGAAATGACAAAGGTGAACACAAAACTAACACTGTTAACTGAAACACAGCGTTTATGGTTTAACCCGACAATTATTATTTATTCTATACCTATATGCCAGTATTGTAATATATCCTGTATAATTTACCCTTTTCTATAGTCGTATGCAATTATAGTAGACAGAGAGAAAATTATTCAGCAACTGTTTTAATAATCAATTAACGGTTATTTTACATGCAAAAGTGCAAACTGTTCCTCATTTTAGTTAGTGAGCTGTTCTGGAGCTTTTAATCGTATCACACAGCCTTCCTCTGCAAATGGAGTTTAACCAGCTGCAGTTTCCAATGTTAAGAAATAGAGATTTGAATATCAAATTTTAAGCCAACATGGACCTAAAAATGCCAAAGAATGTGTTAACTTATCTCTAATAGGTTTTATTTTAGCTGCCATAATCTTACTTTGCATGCAGAAAAGTCAAGTTAGGCATGAAATACTGAAGGAGTTATGTTAAGAACAGAAAATATAGCATTTTAATTGATGATTGCAAACCTTCATAACTGTAAGGAGAACAGTTTATTGTTATAATTTTGTTATCTTGTTCTGTAATTTGTCTTTCTTGTTCTATTTTTTTTTTAAATAAATTTGTTTATTGTAAACAGGTCAGCAAAGTAAAGGCATACAAAACAAAAAGGTTGAAAATTATCAGTGAGCCACCCTTAAAAGAGAAATTAAAATAACTTGGACTTCACCTAGAATCCTGTTTACATTCTTTTTCTTTTTAAGTTTTCAACAACCCACCCCCACCCTCACCACTGGGTATGTCTGGACCACAAATAAAAAGGTGACTAAATAAGTAAATATAGAGAGAGAGTAAAAAAAAAAAACATTTATATAGAGTATATAGTGTGGCGAGAAAAAAAAAAGACGATCATTTTTCTATGGCTCATTCGCACTTCATGTCTTCTTTTTATAATGTCGCATGTGGATCATTAACATTGTTACAGCTTCTACCAGCTGAGAAGATCTCAGTCAGAAGTAGGAGATGAGAGGAGGAGAGGAGCAGCGGTAAATTGACCTCAAGTCTCTACACCAGTGGTCTCCAACCCTGCTCCTGGAGAGCTACTGCCCTGCATGTTTTAGGTATCTCCCCTCTGTAACACACCTGATTCTAATAATTCATTCGTTATCATGCAGCTGAAACTTGTCAATGGGCTTGATAACACGTTTATTATTAGAATCAGGTGTGTTAGAGTAGGGAGATACCTAAAACATGTATTTCCTCATTGAAGTTTTCTTAAAAATATACTTAAAATCTCGTCTCGTCTCGATCGCGTGAACCCAATATCGTGTCTTGTCTCGTGAGCTGAGTGTATTGTCACACCCCTAATAGAATGTTCTTGTTCTATTCTGTACTCACAACATTTATTTGCACATCTATCCGTCCTTCCTATGTTGCTCTTCCAGAGATTTCTTCCTGTTTCTTTTCCTGTGTTAAAGTTTTTTAAGGGATTTGTTTTTAAAGTCAAGGGTCTAAGGACAGAGGGTGTAGTATTTCTATAGACTTTAAAGCATTTATGATTTGTGACATTGGGCTGTACAGATAAAACTGACGTGACTTGAAGTGTTATACATGTGGGAAATGTGTGCAGTGACTCATCTGGTGGAGGGGGCTGGACTCATTTGCACTTGTGGTTTAACATCAATGGGTACACCTTGCAAGATGAACTATGGGTTTATTATGATATTATTAGTACGGTATGTCTACTATCTCATGTATGAGTTGGCTACATTTTCTGTGTAGCCGCAGAGCTGTGAAAAGCCTATCATTTACTAATATCAGAATGGTCTCTGTTTTTCTGTGTTTATTTATGGGTGAACTTTATCTGTGTTATCAGGTCATATGGGTTTAAAAAAAAAAGTAATACAAGTAGAAATTTAGAAATCTACATGACTCAGGATTACTACTACAAATCTACCTTCAAATCTCCTAATACATTTAAATCCTGGTGCATAAATAAATTCCATAGACACATTTCTGAAGGTAACAGAGCAGGCGAAACAAAAATAAGCCACTGAAGAGAAAGTCGTACTCACAAAACGACTAGAATTGTTGTTGCGGACGGTCTTGGCATTACCAAAAGCTTCAAGTAGAGGATTTGACTGCAGGATTATGTCTTTCACATGCTGCAACATACACACACACACACACACAGAGTGACACAGAGTGAGAGACACAAAATCACCACACCACACCACAGGAAGTTTAAATGTGTCTTGAGTCATTTAGCGGCAAGGTTGCGTGCTGACTATACCTGAACTTTTGATCCTCCTCCGGATACTTTGGAGATGTAGCCCATGATGTATTTGGCAGCCACAGTCTTTCCAGCACCACTCTCACCGCTACCACAACCATGACGTGAAAAAGTAGGAGACACCACAAAACAATATAATGTTAATTCTCCCCTAGAAGACCTCAACATGTTATAGACTGTGAAGAAAAATGTGGTACGGCTGCTGATGATCACCTGATGATGACACATTGATTCTCAGCATCAATCATCATGTTTCTGTACATGTTGTCAGACAAGGCGTAGATGTGGGGTGGATTCTCATACTGGGCCTACAGAGAGAAAGAGATCTGCTGTCAGTCCAGGTGAAGGGAATATACCACATTGAACACATTTACAGGTGATAAAGTATTGAAGTTTACTCACAGCTCCTTGGTAAAGTTCAATTTCCCTGTCAGTGAAATAGGGCATCTGTTTAAACGGGTTGACTGATATCAACACCGGGCCGATGTAAGTCTGTGCAGAGTGGTTAAGGAGTTTCACAGGAGCAATACACAAAAATGCTTTCAGTGTTTCTAAACATGACGCTACCGGCGTTTGTTCCTGCTTTAACAAACCTGTCATTACGAAACAAACTACCAAAAATACTTCTCCCTTTTTTACATAATGAAATTACACAAGAAATAAAAGAATCTATTCAACTAAATTCAAATTTTGGTGGGAACTGTGTGTAGAAAGTGCAGATTTGTTGAAGTTTACTATGGCGGTGGAAGTGGGTCAAAAAGTCAGAGCCTGAGATTAAAGAGGAACTGCCTCGGGAACAAAATGTCTTCCTCCTTCAAAATGTCCAGCATTTAATGCTCTGAAGACTTCTTCTAGAGAGAAGCCATTTAAACGAGGAGCGGAGCATGTGTGGAAGGCTTTTTGTACAGTTGGGATTTGGTGAAATGAACAAATACTTCTTAGAAAAAGTTTACCTGGAAAAGGTGGGTAAGTCATGGTTAATTTAGACATGAAGTAGTAAGCCATTACTGGGACCATATAGACAAAACTAAGGTCACTAATGCAATTATTGAGTATTTCTAGCTAAAATGTGAATGTTTAAAACCTATGAAGTGCATTTCGTCTTTAATAAATGACTGTTAAGTGGTTGGAGTGCATGCCATGTGCGCAGCTGACCCCGGTTCGAATCTGTGTGTCCGGTTCGAATATGTTACCCCCCCCCCCCCCCCCATGTTTCCTGTCTGTCTACTTATTAATAAAGGTGTCTATGCCAACAAAAAAAGGCTGTTACATTACAAGTTCACAAAGAAAAAGTTGTAATCTTAAATTCAGTTTTATCTCTTTTCCGAACATCATTTTAGAGTGTATTTATATTCTCTTTTATATACTCTTGTCTCTACATGTAAAATATTTTGATGACTTGCCTTGAATGTTTAAATAAATTGATCAATCAAATATTCTTTACTGATAAGCTAAAAGCCGCCTATCATATAAAACTGGTCTTGACTTGCTTGTGGGTCGTAATAGCTAGCAGAGCAGTATCTCAGAGAGAGAGAGAGATCTCAGCTGCCCAAAAAAGTTCTGTGTGGCTGAAGAGTAAATTATTGAAACTCTTCCTCCACCTTCACCTCCATCTCATGTGGGAGGAGGTGACCAACAGCCATCTACTGCACATACCCTGTTTCACTTTCTGACTGTGGCTTCACTGAAACTTAAGTTTGGACTATTTTTAGCCCAAGAACAACAAAACCATTGACCTTTTTTTGGTGTTTCTGGTCAAAATGATCTGTGTATGGACAGTACTGGTAGGGGGCAGTACCACTGGACTCATGACTATTGGTCACTATATTGGGGTTAAAGTCTGGTGACATTCTTTATTTTTGTCCATAAAAACTATGAGACAAAAAAACAACTATTAAGTGATCCAACTAAGAGGTATTACCTATGTATCTCATCTGTGCCATAGAGATCTACTGTTGTCCAAAAACTACTAGAAACATGTCAGTTAGCCACACTGTTATACTGGTTGACATATTTCTTCATTAACATAATTGTTCACTCATGTATGTAGTTTAACTGCAAACTCAATAGAGCACCATGCATTAATCCACTGCTGAGTTCTCAAAAAGGTGCTATTTACTTGTATTTGAGTACAATTTACAACCAAAATGAAGAATATCACCAGTCTTAATTTTTGACAACATCCATGAACTTCCTCATTAATCTAATAAAAGAACAAATGTATTCTATGTCACCAAAGGAGCAACAACACAAACCAAAGAGATCCTTCACCTTAATGTATCATCTGGCAACGCAGAAGCTGTTTTATGCACTAAAATGGCTCATACGTATTAATAGACATTATCAAGCTGATAAATTTAAGTCAACACATAAATCCCTTATATTCATGTAAGTGTAGTTTTAATTCAGGTGACGTCAGTTCTTCTTGCTCATGGATTTGATGGGTAATTTTTGCACTTTAAATGTTGGACTGAAGTTCTGCTGTGCTTGAAGAAGACAGAAGTGAGCTGTTGAGTCACACGCTGAATGCAGAAGTGGAAGAGTGAATTTCTTGTGTTCATGACCATATATGTTTGTTTGATTGTTAATTGGGTATTGACGTATTTGTGGTATGGCGATGGACAGCATGAAACTTTAAGCACGCTCAGATGGTCATAGCCTATGAATAGTCTGTGAAAGGAAATGTGTTTTATTTAGATGGATGACAGTAATGCCTTACATTTGACCATATTAGGATTTTTTTTTACTTGAAATCTCTGGTGCATTTGTAAGATGAACAAAAAAATTAAGTTAAACATCTGCTGACGGATAGACATGTTACTTAACTTCCTTTTCAAAAGTCATAATGACTTCCTACCTAAAGCGACTAAAACAAAAACATAGTTTATCTAGTTAATCTGGTCTAGTTTATTTTTGACCCTCATCATAACCCTTAAAGACCGTGTAAAGTGAAGTCAGACATTTTCTTCTAAACACATTAAATAGGTCATGAATGTATTTCTAAAAAAGGTGTAAAAAGCATTTCAACCATTTAGATTTCAATTGTGGAGCTAGGCTTCACAAACTGTGTTTCAAGATTTCTGTGTTCAGGATTTAGTGGGCGGGTCTGAAAATCACAGCCGCATTCTGTAACGCGACGGTGATTAGCATAAACCCACCTCTGCTGCTGTAGAGGTATAAATACATTCAGCACACATTACTACTACTACTACAGTCTACAGTTAGCCAGTTAGCTGAGTTAGTCGCTGAGCTAGTAGCCGAGTTAGCAGCAGAAAGCTCTCAGATGTAGCGTCCATGTTTCTGGTAGAGGTGGTGACTTTGATTGACAGGTGACACTTGGTTGGGGGCGGGGTTTCAGCGAACTCGGCAGGCATGCCCACAGCGTTTGGGAGCAGAGAAAGAGGATGATTTTTACACAACTTTGAAGCCTAATTTCATATATTTGGCAATTTTTTTTAATCATTCAAATTTCGCAGGGTAGTTAACAACACACTTTTCTGTGGTATGTCAAACTCAGAACACATACTTATTCTTACTTTACACAGATTTTAAGTACAGTGAAACAGTTAATAATGATCTATGACAAACAGTAAAATGACATAACTGACCAGAATAACAAAAGAAAAGTCTTAATCAGACACTGAAGGATACAAAGATGAAGTCGTCCAGGTATCTTTTCTTGAGGTTTTCCACAATGGCGTCCTCAGAGATCTTAGACAGCAGGACCATGTCGTCCACTCCGCTCTGCTTGACATTTTGACTCTGCCAGTGGTACTTAGCCTGAATCACACACCACATAGTTGGAGAAGGACAGTGAAAGATGAAAAAGAAGAAGAATTCATCATTTCTTGAAGTCTTAACTTATTTATGATTCAAAAAATGATGAAATGGAAATATTACCACATCTTAAATTATTAAATGTGGCACAACACTGATTTTGCAAAGTTTAGTTTAATAGTCACGAAGAGTAAAAACTGTATAGTTTGAAAGACTACATGCTTACGATATATTACCAGGCAGGAAAGGTCTAGTAAAAAGTACTAGTGGCATGTGGCAATATGGAAATTCAGTGTTTTTAGGACATGGCTCATACTTGACTTGATTACTCTGCTGGTTCAGTGATTCATTTATTTATTTATTTAATTAGAAGTGTTATTCTGCATGTTTGTGTTCATGTTCAAACTATTAGAACTGAGAAAGAATGAAAGAAAAACAAACAAAGCAAGAAACTTAAGGGATGTGCAATACGAGGATGACGCTTTACTGTAGATTCAAGTTTATGCTCTTTAACCTGAAATGTGACAGATGAACACATATAACAAGCAACTAAGAAATAAAGAAGCGACAGAACAAGCAAATGAAAAAAAGAAACAAATTAAACAAATTAAGGATATAAACTAAGAAAAAAAACTGACAAGCAAATAAGGAACAAAAACTTATTGGACATACAATACTAAATTTAGGCTCACACTAGCTGAAACTAAACAAAGAAACAGTAAGAAAGAAAGAAAGAAAGAAATGGAGCAGTGGAGGCATGCGGCAGTGTAGGCATGAGTGCAGATTTCTAAGCATGACATCTACCTGTTTTTAGTTTGTTACAGGAAGCTGGGGCTAGTTGCCAGGAAACAGGTCACCGGTGAGGTGAGCTCATGTTCAAATTTGGACATTTTAGAGAAGCACAACCAAGTTCTTTAATTTGCCTTACATGATCATAACATGGTGACGAAACAACGACTGCTTTGACTTGGTGATTTTTGAGTTGTGCAATGACTCCTGTGACTAAAAGTGACACAATCCATATATTTGTTCCTGTTCAAGAGGCCGTAAATGTAACAACTCTGAAGTAAACTCGTCTGCTTGGTTTTCCTAAAAGAAGCTGGTCTGTTTGATGTGTGAAGCTGAACAGGTCTTTGAATTGGCACAGTGGTAGGGTTGTGGTCTGGGCCCTCATTTACTGCTTCACAGGTGCTCAGCGACGGCACTAAAACTTTTCAACAAATTATAGGAAAACAAATATTTCTATAACATAAAGATCTTATTTTAGTGTGTAACATAGAACAAGAAACAATCAATTTAACCAGAGTGCTTTCTTATATTTTTCTGGACAAGATTAAATTGAGTCTGGTATGTTTACCAAAGATGCCAAACGTGTCAGGAAATGTGATATCATCATATAAAAAATAGTGTTGTAATAGATACTGCAACTAGATTCTGTTTTTCTGGTATAAAATAGGGTCGTGTTAACCATGTTAATGAGAGTAATGTTCTCATTAACGCCTTTCTCTTGTGGTATATGTGACTTAGAAATAAGTGTAAAAGTGTGACATGTTGTTGATGTTTTCAGAAATGGCGGAAGTCATAGGTTTATTCTTAGGTGGATGGTAAGTTAATACATTATAATTTTAATCAAATAGAGTTTCTCCATGGCCTCATCTTCTTCCACTGTCATTGTGAGTAATGGTTAAATTATATATAAGAAGAATGACAAGGGAGCGAGGGTCCTTTGGCATCCATGTTGCCGAACAGCGTTGTTCACACGACTACTTAAGCATATTGTGTACACGACTTCCAACGTCTTGAGTTTTATTTGAGGGCAGCGTTTGTGTTTTCAACAGCTGTCACTATTACAACCATGAACACATTATGCTGAAAGTTGCCAGTCAATACACTGAAACACCTTTCCTACACCTGAAGCTACAAGTCATGGACAGACTGTGTGTCGGTAACAAGGACTTTGAAGAACCAGTCTGGATGCTATCAGGCTCAGTGTGACCATCTACAATAGAACGTGATGTTATGACTTAATTCAAGATTTGAACCGTATTTAACAGAAGTAATGTGGAGGTAGGGGGCACAATCATGAAAACAAATAATTCAAAATATAGCTTTAAGAGCTGCAATACACTGTAGTTAAACTATGGTAGTTTTAATAAAGAGTTAGATTAAGCAGGTGTCACATATACACTAAAGTGCTGTATATGTGATAAGTGGTGAAAATTCAATGTGAATTTTATTTCTAAAGCTGCGTTCAAACCAAAAGCGTCTGACGCGAAAAGATTGCTTTAATAGCTTCTGTCACGCTGCGTGATCATAAATTTAAAATTTTGGATCATTGCTTCATTCGCGCTTGCGCCACGGATGTGATGTCGGGAGAAACTTGCCGCTGATTGGATATTGCGCCGCCTGATATGAAATTGTGTGTTATCACGCCATTTACATTGATTTTCTATGTACACTTGCTGCTCAATTTGCGCCAGGCGCTTTTGGTGTGAACACCCTTTAAGGGTTTAAATACTCTCAAGGGGAAATTCTGACGGAAGTCTAATAGGTACTAAATTAAACTCTTGAAACTGCAAGCAATGATAATATGAGACTGCAATGAAGACTGTCTCTGTTTTCAGCTGTCTGAAAAATAAGGGCAAATGTATGTCAAAACAACACATAATTTTAATTTCGACATTTGGTCAGACAGAAAGTAGAGCAGGATGAAACAGCCGTCTGTCAAGTCAGAACAAACCACTGCTGCTCATATTCAGATAGAGGAGCACTGTAAAAGCTTGACTAATTTTCTTTATTGTTCAAAGCCCTTATTTGTAATGTCCCAATCATTTCTCCAACTTGACATGTAAAGATTGTTATTATAATTAATTGTATACACTTTTTTACTGCAGTGACTCAATAATGAACTGTAGACTGAAATTTCTGGAAAAAGTAGCTTATACCAAGACCTTTTTGTCTGTGATGCTCCAAGAATAAGAAAATACTTTCAAAGAACTCAACAGCATTGGACAAAGTGTTCTTGATGTTGTGTTGAAATCCACAGATGTAAAACCCACTATTGCCAGTTTTCATTGAGAAACACCTTAAGTCTTTAGACACTGAGCTGTTGCTAGAGAGGGGACATTGGTATGGAGTTAAAAATGCAGATTTATCTTGAGAACCACAAACAAATGCCAGTCACCTCTGCTATGTGGTTTTAGCAGAAGTCTAAACATTGCTGAGATCTCAAAACCTCCAACCCGGAAGTTACTGAACAGTGAACAGAAAAAAGAGTGAGCTGGACCTTTAACACTTCTCACATCACTTTCAGCGTGTCAATTACAAATAAGTGGACTAAAATGACCCCCATCACACTTCTTACCTTTTGAAAGCATGATTATAAAGTCAAAACATTGCATATTTTTTATTTTTACACTGTCAAAGATACATTTCTCTGCACATTTTGGAGATCTTTAACCTTAAATCTACCTGTTTAGTGAGATTTAAGCAATTTGAAGCATAGTTTTTCCTGTAACAATGAGGCTGTGTTCCTGTGTGGTCTACTGTGCGAAGACTGTTCTAATTCTAAGAGAGGAAGTTGTGGTAGAAACTTAGGCCCTCCATAGTCCACTTCCCCCTCTCACACCTCATCGCTATTGTGAAACTTGTAAACTTTGTACATGCTAACTGGTTCTCCTCCTGCAACTGTCGGCTCCTGTAGATCTGTAGATTGCTAGGTTGCCCCTCTGAGTGCAGCAAATGCTCATAGATGCAAATCTTGCACACTGAACTTACTGTATAGTTCAGTCCATTCAATATCTGGTTAACATAGTGTATTTTTTCTCCTTAGTTTACGAAAATCAATTTTTATCATTTATTCTGTCAATTTCTATGTTTTCATAATTTCTAGAGTCCAGATCAACATTTTTCCACCCAATTTGAGCACAAATTGGATGCAAGTATTACAGTAATTTATGCTGTTTTGATCTAATCTAAATACAAAGGCTTGTCCTGGAAAAGAGGAAACTCTCTGCAGCTGACGCAAACAAGTTGAGTTTCTCTGAAAAGGTGGCATTTGAAGATGATTCACATCCTTTATCGTGTCAAAACAAACTGAGCATGAATCCTCTCTTATGGCTTGTCAAGTGGAAACACCTAAGATGAAATGGGCTTTTATCGCTCTGACAAATAGAAAGCTGCCTCAGAAGTCACACTTATGCCAGAAAGACAGCTAATTATGTGGAAGACTGTGTAAAATCACTTCAAATCTATGTGAATGAGAAAATGTCACAGTGAGAATGAGAGAATGTCACGGTAAGATCTATGCTTCACACACGATGCACACACGATAGAGCTTTCACAAGGTGTGAGATAGAATCAATGAAGGTGTGGTACAGTACCATCGTTCCAGTTGGCCTCTCCTCCCCGATCCGCCTGGTTTCCTCTGTCCAGAGGGTGTATGCAGTTCTGCCTGTGTGCGTGAGTGTTGTAAAAATCCACAGATTGAGCTCCTCAGACCTCAGCCATTACAGAGCCGGACAGTCGGAGCCAGCAGCAGCCACCGACCTACAAGACAATCCACTGCAACATTCAAAACCCTACTTCCTCAAACTCCCAGATGTAGTGTGTGAAAGAAGAACTGCTTTAAGATAACGCACACGCACACCCACATGCACACACACTGATGCACAAACTCACAACGCAAAGTTAAGCTCTTACTTCTCTATTTCTGTCATATACAAAGTCATTGGACTGAGGAAGAAATAATGACCTAACGGGTTGATGTCAGTGTTTATGTCAGCATAACCCAAAGGTTCAGGACACAATTAGTCAATTCAAATCATCTCGCAAACAGCAGACGAGTGTTGATGAAAGCCTTAAAGCTTACAGACTGATAATTATCTTCAATCTGTTGCTAAATGATGGTGTTACTCTTGTTTGCTGCCTGCTCCACCCAGGCTGTGGTTACTTCATGGTGTTTTCGTGTTGTCAGAGGGTGCTGATCCAACGCCCATCATAACCGATGCAGGTTCATACAGAGGTAGGTAGCAAGCACAGTTATGATGGGTGGAGTGTGAGTAGAGGCGTCTGAACCGTCTGAACCGTCTGAACGTTCACTTTGTTGTGCTGTAGATTATTTTTTAAATGAGACTGCTGAAGGGTTAAAAGATTGTTAACAAGAAAGGAAATAAATTAAAAAAGCATGTTCTCTTTTTTAATGTTAAAAACTGGATAGTTTTATTAAGTATAAGTATATTAAATGATATGAAATGAACAAATAGGTTCTGCAGTGTTTCCTGCAGACTTTCATTCTCAGAGTCCCCAGATTAGATCTGTGGTGGTAGTGATCAAAGGACAAAACAGATAAGCTAGTAAGTAAGTAGTAAGACAGGATGCTCTCCTCATAGGACATTAAACAACCTACTCATGCAGTTACAGCCTCTATAGGTGAACCAGACCGATGCAGTTTTATCATACAACGATAGTTTGATCCAAACCCTTACCTTGAACAGCTGCTGACAGAAAGTGGAGCTCTTAACACACTTTCCCTCCCGATTAGCATATAGGCTAACAGTTGCTGCACAGACACTCCTCACCTTTCTGAACATCTTCATTTTGACTTAACGTTGACTCTGTGTTGTCCTCCTTGGGTCCTTTGGGTTCAAATTGGAAAGGCTGAACAGAAGACATGGTTATCTCACTGTAGTGTAAACAGACTGGGACTGTAGACCGCTGCAACCATTTGACATCATTAGGTACCTAGAATACATAAAAAACAATGGCGACATACAGGTGAAAGCATTTTTTCCAATTTAATGAAAAATTAAGACACTAAGAGTGTTTTTATATCATATTCAAACAATTGATGACAGTGTTGATGTAATTAGGTCTACAAGTTTTAATAGTGGGGGTTCCTTTTAAAAGACTGTCTGGTTGTGGTTGTAGCCTATGTAGGTTAATCTGCCACCAGCAAGTGGGTTCAGTTAAACTTTCCGTTGCCCGTAGCAACCACCACTGTCACGCTTCCACAGCCATTTAATATCTTAAATTAAATTGTTGGTCAACTAACTTTGTCTGATCTGTCGCCAAATAAATACTTACAAAATACTCCAAAAAAGTGTGTTTGAACGTTAGCCTACTGACTGGCACTCTTTTTCATGATAGCGGTAATTAATTTAATTTCTTAATTTAGTTTTTCTGTTATTAGAAATAATTATTACTGGACATAAGACTGCTGCTTGAGGCTAATGCATTGCTAAATGCTCATACTACTGCTCACTGTTGGATTTACTGTTAGCCTATATATTATTTAGTCTGTTAACTTTTAATCCTATGGATTTATCTGTATGTTTACTAGGTTATTCATTTTGTTGTACCTTCTATTAGGACTTCATATATACTTCAGATATACTGATGATGGCGTATGGGACAGTGTAACATAGGGCCTTAATACAATAAACCTCTTAATACACGCCCCATGCATGCATGCTTTGGTGTGTCTAGTTTCCTTGTAACCTTTGTAACCAGTGGCACCTGGTGGTTGCTGTAATATTATTGAAGTGTTGTATACTGTATTATATAGTTATTGTTTCTTATTTTTCTGATGGATGTTGTCCAACAGTATCACAATTGCCTCAAGTAGAAACCTCTCATCAACTGTCTTCAACCTTTAATGGAAGTGTATTTATGTTAGCTGGTTGCATAGATGTGCACTCCCAGTGAGGGCAGAACATTACATTTGATGTTAATTATTTGTATACTGAGTGAAACAGGACTGAAAACAGCTCCAGCTGAAAGAAAAATAGCCTAGTAGTAAGTGGGGCTTTAGGTGGGATGATTATGTCACACACACACACACACACATACTGATCTAAAGGTCAAGAATGAATTTACATGCTCAAGAACTGAAAAGTGAAATACGGAAATAAAATATGTAAAAAATAAATAAATAAATATAATAAAATATATATATACATATGTATGTATGTGTGTGTGTAGTAGATAAAAAGCACAGGGTATAACCTTTGAAATATTTACAGGTAAATAACTTAAGTCTAAATATACGCACACACTCAGCTGACCCTTTCTTCCAGGGTTGTCCTCTGTCAGGACGATCAAAGAAGAAGTAGTCCTTGCTTCATCTTTTCCATGAAAGCTGGCAAATCCAGAAATAGACAACCATCACTGATGATCTCATTTTCTGTCTGCACGATAAAGTCTATTTTAGCAACCAAGTCTGTCGTTGTGCTGACACATTTATACATGTACCCACTGAATGAGGGATGACTTTCCAGATTTGAGGATGGAAATCTCCAATGACCAAACTCCATTTTTAAATCAACAATGCACCATGTTTAATCAGTTTAATATTTCCTTTTAAAAAGATGTACATGGCGGACAAATGGATTCATCTTCTATAGTATAGAACAACATACAGTACATGTCATGTTATAATTAGCATGTGAAAACAAAACAATAATTACCCGGTACTGTCCCTCTTATTTACTCAGATAAAATAGGCTCACTACTCAGTGTGAACGCTTACGAGAGGCCCAGGTAGATACAGAGAGTTGACAACAGAGGAAAAAAATGCCATTGAGACACTGAAACAGGACAACTGATCTTTAGAAACTTTGACCGTTATACAGTATGTGCAAATGAAAGTGTTACAAATGGTTTTTCCATTTATTCAGTCCTGAATCATTACAGGGAGGCGTTAACTGTACACTGGCATTAAACTGAACTGTACTACATTTTTAATGAAATATCCTTTATGTATCTGTGTAATCCACATGGATGGATTAGGAAATGATGATTAAGGGAATTTTGGAACCTTAAGCATGATTTGATAACCCAAAAATTGCTTTAGTTCCCTCAAAAAGGTATTATAAAAACAAACTTTCTCCAAAATTGGTTGATTTTTATAAATCACAAATTGTTCCTGTGATTTTGCCACTTTGCCACTAACCTAAACATGTAGTGTAACTTAAATACTGAAAATATGATAAGATATGAACAGAGGAACCCAAAGGGGGGGCCCCTGAGCAGCTGCACACTTAGGCCTCAGGTCGGCCTTGCAGATTGGTTTTGAGAGAGTACAACATACTCAAATTGACTTCTAAATAATTAAGGCACAACTGTTAAAATGATAACTCAGAAACATCGACAAACAACTGTGAACTAATAGCACCATTACAAACCAAAGCACCACGAGGAAAAATAAAAAGGAACATTGCAGCTAAAACCCATGTAGACACAGCTTCCTCTCTTTACATTGACATTATGTGACATTTTGTGTGACACAGAGCTGCTTTGAGCGGTGATCAGTGTGAACCTTAGTGAAGAATTGGACCACAGCAGATTTCAGAGCACAGTGAATGACGCAGTGTTGCTGTCAGACCTGATGACCGCTCTGTGAGCCTCTTATGTGGCAATTCCAAAAACAGGATGGAAAGACAGCTGAGACAACATTTTTTAAAATGTGTCAATGAAATCAGTACTACACAGTTTTGCTGTACGTCAGCGGGTCAGCTGAGGCTTCTTATTCAACCACTGCTGTCTTTAAAATAAAAAAGATGACATGGATTCAGCTGTACACAGGCGAGCCGAGTGTGGTAATTCATTATTGTCATTATCACTCTGGGAAATGCGTTTAAATTAGCCGTAATTTTGAACAGTTTATGGCAGAAATCTTCTCACAGCAGCCTTAATGATGGTTTCAGACAGCCATGAATACACCAGATGTGTGCCACAAAGAAATCAGACATTTTACAAGCGTGTAAATCCATCCCCAGATTAACACTCCTACAATAAAATGCTCTTTGAATGCAGAGCAGTCAGAGGTCTTCACTCCTCCTCACTTGGCTTGTTCCTGCTGGCAGAGCCGACTCACAGCGGCTCACTGTGCTCTGAATTTCCACTCACAGTAAAAGTTACTAGCACTATCAAGTGAGTGGTAACATGTGGCAAAAATAAACCCCCCTCCCCCTCATCAGAAATTAACTGCAAGGCCAGTGCTGAAGGATTTTCAGATAATGACACTGAGCCGAGCTGTTAAAGTGTCTTTTGGAAGATTTAATGCACAAGCTGCCACAGTCTGCAGCCACAACGCAAAATAACATGATGAAAAATGTCCTAGTGAGTCAACGCTGGCTATACTCACATTGCTAAAGGCTGTGTCTCTGCATACCTGTGCGCAGCGTTAAGCACAGTTTTTGTTTTTTTAAAAGAGAGGTGATAACATTTAAGCAAACTAACCGGTGACCAGACGACATCCAGCGACATGGCAAGACTATGGCAGGTTCACTGCATTGACACATTTATAGCTTCCACAGAGACATCAAGTCAAATCACATCAAAAACAAAACACAAAATACATAAAAGTCCTTTGACTGCTGACACTTTGTGCAACTCAACCTCTGCTCATGATTCAGCTGAACAGCGAGGACCGATGAATACAAAGCAATAGCATAAAAACAATGTGGTCAAGTAACTATCAGATAACATAGACACAAATCTTTTCATTTCATAATATACGATATTCCTTTTCATGGGCAAAAGATATCTGGAGGATCATTTTCTTTACAAAGTGGATTTCTTAAAAAAAACAAAACAAAAAAAAACCCTAAACAAATACTACCTGTTAACATACAGGTTTAAGAAATCAGGCTTAACTTTTAGGCCACTCAAGCAAAGATAAGTGGAACTCAGAGTACTGCGACCAGTCCTGCGGCCAAAGAGAAAATATAGTAGCACCAAAATATTACAACAGAGGGATAGTTTAGACAGGCAGAGAGAGAGAGAGAGTGTGGAGGGTGGGGTGGTTGAAGAGGTACTGATGATTGGTTTATCCTAAAAGACGAAGAAAGATACTCTCCCTCGCTCTGTCTCTCCAGGTTTCAGCAGCCCTCCCTCCAGTGGAATGTATAATTCAGCTCGGCCTGGAGAGGCATCTGATCTGCGCTGAATTGTGTCTGGGAAAAAAAAGGGGGTCCATCTGAAACAGTTATGGGACCGGGTGTCTGTCTGACAATGTCCCAGGTAGGTCTCACGCTCCTCTGATAGAGGTAGTGTGAGGGCTGCTGTCACAAGGCTCAGTGGGAGAGTTTCAGGTTTACTTTGTGTGTGTGTATGTGTTTGTGTGTACAGGACCCAAAGATGGATGCTGTGAGGTCCATGGTGTCTAGGTCAGTGTCCCTGGCAGGTTTTGCAGCACATTTGTCTAAAATATGGCCGGCTGCAGAACTTGAACCTGAGCACCAGGGGGCAGTAGGCCACAGTGTTCACATCTTTACACTCTGCAGGGGAGACAGACAAAGAAAAGATGAATTACTACATTATAATAACATATTTCTACAGCAATGTCTGTATTATGTATTAATGTTATTTCATTCCCCTCCTCTCTCACTAGAGGACTTAAAATATTTAATGTATGATGAAGATGCAAAATCTTTTAAATAGACTTGTTAAAATTTGAGAAAATCAAATGCTACAAGGAGGCCATGGTAATTTGTTATAATGTATTTAGATGATTATATACAGGTTATTATAGGACAATGTACTATTGTAATGTTGCTAAATGTGTGTATTCTGTATGTATGAGTATTTATGTACAGGCAGGTGCATGGATGTATAATGTGTGTAAATAGTAGTATACTCATTTAGCTAACGTGTGTTAGGAAGATTCAGTGCAGCTTGTTTAGGACCACGTGTGAGTTCATCCACATTCATTTGTATACAAACATTACAACTTTACAGCTGCAAACAATAAAAAAGCCTTGAACCAGAGCATTAGTCATTAACATCTGTTAATGATATCTTTCATGAGTTATACTGGCAGCTCAAACTCAAAAACCTCAAAATACGTGTTAAAAATAATTTAACTAACTTTAAAATTTGGAAATTTCAAATAAAACTTCAAATAAAAATGTAAAATAATGTTCAACAAATCAAATCCTTTCAGCGTTTCAAAATGACAATTTTACAGCTTGAATACAATCTCTCTCTGTTATTATTGAAACATGAGACTGCAGGGAGTGAACTTTGTCCTCTGACCTTCAGGGTTGTCTGTACTGATGGGCAGACTGAGGTCACATTTGCTCTTGCACTGCTGCATGGCTGCTGGCCGCTGATGCTCCAGACACTCATTGGACGGCTGGCCCGTGTGAGTCAGACACTGCACCGAACGCATCTCCTGACCCAGACCGCATTTGGCAGAGCACTGCAACAAAATAACACATTTAACATACAGATTTGCATAAAAACATTTCAGAATATGAACTAAATGAAGAGTACAAGAATAAAGCAGAAGTGAATGGCAGTTAAGGTGTACAGTTTCATACCTCTCCCCAGGGACCCGTCACCCACTGAGGCGGAGGGCAGCGCTGCAGGTTACAGCGCACTCTGGAGGTGGGCCGACCATGCTTGGGGCACTTGGACTCTGGCAGCGTGTCGCCACTCTCCCCGCTCTTGCACAAGACCACACGGTGCCTGTAGCCAGGACCACAGCTGGGCGTACACTGCAGACAAGAGAGGGAAATGAAGAAAGAAGTAGAAAAGAGGAAACATGAGGCGGCAAGGCAGGGAGATGGAGGTGATGGGAGGGTGCAGCAGGGGGTCATTGCGGTCACAAGCATGGAAAAAGAAATCCCCAACTAAAACCACTCAGCAGAGGGCAGCAGCTGTATGAAAAACAGTCGAGAGTCTCCTTAATTCCTGTAAATCAGCTGGACGTAATCCCTTTCCTACATGTGCCATCACTACGTTACACAAGACGTCAGAGAAAATTTGAACACTGCTGCACTTCTGACACCATTAAAATTTGGTTTGAATTCATTCTTGAACTGTGAGAACAAAGTTTAGCTCCAGGAACAAAGTGGAGGATGTTGTTGTTAAGGAACACGAGACAAGATGTGTCTTAACAGTAAATTCTTTAAAGAATTACAGCTAAATTAGAAGACAGAGAAACTTAATACACTTAAAGTCCACAATACGGCTCAGACTAAGGGTCAGAATTACAAATAGGTCAGGGGATTCCCACATGACAAGTCAAACAACTGCAGAAACATGTTCCGTATGATCTATTGGTCTGCTTCGTGCTTCTGTTGTGTATTTCATGGTTAAGGTGTTCTTCCTTTCTCCTGGCAGATGTTTGGGTTTCTTAGGTTCAACTGGAAAAGAAACTATTGCTTCATCTGAGTGGAATTTAAAAAAAAAAAAAAGCCTGAAATATTAGTTCAAATTCAGCTATGAATCGGGGGAATTTCCCACTGGACCTGTATGACGTAATGATGGGAGACCTTTGATGTCTGCCTACCTCTGACCAGTCCAGGGCCAGCCATTCAGGGGGGCAGCTGTGGTTGCTGCAGGGCTCAGTGAGTGAGGGGCGTGTTGAGGTGCAGGCTGAGTCGTCCAGGACCTTCTCCTCTGACGCAGAGATCCTCCTTTTACATAACACCTCCCGTGTACGCACACCTCCGTTACAGCTGCGGCTGCACTCCGACCACTCTCCTGTCCACCAGCTAGGAGGGCAAAGAGGAGCCGGACACTCAGTTTGTTTTTCTCTCCTCACTCGCATCGTATAGTGTTGAGTGGACACACTACAGTGGAAGATTATACTTTACAAACAGGTAGGAAAGCAAGGCAAGCACAGTATAAAAATGATGACCTAAAGATGAAATATACATGTGATTACTACTCTAGTGTGAGTGTAGAATGAAACCTGGACATTAGCTGCATTGAAGCTCCTATATGATTACTTACAAGCTGCATGTTGCCAAACAGGGACTACAAACAAGCTAAAGTTAACCCTATTCTAAAACCAGAAACTAAAACTAATATATCTACAAACAGGAAAATAGTCAAATTTTATCTAGAAGGGAAAGATTAAGGCAAAGTTCACCAAAATTTGTCTGATGTGGAGATGGAGTGTATGATGGGAGGTATAAGTCTGATAAAACAATGAAAGACAACGGAAAGAAATTAACTTAAAATATAAACATGCATTAAGAAAAAGTTTCAACAAACAAGAAATCATCAATAAATATATCTTACCTTCAAGAAAATACTAAAGTGCCAAATACTCACCTTGGGGAGCATGGCTCAGTATTGCAGGATCTTCTCTTCTCTTTGGGTTTGTTCTTCTTATCACAGAAGTGGTTGTAGACGACTGTATGATCTCCCTGCTTCTTACACACCACCTGCTGGGTCTGTACACCTGACAACACCAGACAAATTTCCAAGTGGACATTATTGATACGCACTGACTGTCAATGGTAGTTGTTTTGAAGCCTGTGCCACTTTAAAACAAAGATCCTGCCACATCACTGTGATTAATTATCACTAAAAGTGTCTGGGTTGGAGTGTTCTGGTGTTATAAGGGTTTAAGGCGCCAGCTATGAACTGAGTCAGAGACACTTGAGCATGTAATTCCAAATTTCTCTATTAAATAATGTCCTGTTATGCCTTTACTGTCAAGTTAAGCCAAGTTAAAGTTTATTTAAAGTGCAAAATCACACCAGGGTGTCTCAATACACTTTACAAGAGTAATATTAATAACAATAACATTATTATATTGCTGTTGCCTTTATAATGAAGGCATAAAAATTCCTAAAAAGCTATAAAAATGTTCCTTTGAACCCGCTGAGAACAGCAAAACACTGATGTCTGTGAAGGTCTCACACAGGTCACCTATATTAGTTAGCAGTTGACTAGTTTATCATTACAGATGAACTACCAACAGATCAAAGTACAGGTTCACAATTTTTTAAGACCGTCTTATGACAACAGTAAGTTGCCCAAATGACCACTGAAACTTTTCTTCTTGCCATCATCATTCCTCCTGTTCATACTGACCATTAGAGGATCCATTCATAATCCACTTACAATGTAAGTGAATGGGGCCAATATCCACAGTCCTCCTTCTGTGCAAAAATGCATTTAAAAGTTTATCTGAAGCTAAAATGAAACCTCAGACATCCAAATTAGTCAAATCAAACAGAAATCTTTCAGCGTTACAGTCTTTTTAGTGCCAAAATCTCTCTTTTTGTTACTATACTTCCACCGCAGCTCAACAGGGAAACGCTGTGGGAGGAAACACAAAGAGGGAATTTGATGCTAAACAGACTGAAAATGTGGCAGATATCCACTTGATATGACTAACTCAGACTGCTGAGACCTGAAATACAGAGTCTGATGTCTGTTGGCTGATATTTCCCGTATAGTTTTCAACAACACCCTAATTCCAGTGAATTGCCACAGATACAGTAGGAATTTAAAGATGACTTAAAACTCACAACCATCATACAATCATGGCGTTGTATCTGTTCTACCAGGGACTGATAAGCCCCTGCAAGACTGCAGTGAAACATTTATGAAAAAGATCCTGAGCAGCTTAACTGCTTCTGCATCTTAAACGCAAAAAAAGAAAAAAAGGAAAAAATAATCAGCTCGGCCTCACCGAAGTTCATGAATCACTGTTCCTGAAATTATTTAATCAAAGAACAAAAGTATCCCCTCATAAAAAAATGTCAACGCTGGTACCACCCTGCTTAATGTTCACCCTCCGCGTTCACATCCTTCACTGCACATTACATAAGTGAAAGGATTTATTTCTCAGAGAGGAAAATGAGCTCTTATCAGGTACAGCAACATGGATCATTAACTTACAAAGGCCTGAGAGAGGAAAAACGGAGATTGACTATGTGTGATATCTCCAAAGCCTCTGAGCTTGTGAACTGGACTCAAATGCTCTCACTCCCATGGTGGTTTCACTGGGTCAGCGTTGGTCTACAGCAGGGATTTTTACTGTGTTTTTAGGGGCCTCTGTATGTGTGTGTAAGTGCAACTGTGTGTTTGTACATCCACGTGAGAGAGAGAGAAAGACAGGAGGAGAGACGCGGAGATGAAAGGAGTGGGAATGTCTCAAACTTTCATGTTTAATTTAATTTCCTTCCTGATGAAATGCAGACATGCCAACATGAGTCCACAGAGCTAAAACCGCTTTTTTAAACAGTGTGTTATTTTGTTACATAAAAACAAAAAATGTGGAGGGTGTGGCTCAAAATACATTCATGACTAAATTAAAACCTTAAACTAATTTAAATGAATCCAGTATTAACTGAAATAATTGACCTTACAAAACTGGCCCTAAATGTCACCAAATTTTATCAGTGCAGCGTTATGATCCTACTCAGATCTTCCAAATAGGATCAAAGTATTGTCCTGAACACACTTTATGGCATTGATGCTGCTTTCTAATAGCCATGTGATGTGTATAATTATTCCCTTAAATCAACAACTTTGTTCCCACAGAGTATATCATTCAGTTTTCCAGGTTTAGACTTGTTTTCCGCTCAGTGTGAGGGTTAGGCATTTAGCTGTTTCGGTTAAAGTTAGGACAAGTCACTGTTTACCTCCAGCACACAGAGCCGAGCAGCGTGACCAGGATGTGTAGTGCCAGGCAAAGCCACTCAGTGGATCCCTGTTGAGTGGGGGGTTGAAACGATAGTGGATCCCCGGGTTCTCCTCCCTCACCAGCACCTCCACACACACAAACACACGCACACAACAAATATTGATTTCTCATCCCCTTTCACCAAATTGTTGGAGGATCTTCTTGCAAGAATTCTTTGGTTTGGATGCTTCTGTTCTTACCATGACGATGAGGGTCATATTTGTTGGTCCCAGAGCCTCAAGAGTTTCTGGTGCATCAGTGGGTCTCCTATAGTGGAAGGTTGTTCCAGCGATTTCAAACCTGCGTGGTGTGTCAATTGTCAGCTTCCCATTGATAAAGTACTGATCGCCTTTACTCTTCAGCACTGGCACACAAAAGAAAGGGAGAAAGACAATGAAGGAAGGCAATAAAGTATGGGGGGAAATGCCGGGGGATTTGTTTATCTGTTGTCTTACCAAGATAAGGAGATCATTATCATTGTTTGGCTTTTAGAGTTCAGTAAAGAGGAAATGCTAGCTCTGTGAAGTATTTAGCCTTGCTAGCAAACACTAAAAGCTGGTTAAACAGTTATACTACCATCAGAAGTGAAACTATACACCACCCAACAGCTCGAGAACTGTCTCAGTTACCTGCTGTTAGCTTGCAAACTAGCCTGTGGTGCTGAGTTTGCAGCCATTTGCCACAAGCTTGTAGACACTTCTATGGGTTTTTTTAAGCTAGTGGGAGATATCATAGCTGTTATAAATTCCTGATACCTCGTAATAATTTTGTCTGGGAGGTTGATATGAACAGTTTTTGTGACTCAGCTGTTCGTAATTATCCTTTGAATAAAGTGACATGAGTGCGGCATACGCTAGGTTACAAACGTCATAAGCTCCCTCTGTTTTTACAGCAGACATGTTAACAGGTGGAGAACAGGTGCCGTTAAAAACATGATGAATATTAACTGATGCATACCATTCAGGTGTTCCAGTTTTAGGACCCTTGTATGCTCCACACTTGCACACTCATTTAATTGGATCTATGAATGAGACACTGTGCTTTTCCTGCTACAAGTCCAAAAATCTGGTGTGATGCTCTCCTTTGTCAGTTCAATACCAGTGCATTCAATAGACCCTTTTTACATGCACAGAAAGGACACTGTTAAGGGCCTTTTACACAACTGACATTT
This sequence comes from Scomber japonicus, assembly GCF_027409825.1. Classification (NCBI taxonomy): domain Eukaryota; kingdom Metazoa; phylum Chordata; class Actinopteri; order Scombriformes; family Scombridae; genus Scomber; species Scomber japonicus. Next base: position 24,310,270 of record NC_070584.1, on the reverse strand, counting down.
TAACATTAACGATCGCCAAATAAGCAAGCATTGACAACGAAATGACCCTGAAACTGTAACAGCTAAATCAAATTCAGCCATTATTCATTTGTATTATTTACACACCTTTGCATAAAAGTGAAAGTACATTTCCCCAAGTGTTGGCGTATTCACACAGGCATGTCCTATTGCTTTAAAGCTCATAAAAAGTTTGTCATAGAAAGCCAATTTGTATTTCCAGTGAAAGTAAAGATTATACCACAAACTTGTATACAGTCTTACCAAGGTAGTTTAGGGAGATGTTGAGCTCTTGTATGTGGATGAACACGGATCCTTTAGGAATTCTGACAACCTCTTCATAACCTGAGAGAGACACACACACACACAAAGTTTAAAAAAAAAAAGAGAGAGTAAGGTGAAGGAGGTTTATTCACTGGGGATCGGGGGAGTGATGTATAAGTAGTGTTTAGCTCTGTGGGATGCCGATGGACTAAGCAGAGGCTTCAGATTCCAGCTGCATTCCTGGGCAGCCGGCCTCAGCTGCTCTGCTCGGCTCTTTGCTAGAGAGCAAAAACTATGCCAAGAGCCGGCTTCTCCTCTCTACCCTCCATCTGTTTTGGTCTCTTGTCCTGTTCTTTTTTATGCTCATCTCACCTCTGCTTTGCTTTTCTCGGCTCTGCTCTGCTGTCGAGCCAACAAGCCCGCTGCTGCAGCCCTGCAAATAACTTCAGCCTCACTAGAGGAAGAAGGAATTAAAAAAAAAAAAAATTCCTTCCAGTGCTTTGACCACAAGAGGAAAGGAGAGGCTTGGCCCGTGACCTCTCCGTGGAGCTCTGAGAGGTGGGACTGACCCTGCTCTGGGTTTTTAGATGGAGGCGTGGAAGATTAGAGGGAATAGAGAGTCTGAGGTTTTTGGCTGCTTGGCCTGGCCTCAGAGACAGACACGGAGGGAGCAAAAGTGCAAGAAATAAGTTCCTCTGTTAACAATCAGGGACCTGTGTGGTAAACAGAGAGCAAAGGAGCTGTAAACCCTCCTGGCCCTTGACATTTCAGTAACCCCTTACCGCCTACTAGAACTAAAAGCCGGACAGATGGAAAGGGACTTAAAGAGACATTACATCTTAATACACCTTTTAAAACCCTCTTTACTGGGATGAGGGAACTCTGTTTTTTATTTTCATATTTTAAGGTGTAGCTTCAACATTTTGGCTCAATCTCAGGGTCATAAAACACTCTCTGTATACTGTGGACAGTGTTATTACTCCCTTATAGTAACAGAACATCAGGGGTGAAGATAAAAGGATTCATATAATTATTTTTGTGACTTGAGTTACTCTGAGCTGCACACGTTTTTATTCACTTTTGCCCTTCTACCTTGTGTGTCAGCAGACATATTCGAATCACAGAAGCAGAAAGGAGAAGTGCTGGCTAAAAGCTTTAGCAGTTCAGAGCTTGCTGTAGACATGACTGAGAGATTCTGCAAGTCATAAATCTGCCAGTACCCAGAATACCCTCCAATCCTGGTCCTGGAGTTTGTGCTGGAGCTGAAGCTAAATGCTAGGAGAAAAGGCTATTCCGTAGATGTTTTGTCTACTGAATATGACCTTTAGGGTTATGTACATTTTAAGGGATGACCTCAACTGCACTAATTTTGCTTAACTTTTTATGGACAAAAAGACAAAAATGACCCTTGTCCACATACCCTGACACAGAATGTTAACCCAACATTCAACACCTTTTGGATGGATTGGAGCACCCACTTCGAGCCAGGTCTTATTGCCTAAAGATCACTATTGTGGCTGATTTTCAAATCTGTTGTATGATGGGATGTACTGCACTGTAATATAATGTCATTTTCTCTCAGTACTGTCCCTACTTTGTCAGTAGGCAGTCAGCCTAAATGCCATTGGTTCTTCATGAAGATCTTTAAAAATGGGGCATGGATAAATGGATAAATACTTATATTTTAGCAAACGTTACTGAAACACAAGTAAATACTGTATTTCTTGGGGATTTTTGTCAACTGAGGATGAGGTGCACTACTGACTATTTTTTTAGCAGTAGGATAATGTATTGTATGTAGGATAAATGCACAATGAACAGCTGAAGCTCATTAACGTCAACACTGACCGTAGATAACTTCCATAAATCACAGAACAAAGGACTAAACAACCTTCAGTTTGACTTCAGCCTTACTAACAAATTTTTTAGGCGATAATTACAGATATTTTGGGGGTAGTTGAGACCTCAGCTGGGGTTGAAAGACTGGCCTGGTCACTGTGGTCCAGGGCCTTGGTTGCCTGCTCAGGGTGTGTCCACTCTGAGGAATCCTGGATGGGGGTGAGTGGTGTTGACAGTTGGGTGAGAGACTCTGGAGTTGGTGTTGTGGGGAGAATGTAACCCAGAATAGATCCAACAGCAGCCGGACCTCAAGCCACACTGGTTGGACCTCACCTAAATCTGTCTGCCACGTGTTCCTGGGTGGCTGGTGGATAAATATATGTATGTATGTATATACAGTATATGGTATGTATATTTACTGTGTGTATTTATGCTTCCTTAGAGACTGTGTGTTGCCTCAGGAACCCTTAGTGTATGTTTGCATGTGAGTATTTGTTCATTTTGATCTAAGGTTGTTTAATCTTTATTTACTCAAATTATTGACAGATTTCTTGTTCTTTTTATTTTAAGCATGCCTACATGCACCTACTTCTTAAAAAGCCTTGATCCTTCAGTTCCATAGTAACTTTCAGCTTATCTCAAAATTCCCTTTTCTATAAAATGTCTTAAAGAAGTGCTTTAGATCCAACTGATCAAATGTTTGAACTGTTTGAAAAAGTAGTTTTAGATTTGGTCATTGCATGTCAAACAACCTCCACTTAGCAGCTGATGCAGGCCTTTGCACCATCACATCTTGTTTGACTTTACATCTGTATTCAGCACTGCTGATCTTAACATCTTCCTCAGACAACACAATATTCATCAGAGGTCTTGAGGGGTTTAAACCCCTCTCTGACAAGCATTTTTCTTTTGAACTTTGTAAGTTAATTTCCTCATCGACAAAACTTACTTTGTTTGTACCTCAGGGTTCAATTCTGGAGCCTGTTCTTTTCTCTATTCACATGCTTCCCCTTGGTCACACAATAAGTAAACATAAAACATTGGTGCCTTTATATGCAGATGACACACCGTTATATCTTCCTGTTAATCTAATATAAAGGCTATATTGATGGACAAATAAACTGAAAAGATGTGTCCCCTCCTTTCAGGTAAAAATGTCTTCGATGTAGACACTGTGATAGTCAAAACTAGTTACTGTCAACATAAGATCTGGGCTGAATAAACACTCAACACCCCCCATTATTTATCTCTTTGCATTTTCAGAAACACCCAAAACGCAGGTGCTGAAAGAAATGATTGTTCTGCAGCAATGTGCAGTCTTGTTGGCTTTATCAAATAAATAACTGTAACAGTATGCTGCTATGAACAGAGTTTGCATGTGAACAGACAATTATATGATTCTGAATGTCTGGGGTATGCTCACTCACATTTCAAGGCAGATTTCCAAGGTGCATCCACAATCCAGGATCCAATATCAGAATTCAAAGGTAGTATATGCATGTTTTTTTGGGACAGCAAAGCAATTACTTTGCATCACTTCTCATGGTAAATGCTTCATGTTCACCTAATCTGAATCTCAGAAGAGTAGAGATCGTTCCAATGCTGAAGTCAGAAACTAAACCCTTCTTTCCAACCTGCCAATTATATTAGTGCAGATCAAAATCTTCCTCTTTATGTGCAGAAACCTATGTGGAAGCAGCTCCCAAAGGAAAACTGATGAGATAACTGGTAGAGTGTTTAAGTTGTATACCTCCTTCGGGCAGTGAGTCGTTGAAGACTCCCTCCACAGACACGCAGCTGCTCCCATCACCTCCGCAGATCCGACAGCGGTCCTCACGAACGTCTGAGCCGAGGATTCGATCACAGCCTACGTGCTGCAAGAAGGGAGAAATGAGTGAGCTGCAGGGTCAGTCTGGGTCATGGGTGAAGGGGCACAGTCAGTAAGTCGAGAGGTGTCAGAGGCCGGGCTGAGGGATTACCTCTAATGTCTTCCAGACCACTTTTCTAAAACAGAAATATCAGATGGTAAGTCCAGATGTGTTTTCTGAACCTGTGCAGACATAATGCTCTTAGGTTGCTAAACTCATAGCTGTCGACATAAATAAGTTTCATGATGAGCGGAGCAGGTGGTTTTACTCAAACTCTTTAACAGTGAACCAAACCTAAACAAAAGTGTAGAGAATGAATAGCAACTGCTCTCATTCTCATATATCCAAGTGACAGTTGCTTATTGTAGAGAGGGATAATGAGGCTTAAGTTTATTATTACTTTTACATTGATTAGATCACAGTTCAAAACTAAATCCAGAGTTAAGACGGTGATTCACGCCACAGTTACCAGGGTTATCCGGTGGCTTTATAATGTGGACAGTGGAGACTTAAAACTGTTTAAAATGAGAAAGGTCTCAAGTAGTAGGAGGCCAGAATTTCCCAGAGATCACTGAGGACATTATTATGTTCATTTGATCCGAATGGTGTGTCAGCATTGGTGTAGTAGTAGAATCACTTAAGGGCTGACAAAAACATCAAAATCAACTTGCATTCCACCTTAAATGAGTCCCATAATACATAAATTCATATACAAGATGAAAACAATGCCCCAAAAAGTGGAAATACCTCCAGCAACCCAATGGGCAGATATAAGCAAACTGATGTTGGAATTAATTTGAAAGGTTTTGTTTAATAGAGAGAAATCAGGAATGTTTGTCAGTGGAAACTCAAAATTAAGCAAACCAGCAAGTGTTATGATGTCTGCCTAACCTGCTGCCAATCTCCAAGTGGCTCTCTGTCTCTCCCTTTCCCTGTGTATGTGTGTGTGTGTGTGTGTTACTGTATGAGTGGAGACAGGTGTGCTGGAGTCAGAGCAGAGCCACACCAGCTGCATCTCATCACTGTTATCAAGCTCTCTACAAATACCCAGCTCTGCTACTACCACCCTGCCAGATCGTAGACTCTCCTTACCGTCCTACATTTCAAGCTGCTTTACCTGCATTTATTCTGTTTTCCTGGTGTTGCCTGTTTCCCCTGGCCTAACCCTGTATTCCCGTTCCCTACAATTCAGTCTGCTCTGGCTCCGTCCCGTCTCCAGCCCATCGTCCCGTCATGTCAGCCCTGCCTCCCGGCCCTGGATCCCTTCTCTTCCAAACTTCCATCCCAAGTCTCAGCACAAGCTTCCCTTTCCCCAGCCTTTAAAATAAATACCTTATTTCTATTATATCCCTGTTTCCTCACCTTTGAGTATCTTGGGGTTCACCTGCTCTGTCCCATATGTCATTTATATCTTTGATTACCAGCATACCACAGACACCATTAGTTACAGTATATTGGAAATAACTGATGCATGCTCCAATAATTTAGAGTAAGACAGCTATAGCAACCATGAATTTATACACAGTTCCTCCCAGTAAAGTCTACACTTTAACTATCTAGTCTTTAAAACTAGGAATTAGTTGTGATCTGTCTTCTGCACTTGAGTCTGAAGAAGATCAACAGGTGGATAGTCTTCACCTGGATTTACCTGGTTTGTTAATTTCATGGAAGAACAGGTGTTGCAAATGTTTTGTACATGCTATATTTTGTCGGACAGATCCAGGAAAAAGGGGCTCCAGCAGGACATGCCTTTCATCTGCAGCGGCATGTTGTGTTCAACTGGACCATCTGTTCCCGAGGCCTTTTTCCTCTCCCACCTCTCCCTCTCTCTCCTTCTGTTTCTCCCTTCTCCTAATTGTCAGACCACAACTTTGGAAGTGAAGCCAGCATGAGGCTGCAGACAAGAGATAGAGATTTCTCCACGCTGTGTTTTGAAATTTTATGTGTGCATAAAAAACACAAGAGGTGACAACAGTGCAGAAGGAGAGGGAGGAAGAGGTTCTGACTGGACTCGTGCAGACAGAAAACTCGCGAGAGGAAGGGAAAGAAAGGAATGGAGAGATGTAGAGAGTCAGAAAGGGAAAGAGAGAGATAATAAGACCGCAGTGAATGAAAGCCAGCCTGCAGTGCAGACAGACTAACAGCTGAGCTGGAGGGTCACTGAGTTCCTACAGAGTAGAACAGAGCAGAGTACCGAGAAAAAGAGAGAAGGGAGGAGGAGGAGGAGCGGGAGGAGAGACCAGAAAGTCGATGTTGATAAACAAAATCCTCTCTTTGGATGAGTTTAGAGACTCCAGCCATCCTCAGCTCCCTGGTCTACCTTTGACACTTCAAATAAAGCAAGATCATGTGGGGTGAGAGCCAGCAGAAGGGGAGCTGCTTAGCTGAAAATCTTTTGGCACCCCTCAAAACTCCAAGAAACCACAAAGCAACACACTGGATGTGCTGAGGTTTAGAGCCTCTCTAAGCCTTTTTTCTGTTCACATCATTTCCTCCATGTCTAAACCTTCTACTTATTTGTTGGAGTAGAGCTATATCCAACATAAACAAGAGGTGGAACTAACAATAGATTCAGCAGCACACTATTACTATCTATTTTTTTTTGTCTGCATCCTTAAACAAATGGGCCATGTGGGTGTCAAAACGGGTTCCAGGAGCTCCAGGTGGTCTCCACATCAGGAAAATGAACAGCAGTTTGATGTTTTGTTTTTATTAACAACGGGGATTAAGAGAGAGCATTGATAATGGGAATCTGTGATTGCTGCCAAAGTTAAGATTTAGTTAAATTCAGCAGCTGATCGTGATGATTGTCGGCAGTTGCTGTGTAAACTAGACAGTGGCGGCTTTCCAGTCCAGAGAGTGATTATAAACAATATTATCTCAGTCTAGTGTTGATCCTCCTGTGTGCTCACATGTAGCAGCTTGTATTTCGATCAAACACTTGCACGGATGTGTACAAACACACACACACACACACACACACACACACAGAAAGGTCTTATCTCACCTTACACTCTCCGTTTACACACACGTCCAGAGAGTCATCCCGGCAAGGTGTGCCGTCCACCACAGCTGGAGCACGCTCTGTGTAGAAGTTGTATCCTTCGGCGAGGCAGTTGAGAGAGCAAGGCTTCACCCCACCTGAACAAAAATACACACACATACACACATGCATGCAGTCAGGGAGCAGGGCATACCGTATCAATACACCAACTCTATACATATAATAGCAAAGATAATAGTAAACACTGACAAGCACATACAAATGTAACTGCAGTACAAGTATACACACAGGATACTGTATGTCTGCACACTTTATATATTAAATACATAGATTCGAATTCGCAGAAGAGAGCCAATGAAAAGACATATTTTTTAAGCTATTCACAAGACATTTGGCACGCATAAGTCCTTTTACAAAAACCTTTAATTCAACTTCTAATTTTTTGATGTTTGTTTTACTGATTTTACTTTAAATAATCTAAATTGCTCAATTGATGCTTTTGACTCTGGTGACATTGCACTCTGTAGCATTGGCATGGTCAGATTTGTGTGTGTGTGTGTGTGTGCACAACCGAATTTGGTGCAAACAGCTGTTGTGGTTCTTCTTCTCTGATCTAATAAAACATCATGAAGATCATTATTGAAATTTCTAGAACACCTGCTAAATAGGCCTTGAGGTAAGATGGTTTTGTCAACTGCTGTTACAGAGGTCATGACTGAACTTTGAACCTCAACTTTTAAAATCTCAGATTAAATGTAATAATAGTAAAACGTAATTTTCATGATGACAGGCAATTTCCATCTGCTAATATAAAGTCAAGTCAATTCTTATTTATACAGCCCAATATCACAAATCGCAAATTTGCCTCAGGGGGTTTTACAATCAGTACAGCACAACGTTCTCTATCAACGTTAGACCCTCGATTCAAATAAGGAAAGCTTCTCCAAAAAAGCATTTAACTGGCAAAAAAAATGGAAAAAAAACTCAGAGAGAGCAACAGACAGGGGATCCCTCTTCTAGGACAAATAGACATGCAATAGATGTGTATACCCAAATAGGCTAAGATAGCAAAATTACAGTGTGGAAAAACAAGATGACAAAATTATGGATAAATTGATAACATACATGAAGAATCTTGAGGGGAGACTGTTTTGTCTAAAACATCAGTAATGGGGGTTTATTTCCCTGATGTTTCTTCTTCCCAGTTTACAAAGGCTCAAAGTTGAGTGAATGTCATGGAAAAAGGCTAAAGATGCTTTTATAACTCGCTCCAGGAAAGAAAATTTCATTAGTTTTCTAGTTTCTGGCTGGTATTCTACAGTCTGAGCTAATGCAAATGTCCCCAAACATGCAGAATTAGAATGCGGGCTAATGAAATAGTCACTGAAGCAGCAGCCAAACCTCCTGCGGGGCAACTTCCTAAAAGCTGCATTCCTGCACCAAACCACAGGCTTCTCTAGCAGCTCTGCACCTCATGCTGGGCGTTTAATTTGGTCTTTACATCTTCTTGAACACCTGGTCGAGGAATGAAGGACCACTCACACACAGACTGACTGTTTTTCAGCAAAGATTTGTAACACAATCTGTGATGCTGTTCAATGAAGCCAGAGTTCAAAAGTGATGAATGTCATATTGACATATGTAACACGTTGCGAGTCTTTCATCACATCTTTATGAAGGGTGCAGAGACAAAAAGGAAGCTGAAACAGTCTGCAGGGGAGTAGGAAATGTTTGTCAGTGCTGACATCCCGAGAACAAGCAGCTGAATTTGATTATGTCCTCGCTTCCCTTGAATACTCGCACACTGAGACAAAACTACTGAGCACTACCTCAAGTAATGCACACACTCATACACATGATGTGCTATACAAAGACAAAGAACTGTGAACGGGTACACCAGGGCAATGATACCACCAAAGTTAGCTGCTTGTTTTCAATTGCACCACAAGTAACAACAAATGTAGAATATAAGCACATGATAAAACTTTTATAACCATTATAGAAGAAATGTGTTTTTTAACTACATATTCAATCTTGCAACACAGGAACACCATTCTACTACTCTGCACCAAACATATCTTGTGAAGTAGAATTTACTAATTTTATTTTTCAACCTTATGAGGAGGAGGACATTACATCATCCACAACTACAAAACAGTCAAGGATGGCACAATATAATCCAAGACTGCAGAGATGTAGAAGTCCAGGAGACCACATGACATCATACTGCAGCGAGTTACATTTCACAAGTGTGTATGTGTTCAGGTTTTAGTGTCTCCACAGGTGTGATGAGGCAAGTACACACTGACAAAGAAAATATATACAGACAGGTGACAAAAAGGACAAACCAAAACAGATCTGAAGACTGGGGGCATTTTGCTGACATGGTTTGAGTCCACCTGTCCCCTTAGAGGGAAGGGTCACTGCAGATCAACACAAATTTGTGCTGAGCGTTCACTGTTATCCTATGATGAAACATTTCTATAGTGATGGGAGTGGTCTCTTCCAGGACGACAATGCCCTCATCCAAAGAGCACGAGGAGTCACTGAAGGGTTTGATAAGTAATAATAATAATAAGTAATAGAAAATAATGCTATGGCCTTCACAGTCACCACACCACCACAGGCATTATCTCAACCCAACTGAAGACCTATGGGAGATTTAGGACAGCGCTTTCCACCACCATCTTCACCATCCAGTAGAGTTACTGAGACACTTCATGTTGGTTTTTTTTACTTTCATTTTCACTTGTCTGTACATACGAAGCTTTGGTGAAAGTTCAGTGCCCCTCACGTTCTACCTTCGTATCTCTATAGATAAATGTCTGCTATTTCCTCCTGTTCTATGTCGCTCTGTCATTTCCTCTTTCCCACACTGTCAAAGTCCCTTAATTCCAACGTTATCACCAGTGATCTTTTGCCATCGTTCCTCAAGCCAATTGCAATTCTACCATTCTGTCATTCAGTCCTACTATTGTGCAAACTCCCCCCCCCCCCCCCCCCCCCTTTTTTTCTCCAACACCACCATGACCTTCATGATATCCAGGGAGACTTGACTGAAGGTTCCCATCAACCAACTGCTGACTCCACTCCATCACCACCAGCAGCATCTAGACTCGGGGGGGGGGGGGGGGGGGGGGGTCCTGTCCTATCTCCTATTATCATATTGGCCAACGAAAGTCTAATCACAAAACATCTTTCTCTGTTGCTAACCTCGTACTGTTATACAATACTCTTCTTATTGAAATATACACATTGTCATGTATAGACATGTGCACATGCATGACTATATACCCTTTTCATCTTCTCCATTTTCACACTATTTATTCCCCCTGCCATGACACACACACACACACACACATTTGCACACTACTGTTAGAGGGTATTCTCCAGCCAAATGGTATATATCCTTCATTCATCTCTGCAGCTTGCCAACGGCTCCACTATTTGAGTGGCTGTTGACATCAGTCTGGGCTGTGTTTGTTTGTGCTGGCAGTGCTGAAGCAGGTACAGTATGTACTGGGAAGGAGAGAGAAAGAGAGAGAGAGTATGTACTGGCAGGCTTGCAGACGATAAAGTGGTCAGACCATGGAAAACTACAATTCCCATGGTGCCTAGCTTTGGCAGGGCAACCAGGGCTTGCAGCAGGTGTGTGTGTGTGTGTGTGTGTGTGTGTGTGTGTGTGTGTGTGTGTGTGTGTGTGTGTGTGTGTGTTGCAGGCTGTTCTATGGAGTGTGAAGGTTAAATGTGAAGGCTGTTGGACTAAGAACAGCGGCTTGTTCGAAAAAAAAAGAAGAAAAAAAGAAAGAAGCAGCTTAAACGACAGACCTTTTTTAATGAACTGTCCTTGGCTGTCTGAGCTGAGAGAGAAAGGCTGTCTCTGTTTTCACTGTCTGAGGACAGACACGAAGAGGGAGAGAGACGGAGGGAGAGAGAGATTGCATAATGGTGAACTAAATAAAGAGAAGAGAAGGAAAGGGAGGAAAACGACAAAGAAGAAGTGGAGAAGGAACGTCTTCTTTGAATGAGAGCGGACAAAAAAGTGAAAGGAAGAAAGCTGAAATGAGAATTTGGGGAGAGCGAGAGGGCTGAAGAGGACAGGGAAGGGGCTTGGCGGCGTGATCTGGCCTTAACGCAGGGCAGAGTCTATGGCACTGTTCCTATTTTAACAGCTGCAAGGGATTTCTATTGTAAAATCAGCTGACTTGATGAAAGGAGCACTTGTTGCCTGAAGTTGGAATTGGCTGGCCGGCCATCTCTGTAAGCCATTATGTTATTGGAGGGCTAGATTAAAGGCAGTTATGTCGTTGAAACTATTTATCTTTCACGTCCAGTGTAGTGCTCATCAGGAGCGAGGAATTTCTTGCAAGGCATTGTGGGATGCATGGTTCTCTGCAGCCAGCATCTGCAGGCCAGACAGGAGACAGTCTGCAGCTTCAATTCACTTTCTCCTCCACGCACACGCACACACACACACACACACACACACACACACACACACACCCAGTCTCCTGACTTCTGTTTGTCTCCCATCATCAATTCCTGGCTCTCATCGTTCTGTCCATCGCCGTCTGTTCACCTTTCATTTTCTGTTCTTCCTTCCTAATTTCACTCATCTACTCTTTCTCTGTGTCCAACTTCTAGCCCCGTCTTTTCTTTCCAGGCAATTCTGATAAACAAGTGGATGAACATGTGAAACCTAAATTAGTCTTCAGTGCAATAACACTTTAATTTAACTTGTTGTGTGCAGTTTATCTGCCTGGAAACCTGCAGGTGCGCTGATGGTCCTGATGATAGAAGTGGTGATCCTTTACTCAATGAGAAAAAGTAGCAGTGCTGTAAAACGTTTAATTATAAATGAAAATCTTACCCTCAACATTTTACTTAAGTTAAATTAAAAGAGGAAGTTTTTCAGAAAAATGTGCATCATTAAAATAAGCATGTACTGTAAGAAATTATTATATAAGTTATACCTGAAAGTGTAGGCAGCATTTTTAAAGCTATAGCTGGCCCAGTTAAGGGTCGTTTAACTACTATATATAATAGACTTTATTAATCGACAAATCTAATGTAGTACATAGCATGCATAATATAAGACGGCATTTTGTTTTGGCCATATAATTTGTGTTTTTATTCCCAATACCTTGCATAGTATAATTGGGTAAAAATAATATAATGTATAGATTGATATTTTTATGTAAAGTAGAATTATAATGATGGATACGATGAAAAATACTCAAGTGAAGTATACGGTCCTTACAACTGTACTTAAACCTGCATTGATAGATTTCTGGGCCACTTGAGGGGATTGCAGCAAACTGTAAACACAAGACTGACATACAGGATTATCATTTTGTAAAGTTAATATCGTGAACATGTTGGCAACCCGTTAATTGTTCACATGCAGGTAAGTAAGATCAATTTAAGTCTGATATTTACTCTCCTTTAAGCTCTGTTAATGTCACCACCAACTTCTGAGGGGAGTGCTGTAGTAAATGTCCACAAGCTAGTCGTGGACACAAATTTGTTGGTTTCTTTTAAGCTGGCTAGGTTTGAGCTTTTTGCTGAAAACAGCTGTTGGCTGCATCTGGAAACAATGCTGATGAGAGTGGTGAGAGTGAACCAAATCTGAGAGCTGTAAAACTAAAATGAAGAGCTCAAAGATGCTGAAAACGATTTGAAATACGTGAGTGGACAATGTGAACATGGAACAATCTTAGTAACAAAGGCTACAGAATGGACAGTCGTCTGTGGGCATTGGCGAACAATAGGACGATCATGAGGAGGAAGTAGAGTTAAGAGCAGGCTGAAGCCCTGGTTTGACTTGCAAGGAGCCTGTGTACATACCTTACGTCAAGTTTTGGACAATTGACCTACTTTAATAGAGATATCTGACACCGTAACAGTATAGAAATAACTGACCATCATAAAAAAAGCATGATATGTCCCTTTTAATATAGAAATATTGATTAGAGCGGTATACTTGAGCATGGTGCTTGAGTAAATTGAACTTTTCTCCACTGGGTAATGTAAAGGTCTAAGAGTTTGTCTGCAGTAAAGATCACTATGGTACAAATAAACACACAGATACCCCCCCACACAGAAGGTTATTCACTCACCTCCTCTGTATGGCTTCCAGGTGTAAAATTTCCCCCGGAAAGGAACGCTGTCGAAGTCGGAGCACTGCATCTCCCGGAAATCCCGTGAGCCTGCGGGGCACTCCTGTACCACAAGCACAGAAAACAAGTATAAACAAATTACATTTAGGGTTTACATTACTGTTTGTTCACTAATTGAATGACGTCTGTAGCGGTAATGATGATGATGAAGAGCAGCGATACTCACATCAATATTGCAGGACCTGAAGCGCTTTCTCTCCCCCAGACAATACTTTCCACCAATGGTTGGCCTTCAACCAAACACAGAGAGAATCAGGCCAGTCAGTCACATCTGAGTACAATTTAACAAGCTCTAACCTCCATCATCACATCACAACACAACGCTGGCTCCTGATCTCTGCTTTGTCTGCCTTCATCAGTGTGTTTCCAGTCTGCCTCTTTTATTGCTTTATTGTCTATCACGGACCGTCACAACAACACCTCTGTATACATATTATACTGAGAAGGAAGCCAGAGGCAGCCACCGTCAAATGGTTGCCTCTGCTAAACTTTCAACAAATTTAAACAGCATGGAGCCAAAACAAATGTGCAAACGATGCTCAGAAATGATACCAGAGAGCACCCTTGGCCTCAAATTTTGGTCAATTCATCCTCTGTTCAATAAATTCAAGATGAGGGATCAGGTGACTGCTATTCAAAAGCAAGTCTGGTAGCAGTTTGGTGAGGATTCAGACTATCTGAATTATTTAATACACAATAAGAAAAAAACAGTGGCACTGCTGTACTGGATTTAAATCCTACCATTAATGTTATCTGCATGCAATTTGCATCTTCTTCTCTGTGTGTATGTGGGTTTTATCTCCAAAAGACAAAACTTTACTCAGGATGAACCAATCTAACTTAATGCTATGTTCAAACATAGCATTAAGTTAGAACTACACATACAACTCTGTTTCTCATTTTAGTCTTACTGTGTGTAACGTTTAATTATCTACAGCATGTACAAAGTTTATAAAAAATTGTTTTTACAGATTCATAACAACATTCACTGAGAAACAGTACATTGTCAGCATTTTCCAAAAATATGAAAACATTTCACATCTTAAATTACCCAGTCAATGAGGGCAACATACTAACATTGAACTTGTTTATTTGGCTCAAATCACAACAGAAAAATGCTGTTAGTATTTTGTACTTGTTGACTTGGAAATTTGATATGTACAAACTTTTCATATTTTTGGGACATGCTCACTGGATTTTTAGGTTTAGCACTCCAATGAGAATCCCATTGTTAAAGCACTACCTCCTTCTCCAATTCAGTATATAGTGTGGCCAAGTCACTTATGGCCAATATCTAATCCATTAAAAGCTGATCCACTATGATGGATTGATGCATCAAAAAACCATGAACCAGCATCTTCTAAAAAATCTTCAAAAAAGGTTGGGTTTTGTAGATAAATTTGCTTATTGATCCGCTGTCCATGTAGACACAAATTTACAGTAACCAGGTTACTACAATGCATGTAAACGCCTTCCATATAACCTTTCCCTTAGTGACCTGCTTACTTAAGTCCATGTAAATACACTAACTATAATATTCTGTGTCAATAGTTTGCCAAAGGACAAGGAACTTATTCCCATTTGGCTATTTCTAGTGACGTCCTTCTGTCCTACTAGAAAAAGTATTTCACAGGAATTAGAAATCAAAGGGGGACTAAGACAACAAAGGGAGGGAAGTTCACATTTTATAGAATATACTGTATTCTGCACAATGCCACAACTGTAATCTAGTCTAGGAAGCAAACTAGAAGATAACCAGTACTGTAGTGATCCAGTTATTGTAAATCCACATACAACAAATCCGTAATCAGATTTCCCCCAACCTTATTTTGGTTGCATGGCTACAAGTCGAGTGGAAACGTATTTGTTAACTTCCCTGTCTGAAGTATTTGGTACATGCACACTCTGACTCGGTAAAATCTAATTTCAACAGACAGTCAACTAACTCAGTTGCTACATTCAAACACCTATTCTATAGTATCAGCTAGCAAATCAGGTAAATCTCACCATCTCACTTATATGCTGAGGTAACTTGAGTTTTACTGTACAGGTGAATCTGCCTGGTAGAGTCTCTCACACTACAAAACTGATGGATTTCAGACTGGCCGGACATTTAGCTGAGATCTGTACCTGGGGCTGTCGCAGTGTCTTATAGAGGATGAGACTCCACCTCCACAGGTCCTGCTACACTCCTCCCAGGGTGACCACAGTCCCCAGCCCCCGTCCACGCCCTCTGGACGTGTCCCATAGGCCACGCACACCCTCTTGTAGCACCACTGTAACACATATAACATACATATTAATATACATATGGATAATAAATAAATATATAGAATAAAGCAAAGATTATAAGACAAACCAACAATACAAGATTACAAGATGTCCTGCAACCCATGATCAGTTCTTTATGTGTTTCAAGATTACTTTTTTCTTCTATAAAATGGCTCATAAAAACACTTTTTTTTATTGGAAAACATGTTATCCAAACAAATCATCAGCCAAATTAGGTCAACGTAAGGACATGTACTGCTTTTTGGCTCTGCCGGCCAGGGAGCAGCTCGATAATACCGACTGACGGTGTGACTGACTGACTTGCTGAGTGATGAAGTTACACAATTGGTTGGCTGGTCCAGTGCTAGAGTTTCCCCATTGGTCTTTGCTCTTTCAGAATTTAATCAACATGAACAGTTTCAATTACGTCCTCAGGGGTATTTACAGCAGAGCAATTTGAGTAGTTATAATCAAAATTAAAATTAGTTCTCTATCAAATGAAACATCCCAAGATATAAGCGTGATATCCTACTGCTATTCACATTATAGACATTACTACAATTTGACCACAATTTCACATACTGACCATTTATAGTCCAGCCTCATATTAGGTTTTGACCAAGTCTTGTTTAAAAAGCAGGCGACTGATCCCAGATGAACGAAATCTACCTCCAACATCCACCTTACATGCACAGGCCACATATAACCTTTCTGTTCACATTATTCTCTAATTTAAAAAAAAAGAAAAGATTAATTTCATTATTCACCCCTTTCTCTATGGTGTTGGTCTGACAGATGGTTCCCTCTGCAGCGGGGATGCTGCTGGTGATGCAACGGTTGCTCTTGCTCATGCACCAAAGTTCACTGCAAACTTCCTGTGTGTGAGTGACAAAAAGGATAAAAACAACAGGGATTGTGAGGCAGCAGGGGAAAAAAGGAAAAGAAGAGTGACAACTTGTCAGAGTGATTTTATATCATTATAGAGACACAAGAGCAGACACACTCTCATTCACCTTCCTCTTTGTTCCCTCTACAGCAATGCCTATAACACATGGGGTTACGTTTTATTGTGTACATATGCTCCGACCACATCGTATCGATAATAATGAGTCTATAAAGCAGTTTGCTGTTCCAGATGTCCATTTACTCCGAACCTGGCCCCATAAAACTTGACCATGCAATAAAGTGGATGCTATTCACTGTAGGTACTGCAAGATGTTTCACATTCTTACAGAGAGTCCGACTTGAATAAGAGAGCCAAAGGAACACAAATCAAGGGCAAGCAGTGAGATAAATTACTCAGATTGAGATTTAAGTCGTCTAAAGGAAAGATTAATTTAGTCTTGCTGCCTCAGAAAGGACAGCAAAAGATAAACTGATTCACAAACAATCATCTGACCTAGACATGAGATTGCAGCATTGTGCAACATTAAAGAAGCTTCATCAGCTCTGCTATATAATATACAGTTATTACTGACTTAGGACTTTAAGATATTCTATGATTTAGAGGGATAAAGATCGTTGAAGTCAAAAGTAAGCTTAAAAAATACAAGTGTTTCTCAAATAAATCCATTCAGTGTGTGAAAATAAACACCATAAATTCATATAACAGCTCTGTAATTGCTGGTGTCATCATGACAGTTTTAAGACTTTAGTCACTCTTATCCAGAACCACAAAGTGATTGAAAAAATAAGGAGGAAGAGATTTATGTCTTCAAAAGAAAAACAAAGTAAGAAAAACAAAATATTAGCAGAGATGAGGGTTAAGCAAAATAATTTACAGTACCATGAGATGATATAAATAAGGCAACTGTCAGAGATTTTCCAAAATTGATTTTAGGTGGAGGCTACATCTTTAAAGTTTCTAGTTGTATTAGACTATTGTGGACAATATTGCAAAGTAATGAGTATTAAACTTATTTTATTTCATGATATCACAATTAAAAATGATAAACACACAAGTCCAACTGCTCTTTAGTCTTTCCGTGGACATATAACTCATTCCTATGAGAGAGGCCGAAAGACAAGATAGGATAGAAAGGAAAACTGAGGTTAAAGATGAAACAAAAGAGGAAAAGTTTACAAAGATTACTCACCGCATATTTACACTGTCGAGATCTGACACCATACTGGAAACGGCACTGTTCGTCTGCATCGTAGGCCTGACCGGGGGCTGTAGTGGGGTACACAAACTCCTGCTTGGGGGGGACGTTGTTCAGACAGGAGCCCATACCTGAACTAAGGCAGGAAAGAAGAGAAGAAAGAGTGAGATTGAACAATAACTGGAAATATTTAGATTATTCAGAGGATACTCGAGAAAAAGCATAGTTAGTGGTCTGGTCTGAATAATCCTTGGAGCAATTCACATGAATGAATCATCTGTGTTTAAAGTACAACTACAATTTGTTAAATGAATAGAATAAAAACATATAAAAGGTTTAAGATATTGTAAAAGTGTTAAAAGTGTCTACTATCTAGATCTGTAACTTGTTTTCCTGCTCATAAAAAATGTTTTATTGACATTTAAGTGGATGATTTTTTTTTTTTTGGCCAACCCCTCATAACTCAATTATTTGTGGTGTTGCAGATATCTGATAGACTGACTCACTCCAGGAAGCTGGTGATGTAATCCCGGCTACAGGCCGACCAGATGAATGGGTTTGTCTTCATGGTGATGTGGTCGGCCATCAGTTTGGCGGTCTCCTGGCTGCGGGGCCCACAGGCGTTTCCCATCCCGTCATGGTTCATCCCAAACCTAAAACCCATGATGATACAGTGACAAACGGTATGAGGCAGTGTGGACGGGTCTCTGCAGCAGGGATGGGGACAGTGGAAAATAGATCACTGTGGATAACAAAATGAGATCTACAGAACAGACACAAATTTTTAAAAGATGATTGCCCACAGCTGTCAAAAGTGCTCACCTACTTCTATCAAAATCCTGTGACCAGATGTATCATTATCATCATTACAGCCAGAACAGTGGACAGCGGTCTCCAATAAACCCGGTTGTGTTTCTGTTTTTCTTTGAGACAGCTGCTCAGACACTGAAGTACACCTTGTGGTAGCCTTTAACAACTTTAAAGGGTTTCTCTCCTTGAATCATACATGATAGTGTCCAAATATATTTAGAACTGTATAACCTGAGCCTGAGTTTACATTCTTTACTGATATGATAATATATGAAAATATTTGGAGATAACCCAAAACCAGTACTGTAACTACTGATTGGAACTACTTATTTTCATTATATATTAATTTGCCTTTTCTTGATTTATGGATCAATTGTTTGGCCAATAAAATGCTGATTTTCTTTACAAGAGCCTAGCGTAACTTATTCTAAATGCCTATTTTATTGCATTTGACCAATAATCCTTAATCCCAAGGATATTCAATTTATGATATACAAACAGCATCAAATCGTCACATTATAGAACCAGAAAACGGAAAATGTTTTGGATTTGTTGCTTGAGAAAAGTCTGAGACAATGAATTGATTACCAACATAGCTGCAGATGAATTTCCTGTTGATTGACGATTAATTGCTACCCCTGAAACACAAATGCCATAAAAAAGCCTGCAAGATAGAAAACTAGCAGAGCCCAGAGTCAGCACCAACACCACTGGTCCGCAACAAACCCTGCTATGGAAAGTCTTATCCAGAAAATTATGAATTGTTATATAATGGTCCATTGTCCATGTATAAGGGGATTTATGAATGACATGCAGTGATACTATACAACTATACTCTATTAAAATACACAGTGTTATGGTCCATTTGCTGGTTAAGCATTAATGAAAGACAGTGATGACGCTCACAGTAGCTTTTTTGAAGCCTGAAACATAAACATGCTGAAAGCTTTTCATCCCCCAACTGATTCATTTCTGTCATGGTCTCTCTTGTGGTTTCATGTGGGTCCCCTTCACCACAGACAGGCCTGCATTACATCTGAATGATGGCAATTAAAAACAACTGCTAATCATGTTAAAGCCAGGGAAAAAGATTTTATATATACACACATGCACACACAAATAAGTATAAATAAGCACACTCTGTTGGGTCGTTTTGGTCGTGAATCCTCGGAGCACTCAAAAGCTACCTGTATTGACCATTAAGGAGGTAGGACCCCAATAGGTCCACCATCTGTCTTAATACTTCTCAGTGCTGTGTGCATACACAACTTAACTGGAGTCTGACTTTTTCTTTAAGGACACTCCCCCAAAATCAACAAACTTGATGGTTTTCTCAAGAAGAATGGAGGATCAAATCAGTAATGTCTCTTGATTTATAGTGTTCACAGCAAAAATAAATCACATAGGCAGATATAATCACTAGTTATTTAGTGATGCAGCCATGCAAGTCAAATGAGCACAATACAGTTTAGAAATCATCCAGGGGATCCAGATGGCATATCCAGGTGCTGTACCAGCCCCACATGGAACTAATCCCAAAAGCATAAAAATAGTGTTACTGAAAGAAAAAAACTCAACTATTAACACAATCTTAACTGATGGAAATGACAGGTGCTGCTGGAGATCACATTAGCTCTGGAGTTGTGGAGATGTAATCTGAGGACAATCTCTCTGTGGGGGGAAGGGGGGGATCATCCCAGACCAGACCACAAGAAACCACACATGAGACACCTCCGTTATCCCTAAAAACAGCAGCTATGAATGAGGCAGGGAGTCAGTGTTTTTCCTCTTCAGTAGTCTACAGTCTGTACAGTACATGCAATATTGTAGTATTTAAACCTGTCATTACAGATTTGAAACATGTGATCTGTATATATAGTTTTACAAGACTTTCCAGATAGCAGACACTTGTATGATGCAGGTCTATTAAAAACATGTTCAACCTGTACTGGATCCATTTATCTCTTTTTTTTCCAAATACCAAGTGGATAAAAGAATACATTTTTTCACGTCGGGTACTCAAATTAACACTGAAATAATTTTTTCACACCATCATTATCATTCCTCCTGTTCACGGTCTTTTTAGTGTGAAAGTCGCTTTTCTGTTACTATACATCCACTGCAGCTCAACAGAGAAACACAAAGAGGGAATTTGACGTTAAAATCTGTAACTGTGGCAGAAATCCACTTGATATGTCTAACTCAGACTTCTGAAGCCTCATATTGTGAACCTATCTTTTAAGTTAATTTACACCCTTAGGTACATGGTCACCAAAGCCGACCCATGTTCAACCCTGGTTGGGAGGAGGTCACGATGGAAGCTCAGCTGACAGGTCATGACCCATTCAGATGCTGATCCATCCAATATTCGTTGAAATATTTTACTCTCAACCAAAAAGGTGGACCAACCGACCATCTGAACTACCATCCGTCTTACCAACAGACTGACGAAGCTATAGGCTAAAAATTCTGCTGTCTGATACTTTCAGCTGTCCATCGCATCTGCCTGCTGGAAAAATCCTGGTATGAAGATAAACTCGAAGAACAAACTCAGCCTGCCAACTTTCAACTCAGCTGTTCATTCATCACAATGCCATTAAAGTATTAAGTATGTGACTTTAAATTGATTTGTGATGTGTTCATAAAAACAGATCAATGAGAAATAAATAGAAAAATATGAACAAAAAGTCATCGTTTAACATAATTTGTGAACTGTGGTGAAATGAAAAATGGCTGTGTGTGTGTGTGTGTATTTTACTCACGTGTGTCCAATCTCATGGGCGATCGTGAAAGCTGTTCCCAGGCCGATGTCCTCATTGATGCTACAGCTTCTCTCTGGCTCACACATCCCCCCAACAGGAGCCAGACCTGCGACACACACACACACACACACACACGTATGTAAAGCCAATATCTCCTCTGACCATCATTGCAATAAGACACATTCAAACTGATTTACAGATCTTTGCTAATCTTAACTTCTGGCTGACAACATCCAGACTGAATTACACTGGCTGTCAACACACAATTCTATTCTGAAATATCGTTATGTTTTCTACACTTTCTACACATTTCTTGCTGTGAGTGGAGCAGCAGTTCAGTTCAGTTTGCTATGTGATTATTTAAACAGCACAACAAGCATGCCAGTGACGCACCTTCCTGTAAATTACCCAAAGACAAGTCACGCTTGATTTGTATTGCATTTGTTTGTGTTAATGTGTGTATTTGTGTTTGTGCACTCCGTTGTGTGTATATCTTTGTGAGGACCCGTTTCAGTTTTAGATCATGAAAGGACATTTTTTTGTAAAGTGAGGACATTTTAGACAGTTAGACAGACCCTCACTTCAAACTGGGCAGGTGTTAGACATTCAGTTTGGTAGAGATTTACTTGGTTAGGGGCAAAATGGTGCATTATGTCAATGAGGGTGATTACAAGTGTAGTTATACAATGTGTTTGTGTCTGTTTGTGTTACCTAGGGTTTCACAGGGCTTGTTTTTTTGGATGCAGATGTCGTATCTGTAAGGAAATAAACCAAGCTGTTTATGGCTGTTACACACACACTCACACAAACAGGGCCATTCAGCAGATGAAATCCAGCATGTAATCACACTCACGTATACCAACAAACAAACACGAAACTAATAGACATGGACATGCCGTACTCTCACGGACTGACAGACACAAACTTACACACGCACACTCGTTACAAACAGACAGCGGACAGCGGTGATAGCAGACAGATATAGATTTAAAAGAACAATAGCAGGAAATCTTGGACGGTCACTGCGGTGTCATCTGTCTGGACTGCTTCCATCCTCTGCTTGATAAATGCTGTCGTAAAAACCAAACCATTCTCACAAAAACCACATCTCAAAAAGAAAAAGAAAAAGAAGTTATGACTCTTTTTACACCTCCTCTATTTGACTTTTTTGCCTTTATTGTGCGGTTGACAGTGAAGTAGCAAACAAAGAGAGAGAGAGAGAGAGATGAGTATGGCATGCAACAAGGATGGCTCTTTGGCTGGGATCCCTCAATTTGACTATTAACCTCCTGCAAGTTGAGCTTTAGCACACTGTGTTTGAGAGAAGAGTTAAATATTTGTGGTCAATCACATTCAGATGACTCTGACCAAACCGGGGTTGTGTTGTTTGCCGTTTCACATTCCTCTGTCAACAGCATAAGTGTCTTATCTGTTTAATATGCGTCTACCACTGTCTGTCTCTGTTTTCCTCCGGCAATGTCAGTAACAGAAGGCGCACTTAGAGAAATTGGAAGAAAATTAAAAGAAAGCAGCGTTGTCAGATTCAATGCTGCACTGCTTTGATTTCTCAGTGTCTCTCCATTTTCTCTGGCCTGCTTTCTTCTTCTTCTTTAAAAAAAAAAGAAATCTGTCATTGTCTCTCGGTCCCTCCTTGTATCTCTCTTTTACGTTTTCTCTCCAGATGCTGAGCCGGGCAGAGCGGCCCCAGCTATCGTCACCCCAGACAGGACAAGATACAGCCCAACTCTCTTGGACTTGGCTTAATGAAAACCTATGAGGAGAGGGGCTGGGAATGTAAGACTTCAGCACGGAAGAAACACTGCTTTAACCCTTATATGAACAGGAAAACAGGCTAAATATATGTGTTGTTGCAGTAAAAAGGTGTGAGTGAATCTAAATATAGCCTTTATTACTTGTTTCTGCGAGAAGGATTTGTCATATTGTATTTCTGACCTGGTGATAAGCACAGCGGTGTCGTGGTGAGCGATGCCGTTGTCGGGTATGGCGTTCCCATAGCTGCTCCGGTGCTGGATGGTTTTCTGCCACTTACAGAAGCTGTCTAAAGACTTCCCTGCATGATGGTTGATCTCTAGTGTTGGCTGTCGGCGGAGAGACAAGACAGAAAATATGCGCCCAAAAAGCAAATTAGGAAACAACTTCAGCGTTTTCACATGTTTGCAAACAGAAAACAGAAACATACCAAAGCGCTTACACAGCCAACAAACAG
This sequence comes from Scomber japonicus, assembly GCF_027409825.1. Lineage (NCBI taxonomy): Eukaryota > Metazoa > Chordata > Actinopteri > Scombriformes > Scombridae > Scomber > Scomber japonicus. Next base: position 24,286,947 of record NC_070584.1, on the reverse strand, counting down.
CAAATCAATGTCAGAGGGTTTATTGCAAAAGGTTTAGGATAGATTATTACGCCTACGCTTCTAACAATGCAAACATTTGAACATTTATGAACAAGCTAAATAGTCCAAATCAACTATCAGAGGATACTCCACAATGCTATCATAATCAAGCCTCAGACTTCCTGTATTGCTTCCTGTATTCAGCCTTGTTTTCTACTTGACTCACACTACTATAACAAATGTTCATTAGACTGTATGTCAACAAGAGACTACATTCCTAAAATTTGGCTGCACGGCTTAAAAATCTGAAGAACCCTCGCTCCACTGAAGCTAGGCAGGACTCTAGTGAAGGCGCTTTCTAGTATTGTGTGAGTGCAGAGAGGAGAAGGAGAGCAGGGAGTGCTCTGCTGGCCACAGCTGGCGAGAACTCGTAACCCAGGAATGCATGTGGTGACATAACTAGTAATTGTCTCATCCCACAATCCCTCATTTCTGGGTCCACTGCTGGCCTGATTTTCCTTTCCAGGGGCAGCTTGCCTTTTTCAGACCTGGAAACGAGTAACAGAACCACTCGCCGAGACTACTTTCAATCCTGTCCCGACCTCAACCTCAGTGGTCCATGGAGTAAGAATAACAACACTAATACTGCCTACCGCTAATGATCCTAACATTTATTTCTTTACTCTGTTGGATGACAAACACATCCGAGCAGTAAATTATGGGGCTAATTTTTAGGCAGTATGAACAGCATGAATCATAAATGTTCCCTAATAGGACAGCTATGGAGGAAACCTCAAAGCCACACTGTAATGCCCTTTTTATTCATCTGTCAGATCGCTAGAAGGTCAATATTACGATGGAGGCGGCCGCACCGTCTCGCCACATGCTGTTAACGGTAGGCTAATAAGGTCAGTTACAAGCTAGTTAGATGGCTCAGTCATCTCCTGTGCTACGCTGGTAAGGTCATGCACATTTTATAAGCTGAACTCCTGCCTTGTGGTCGGGTGTGGATCAGTCTCAGTCTGCATCCTTTCTGACCTCCGTTCCATCACTTATATCATACAAAAATAGGAACAAAACAAGCTAATGAAAATGACAGATTCGGTTCCCGATGGTGTTCTTTTGTGCCTTGAATGCGTCACATTTGGGTTTGTCCATCTCTTCTGGTAAAGCAGGTTTAGATGTTTTTTTCATCAGTGTCTAAATCTAACTTTGAGCTTTTCTAAGCCCTGAACATGCGTCATAGCAATCGTCAGAGAGGTGACTGTTCACCAGAGTAACAGCAGGACAGCCACAAAGCAGCTCAGTCCGACAGGTACAAAACTCCCCTCATTCCTTCACTTTTCTGCCTTTCCTCATCCATCTCTCTTCCATACATCCTTTAGTCTGCTTTCATTACCTCTGCGAGCCCAATTATACACTTAACTTCCACCTGGATGGTTGGAGGAAAAGACACTTAAGCCAATAATTTGTTATAAACAAGGAGCTCATAGACGCCAGTGAGGGAAGAATTTTGTCCAGCCTGGATGGAGAGAAAAGGAGAGGGGAGAGGAGAGGAGATGATTTATTTACCTGGTCCTCCATGAGCAGGATGAGTCGAGTCACCACAATGTTGACTGCATTCCCGAGGCTAGAATCCTGGAACAGTTTGGCAACCTGACCTCCAGGGAAACAAGAAAAGACCAGTCTTAAAAACAGCTGATACATCAGCGGAGCACGTCACACTGAGCTGAGACAAAACTAGAAAAAGATAAAAGGAGGAATCCAAAGAAAATATACATTTGCAAGAAAACTCAAAACCAAAGGCTGATTCATAGCAGCACTAATGCATTGTCCATGTAGATAAAAATGTATCCATCGACCTAAGCTATAACAGAAACACGTGTCTTAAACCCAACTGGTCTGTGAGTATTACAGGGGCTGTAAAGTCAGTGCATCACAGCTGTAGATTATTATTCAAGAATTACACCTGGGACACACTGCCTACCTCTACCTGTACGTCAAGTGCTGCAGCTTGCACACAGACTACCGCTGCCCTATCATCCTTTATATAGTGTTGTGTTGAATGTTTCGTATTATTTTGATACAAATTTCATTTGGGAAAAAAAAAACATAATACGTAAGATGAAAGCAGCTTTCTTTTTAACAGCATGGCATGTCTGGTTGGGGCTACTTCAGCATCAGCCAGATACACTCCTCACACAGGACGGACAACACCAACGTCCTCAAACAAGCCAAACGCACTTTAACACCTCCAAAGTAACAGTCAGTTACTTTGGAAGTGGTAATTGATGGTAAGTGACAACAAATAAGAAGTGTCAGTTTGAACTAATATGACAGAAAATGAGCTGGAGTCAAGAAAAAAGCTGCTCCTCAGGCTGACACTTCATATTTTTTCCCCATTTCTGTGACATATATAGACATTGTAACTACAGTGAAAGGTGTAACGTTGTCGGTATGATGACAACAGATCATTTTCACTGTCTGTGCAGCTGCTCTAACCTGTTAACATGGGCGACGAAATGAAAAGCAAGAGGCTCTGCAATGCACACGTGTTGCTCATGCCTTAAAGCACCAACAGTAATAAAAAGACCAGCATTGAAACCACTGCTAGCACTTAAGCTGCACTCAGACACTTGTCATTACTGTTGTCTGGTGTAATTTGCCCCATTTTGCTCAACACCACTTACAGTAAGAGACTCTGTAAGTTTCTGTGATTCTACAACTCTGGATACAACCTGCTTTGTAACAATCGCCGCCGACCAACCCGTCATTAAATACATTCCTAACATGTGTGTGTAGGTTTAAGTGATTAACTGTGTGTGAAGTGATTCCCAGTGACAGAAATAGTGGTGTTGATGACATACAATCTGAGCCTGTCTGCCTAACACATGTAGCCTCCACAAGAATATAGCACAAAAAAAAGGGTCTACACATGTTTTTATTTCCGTCTCTAAACAATATTCAGGCCAATAAATCAGAAATTTGCTTTTATTTTTCAATTTTACATTTCTGTTCTCCCCAACTGAGATTTCAAATTGTCTAAAATGTTTATAAGTTGTCAGTAAGCGGTATGTTTAGTTGGATGCCAAAAACCAAACCACGATTGGCTGTTGGATCGCTGCTGAGAGTTTAGAAAACTGGACAAAAACAAAACATCATCTTTACCACATTTTGTTAGTCTGACTCTGCTTCAGTGTGAAACTTGGCATGCAGTCTTTAATCTGGGAAAACAAAGTCATCATACAGTCTTCTTCCAGCTGCTAAAGACAGGAAATTATCCCCCTTTTTTATCAACACGACCACCATTTTCTCAATCAATGGGCAGATCAATCTTTTGTGTTGTGAAACTTACAATATTCATGACAGCCAGGATGTACTGCTCGATGTCCCTGCGACCGTGGTAACCCACCATCATCTTGTCAGCTACCACCAGTGTCTCAACGTAGCGCTCCCGGCTCACCGAGCGCTTTAGTGGCAGCTGGCCGCGGCCGACGTGATGAGGAGGCGTCTTCAGAGTCCGCTGCCACCATGACGCCCCCTTCATCGGCTTCTCATCTGAGGCAGAGGAGACACACTAATTGAGCTCATTGAGGGAGAGGAAACCCACAATCCCACTATTTATTTACAACAGAAGTATTCAGTGCAATCACATTAAGCATTTTACTCTTAATTTGAGATTAATGACAATCAACTGAAACACTTTAACCAAGCAGCCAGAACGATGTCTGAACACACTCTCCACGAATACAGAGGAGGATAAATGCAAACCATTACAAAGTTGGATGCTTTAAAAAAAACTTTTATTAGTCAAAAGATGAACTCTTTTTCAGCAACGCCCTGTACCACAGACTTGGTCACACCCAATCACAACTGGGAACTCAGACACGACCACAATCCTCCACTGCTGGCTGCTATGCAAATCAGCCCGAGGTAGTTAAACTTTACTTATTTCCAGCGTTGGACCTTAGCACTGCTACTAAAAAGATGAGAATATCCACTCTTACCAATGACTCCACAAGATTGGCCCTTGTACTGATGGCGGAGAGATGACCGCTTGTAAACCACATGGGGGCGCCCCTCTGTTCTCTCCCCCTTCTCTGTCCTGGTCTGGTTATCTGGTGAGACAAGGGGTTCAATCAGGTACTCCTCTCCCCCTGCAACAATCACCCCCTGCTGCAGAGAGACAGATACGTAGAATAGAAAATAGAATAAAATAGAATAACAGGGACAGTTGCCATCATGATACAAATATCACAAATTTTACAGTGCAAATCTTTACTCATCCAATGACGTTTACTGCCAAATATGGATAGTAAAGGTTAATACAGCGGTTAAGACAGACAATTCAATACTCAATCATCTATACTGACATTGAAGAGTGGGCAATAAAGCAGCAGGGTAAGTTAAGGTCCTCTAAGGGATCCCGGGGCTCAGAAAACTGACAGACGCAGAGGAGACTTCATAACAATCTCTGAGCTTTTAATGCAGCAGATCCTAAGCTCAGCATTTAGCGTAGTTGGAGTTGTTGCCCTACATTTATGATTACTATTTATCTTGTTTATTTTAGAAGCAGCACTTCAGGTAAAAAGATTTTTTTGTTTCCAGTTGTGACAAAAAGCCTTTTCTTCCTTGGAGCCTTACCTCTGATCCCCCCCAACCGCCCCCCCCCCCCCCCGCAATAACTTAGAAATAATATAATATTAGTAACAAACCAATAATACAAACGCCTAAGAAGAAACATAGACAGACAGTCCAGCACCTGATATTAATAGTAAAATCTGTGGCATCATGCATCTATTTGAAGCTAAGGCTGCACCAACCGAACTCTCCCATTACATTTCTGATACTTCAACTCAAATCTGCCAATACTGATCTGATGCTCTCCTCTGAGCAAATGTAAAATCCATATTACTATATATCTATATACCTATGCCATCATTTTTATATAAGGTAAAATAAGGTCAGGGATGAATGTGGTGCTTAAAACTGTGATTGAATGGATGTAAAGGACTGAATTTTCTAATGACTTTGACAAGTCACTGTCACAAGTCAGTATCAGTGCTGAATCAGATCAGTAGATTCCAACTTTAGAGGTGAGTGGTGAACATTGCAGACTGTTAAAAACTAGATTTTGGCTTGAAATGATCTGGTTTTCTCTTCAACTCCAACACATTTTATTACCAGCAATTTATTATTCTTTTATTGGAAAAAAAACCCTTTTACAGTAACATTTAAATTAAATATTTAGGTTCTATAGTTTTGACTGTTATTGCAATATAAGCAGCAAGTTAATAACGATATGTCAGATGTCATTATTACTCAATGTAAGTTTCTTATATCTTGTAAATATTAGAGATATGATTTAATCATCATATCGCTCTTTGGTCACACTGTCCCACTCATAAGGTCCTTTGTTGGCGAACTTTGGGCCCACACTCCACACATACACACACACAAACACGCGTGAGAGCATGAAAGAGGGAAAGAGAGCGAGAAAAATGAGAGGGTGAGACAGAGAGCGATACACTAACACTCGCTTTGATTCTGCTCAGATGTGTTGGAGCCGGTCAGAACGAGTGTCTCCCCTCGACTCACCGCGGCAGCTTTCAAAGAGCATCTAATCCCATAATAAAGTTAGTAATGCTCCCCTGGACACACCGCCCGCTCGCTGTTGAATGTGTTCATGCTGGTCTGACCAACAGTAATTACGTGTGCGGCTTATTAACGCTTTGTGAACACATCTAATCCTCAACTGTGTATACAACTGTTATTGTGGGGCCTGCTGTTTGCAGTGAGAGGATACACAGATACACTGTGCTTTGACTTCAGGGAAAAAAAACAAAAATGACACATCCCAATTCAGAATATCCACTCAAGTGATTCAGTGGTGGGGGTTTAACTCTGATCTCTTAGTGTGGGGCACCAACAAGCCGATGCCAGTCCTTTGTGGTGGTTGCACTGAGTTGACTTCATGAGAATAGGAGGCCAATGAAGTAGAACTGATGCTTTACAAACTGATAAACAAGCACACTTTGAAAAGCTCTTAAAACTCCCAGAAGGGTAAAACCAGGTTCTTATTTTTGACTTCTGTAATCTGCCTTGAGTTAATGATCTCCTACATTTCCCAGACTGCCTTTGAACACAAGAGAACATGCCAGAACGTGCTGCATTTTGGGTTACAGGTAGACGTTAAAGGCTTCAGTATGCTTCAAAAAAAGTACTTGTTGGATCTACTGTCAGTATTTCATCCTGCAATTTTCATATCTTCTAAAAACCCATAGTCCGACCAGCACGCCCCACTTTAGAGAGACTGGCAAAGTGTGACTTCAGTTCTTTCGCTTGCTCTCTATTTTCATTCTTCAAACAACAGTTTTCATGTGATGCAGCTGAGTGCAAAACCATGAATGCCTTCAAGGAAAGACTGTCCCAAACTGTGAAAATGTGCGCAGTTATTATCATTTATTTGTACAATCTATCTCGCCTCACCCCTCTTTCAGAAGACAGCCTTCAAATGCGGCCATTTAGTACAGGCTTGAGTTTTTAGATGTGGTTGAACAAGACATCATATGTTTGTTACAAGTACACAGATGCCAGTTAATGTGATCATTTCTGTCTAATCGCAATCACTAGGGAGTAAACTTAAATAGTACTCCCATCGTCCAAGTCGTAATTTAAATGGGGAAACTAAAATCGTGCCGAATATACCCGACTTGACCTAAATTTCATGGATATACACCTATATTGTCAACAGTCAGACATGAACATGAACTCTTTCCCATCTCAGCAATCCGTCACATATGATGTGAATGAGTTATGAATCCATATGACAGCAATGGTATAAGTACAGATTTCTTTAAGTTGACTTCTAGTCTACTACTACAACTACTGTTGATGGGGAACATTAGCATCCCTGCTTCTTCTAGGAATAGGAATAGTTCAATTTGCTTTCTTGCCTAGAGTTCGATGAGAAGATTGATACCAAGTTCATGTCTGTATTGTAAAGCAGCTGACCCGAATCTCGATCATCACACCTCCTCCTGCATGCTTCATGGTGGGTACCACACATGTTCATCTTCTCTGCAGCTTACAAATGATCTTCTTCTCATTGGTCTCAGTAGTAGTTTCTTTACATCAATTAAATCATTAATTTACAAATGTATTTCCTCCCAACAGTTGATGTTGAGATGATTCTTCTACTTGAACTCTGGGAACAATAATGTGGGCTCGAATCTGAGTTGATGATTTCTGAGGCTGGTGACTCTAATGAACGTATCCTCAGCAGCAGCGGTAACTCTTGGTCTTCCTTTGCTGTGGATATGTGAGCGAACAAGATACAAAGTGTTCATTTAAGAGCTTCAGAGGTGCTGGTACATGGATTTTTTTAACATTTGGAACGAGCAAAGTTTGAACTGTTTCCCACTACTTCTGGTCTTTATGCTACAGTAAGCTAGCTGTCTCTTTGCTGTAGCTTCACATTGAATGGACAGATATGAGAGTGGGATCAATCTTCTCATGTAAGTCTTGGCAATAAATCGACCTAACCCATATTTCCCAAAATGTCAAACGATTCCTTTCAGCGCAGGTGCACATTTTTAACAAGAAATACTGCACATCTTTTCTTTGATAAACTTAATTCCAGGTCATTTCAGTTTCGGAGGACCACACCTGTGGACTTGGCGAGAGATAAAGGCAGGCTTTAGGACTCAAGGTTTGTTAAAATTTCATCCTTTGATGTTGGAATCAAGCATTTCTGACCCATTAGTCGCTGAGCCAGCAATGCTGCTGCTGCTGCTGCTGCTGCCGCTGACCTCACTCAGTGTATTAGCGGTGGATTAAACTTGAAGTCTTACCAGGCCGTTACAGTTGCTGAGGGCCACTTTGCTGGAGTGAGGCTGGTCTTGGAGGTGTCCTACATAATGGCAGTGGGGAGAGTATGGGTGACTCCAGGCTAATCGACCTCTTTTCCAGTACTCCACCCTGAACTGCCGGGAAAGCAGACCTCCCTGCAGGGTCAGGTTCAGCAGGAAGTTGTTACGTGATGTGGAGAGCTGGTAGAAGAGCTAAGAGCAGAAAGAGAGAGAGAGAGAGTTCAGTTTATAAATGCTCTTGGTTCAGAACGTTAAAGGATAGCTTCACATTTTTTCAAGTAAGTCTTAAAACAAGAGTCAGGTGTCCATATGAAGATTGATATACAATGTAAGAGATGGGGGGGGGGGAATCCACAGTCCTCCTTCTGTGCATAAAAGTATTTGAAAGTTCATCTGAAGCTAAAATGAAGCTTCACCCATCCAAATTAGTCAAATCAAGTAGATATCTTTCAATGTTACAATCTTTTTAGTACCAAAGTCCCTCTTTTTGTTACTATACTTCCACTGCAGCTCAACAGGGAAACACTGTCCAAGGAAACACAAAGAGGGAATTTGATGCTAAAAGACCTAAAATGTGGCAGATATCCATTTGATATGACTAACTCAGACTGCTGAAGCCTCACATAAGCTTCAAATCAACTTTCAGATGCATTTTTACATAAAATGACTGTGTAGACACACTGTGGATTTTAGCCCTCATCACTTACATTGAAAGCACATTTGAAGGAGATCTTTTGATAGTCAGTATGAACAGAAGGAATGATTACAGCAAGGAAAACCTCTTTCACTGAAAGACTGAAAAGCTTAATACAGAGTCTGGTGGCTTGTCTTCAGTGCTGCGTCTTCTTCTGTGGTGGTGTTGAGACGTTGCTGTGTCTAGCGTCTCACCATCTGGTCCAACACGTACTGGGATGGCAATCTCATACTGGCCTAGACTGGACAGGAAGGCAGCTAGAGAGGGAGAAATAAAGAAGGCATAAAATAAACCACAATCAGTTTAACTTAATAAGGCCAGAATTCAGCTTAATCTAATTGACTCTAATTAAAAACAGTTCAGGATTTTGGAGTTGCTTATTTTGAACAGCGCTGTGGGGCTTTTTTGTCGAGAGAATAACCCAGTTGGCAAAAAGTAACTTGCAGACTTTTTGGCCCATTGCTGACAAGGCAGCTCCACTCCAAGTGCCCCCTCCTGTATGAGGCCAAAGGGATGTTGCCATAGTTACCCTGAAACTGTATACTTCCTGTCTGTCCCAGTCTGTGCTGGGGCCTGGTGGAGATTTATTGTCCAAACACACACACAGCTCCAAACAGCCAACGTCAGCTAACTAACAGAGAAGGGTCACCGGCAAATGAGCCCAGTTTTCATCAAACCTTTGGCCTCAGTTAGTAGAGGAGCAGCCCCTTCCCACACAGAGTAAATACCTAGAGATCAGAGTTCCCTGGTACAGACTAGGAGAGCCCTGTACCGGGGAAAAAAACACTCTGAAGGCGAGGGATAGGCCTGGCTTGGATAAACAGCAAGCACAATTACTAATGCTGCCTTCAAATAGGACTTGTGAGGTTGTACAGTATTTTCGACATGGGAAGCTGAATACAAAATATGCACAGCGTTCAAATGGTTTAAGTCATGAGAAGACAGTTACTTGGCATCTTAACAACAAAAATGAACAGTGCCTTGATCCTTTTTCAAAAATTATGAATGGTTTAACGTTTGTTTGTTTTTATTTGAATATTTATGTTTAATTTTCTTCCCACACTACACTATGTAGGTGCACAGCTCTGCAGCGAGCTAAACACACTTTCCAGTAAAGTCTCAGGAAGGTGGGATGTCCCGTGTATACTATAAGCGACTTAATACAATATTAGAGAAAACAAATCAATGATATCTTATAAACTGAAAACTGAAAGATGCAATACAGCGAATGAAGACTAAAAGCTATTGTTCATTTGTTCCTGACATTACCCGACCTCCAAACCCACCTGCACACATGCACTTATCAGCTCTCGACTACCTGCCCGTAAGTCATACTACTCAACTAGATGGTCTCCCAGCCACAAATGTCCTGCCTATTTTTTTCTGATCGTCCTGCCTGCCTTGTTTTTTGACCCTTGTCTGCATCTTCTTGCTTTTATGTTACTTATTCTGTCTGTTGCTTTTGAGTCCTCACCTTGTTTCACTGAGTCACTGTTACACAGAACAAATGCAAAAACTGGATTCGATATCAAATATCGATAGTATTACTGGTATGGTACTGGTCTATATGTTGTCAGATCGTCATATAGGCAGCACTTTATGTATATTTGATCCTTTGTCTTTATCAAGTTTCATAAACTTATTTAGAATGAGTAAATTCTCAGTGAAGTTTAAAGGTTCAGTGCACTGTTGTCATTTTATATGATAAAGTTAAACTGTAAAATACCATGCGTCCATTACATATCTTTGTGTTTGATAATCATGTTTGAGGGATCACTGAAAAAAGCGCATCCATGTAAATATTCTTCTATAAGATTATCGGTCGATATGTTGAAATGTTTCCTCGTAATATTGGCATCTGCTCCAAAAGTCCAGTATCGGTGAGGCTCTATGTCACGTGTAGAAATATTGGTGAAAACAGTTTGGAAACGTTGGGCTTACATTTTTAAAAATGTGAATGGGCCACATCTCGACCTGTGAACTCGGTCTATTTGAAACATTTCACTCGTACAGTATTGAAATCGCACCAGAGGGCGAATCAAATTGTCTCAAACGGACAAAAGAAAGGCACCGAAACCCCATCAGCTCTGTTCCCCACACTGTTTCCCACAACACATTAATCCTGTTCTCACAAACCACAGCAAGTAACCAGGCAGGTGGTATTACCATAACATTTAAAGCACAGGAAAAGCTCCTGGAGACAATGAAGGGAGGGTGTTAATAAAGTAGATATAACTAAGCTCCATGGAAGAAATAATGAGACCTCACACAGAATAAATTCTACACTAATGAAAAATAGGAAAACAAATTAGTCTGTCTTTTGAACTAAAGGTGAGTTGAGCTAAGAAAAAAAAACACTTAAGCCTCTTCACAGGATTTCCTACCAATCCCTCTCATTCCAACAGAAAATCTGCCTGTTTCAATCCACAGGGGAACACATACAGATGTCGATCTAATTAACTTTTTTAATCTGAAGATTAAAAACTGTAAAATAAGCCACCTTTAGAAGGTGTGAACTCAAAACAAGCTTCATGAAACAGCTTTAAGAGTAAAAATCTGCCTGAGGCGGTGGGAACTAAAAGTAGATAAAATCATTCTTGTGTCCCTGTTTCTTTGATAGATGATTGTTTCCCATAGCAACAGATACAAACCAGATGTTGGACCGATAGTCTTCAGAACAACAGTGTTGGTGTTGCTGTTTACAGAACAAAACCACAACATGTAAAACAGCATCTTTAATCACATTCGGACGCTTACAATTTACAAGAAGACAAGACGCTTACACGCATGGTTAAACACAGTGATAATAGCCTCCCTTGTTATTTTCTTGTGTGAAAGATTTCATCCCACAGAGATGCTGACCTACACCTGCTGACCGTATCACTGTAAACAGATGCCAAACCTACTGCAGTGAGCCGTCTAGTTTAAAGTCTTGGATTAGAAGAGGATGAGAGAAGCTTTTAGAGATTTAACAACCGCATTTATGAAAATACTTGTTTGTCTCGCTTGTGTTCCTCCAGCTTTTAATTCATTTAATGATCAAATCCTTCCTTCGTTCCTTAGAGAAGTTCAGTCAGACAACTCGATATGTTTGCGCAGAGATATTGGGGAAGCGATGAGTAAATCTCCCCCTTAGCCGGAGCCTGCAGGTGGATGCTAGGTTGGTAGCGGGACTGAATGAGCCATGCTGTGGTGCAGAGCAGCAGCAGTACTGGTATGGCAGAGGGAGAGATGGGAAATTCTGCAGCTTACTTAGACCGCCATATTGGTAGCGGATGCATTTGGTAGATGATATGTGGGGTGAGGAATGTCATATGAGCTGAACACCTGAATTTGTCTTTGGTAAACAAAATTGTGGACATACTTTCATACTTTTCTTCGGTAACCTTTTTAAAGATTAAATGACTCTTACATGCAATCCATTACTTTCCGAACCTGTCTGGGATTGTGCAGTAATTCAGGGCCAGCCGTCTGATAAACCTGGTGGACCACTACAAATATAATACATCTGCTAAGGGTTAGGGTTGATGCTGTTCATCACATCCCACTGTATGTCCTATCTTACCTACACCTGCACACAATTATACCTGTTCTGACTTCTCTAGTCACCCCTGACAGTGTAAACTAGATCACATTTCTATGAAACTGAGCTCATTACAAAAACAGCTGGAATGACTAATCGATTAGTAAAATGAAAGAAAACTAATTGGCAACAATTTGAATAAGAAATTCATCTTATCAGACAAAAAATACGAAAAATCCCCTGGTTCCAACTTTATAAATTAGATAATTTTCTGCTTTTCTCTGTCTTAGATCATTGTAAATTGCATATCTTTGGGTTTTGGACTGTTGGTCTGGGAAATTAATGGAGAGTCTTTCATTACGCTTTCGACATTTTAGAGATTATAAACGATTTCTCAAAAGCTGCAGTCCTGATAACAATCTCACAAGAGCCAATAGCGAAGATAAATGTTCATCGACTGATTCAGCTTTTCAAAGCGTTGAGTAGACATCAAAGCCAAACCCAATCAGAGACTGACAGTGGAAACATGTTTGCTAAATTTAACACTAGACACTCCCTGGCCAACAGGGTCACATACAGAAGCCGCTGTGCTGATAAATACACCCATCCACCCATGAGCAGGGCATCTCCCTGGTTTTTACTATCACCAAATGAAAATAGTGAGAGGAAATACTCTGAATGGAAAAGTGTCCCTCCCTCCATCCCAGGTCTCCTTTCACAGCACCTCAAACCAAATGCTGCTCTGTGCTCAACTTTTAGATAATAATCCCAATAACACTTGCTGTAGTTATTAAGAAGAAAGTAACATTTCTAAAGAGTCACTAACAGCTGCTACCTCATTCTCACTTAAGTCAGTCTGTCTGTCTTTCAATTCCCCTCCTGTCAGCAGTCAGGGTGGCACATACTGGGACCTGATATATGAATGTATATATGAGTGTACTGTATATGTCCACATATGTGTGTACTTCTTATCAAGAGCTGATTTTCTTCTGTTCTTACTGTTGCAGTATTTGCAGTGATATTTTCATTTGGACAATAGTGTGCCTCCAACTTCGTGGCAACAATTTGGGAAAGGCCCTTTCCTGTTTCAGCATAACAATACCACAAGTGCACAAAGCCAGGTCCATAAAGACGTTTTTCTTTTCTTTGCCAGTCCAGTGTGCAGGAATTTGACTGGCCTGCTCAGAGGCCTGATATCAATCCCAACCAAGCCCTTTCTTACCGTTGCTCTCAAATACATCATCATATGCTGGGTGTAATGTTCAGTGTGCCTACAAACTTTTTGTATCGTAGTGTACATGGATATAGGAACGATGTAGGAGCTGAGAGAGCTCATAAACTGCTGGCTGAAGCCTTCCGACCCTCGACACAGGAACAAGAAGAGACTGAATCACTGTCTTTCCCTTTGTCTGTATCCATCCAAACTGAGTTGAATGAATGAAGTAATATGTCAAATCAACTAAACAATGGGTTAACTGTGTATAAATGTGTATAAATAGTGTATATTCTGAAGCAGAAATTACTCAACACCATGAGCATGCATTCCTACTTAATTTGTGGGCTATTTCAAAGCACAAAAAAGTTTAAAAGTCTCAAACCTCGAGCTGCAGCCTGTCTGCATATTTGTCCTCTCACTCCTTCTACATAAACACACAGACACTAACAAAATATACTGCACACAGCTGGACACCAAGTGACCCAGCAAACACAGGAGAGACATTTTTATGTCTCTAGTAATTTTCCCATTATTTCATTTGGTGTTGGAAGAGGTTTAATCAAGAGTGACTTAAAGGGGTTATCATCTGTGTTAAGTTATCAGCCAAGGGCTGGACAGGACTCAAGTTCAAAGGGGAGAGAAAAAGAAAGGGGGATATCAAGTATCCAAAAAAAAAAAAGTTTAAGGTTTTTCCTATGCTGTTTATGACAGAATCAAATCAAATCACAGTTTCTGCTACACATTCACAATTACTTTGCAATAATTTTGTGTCTTTACTGTTTGCTGCTTAACATTGCACATCCAATTAGGTAACAGCACCAAGTCCAACACAGCTGTACTTGTCATGGAGCATAAATATACTAAACTCTACAAAGTGATGACGCATTAGACAAAAGAAAAACATGATACATTTAGTTTTGTGCTGAATAAGATACAAAAAAGCTTTTTTGGCACAAATCTGACATTTTCATTGCGAGAAACATCAAATTTACCCTGACGACTCCTTGTTAACGCTTTTTGGTCACGATGGGGAAACGTAGCAAGCTAAAACCACAGCTTTGATGTATTATTGCCTTATATACACATAAATATGTGAATTTGAATAAATGAAGGAATTTTAGCAAACCTCTTTTCACATCCAGCAAACACAGGGCAACATTAGCATTCATTTGGAGTCGAGTGTTTGTCCATCGCTCCCAATATCTCTTTTTATCTCAGTTTTTAATTTCCACCAACTTCTGAGACCTAAAGGTAGTGTATGCACATTCCCTAGATGACAACAGGTGCGATATCTCAATCTTTAGCTGCTAAATGCTCCACAGTGTTCACCACCCCTAGTCACTAACTTAGTCTATTAATCGTTTGGCGCTGACAGGTAGCGTACAGTTGGTTTAAAAGAGCTTTTTTGCTGAAAGCTGAAAAACCTACCAAACTAACAACTAACCTAAATAATTCTCTGTGGGTTAATAACTACTAGAGACCCCTCTTACATTACACATAATTCGATCCATTGTTACTATAAAAATATTGATTAGCTCAGCTTTAAAAACCAAACTGTCTGTACCTGTCTAAAAGATGACTATGAAGTAGGGAGCTGTGTCAGGGTTCAAGAGGTGGGCTTCTTAAAGGAAGCGGCGTGGCAGACTACTGGAGACAGATGACTGTGAGGGGGTCAAAGGTTAAGTTTAGGAAATACACAATCACAGCCTTGTTCTGGGTGACGAGACGCGAGCGCTCAGGGAATTTATGTCTTTGCCTTTAGGGGATTTCAGTTACTCTAGTTTCAGTGTGTATATGAGAGGCTGAGAAACTGTGCGGTGAGAGGTGAGGGGGGTGGGGGGGGGACAGGCACGTGATTGGTGGAAGCGGAGTTCAAGTTCAGCAGTCGAGACCTGCAGGTCTGGAGTGTGCCTCAGCCATCAGACAGCCGGGTCAGGCCTGAGTCGTTTGCTACGGCCCATTTCACTCAACTCTTTCTCATCTCAGAACAACGCACATGAATTATAAATAAAGCAATTACAGTGTACTGTAATGGGTTAGGGTGCACATGGTGATCGTTAAATTACAATAAAACAGAAATTAAAGAGAAATTAAAATGGGTCGTTATTCTGAATTTCTGCACATGGGTAACATTGAGAACTTAGGTTGTTGGGTTTTTTTTATCGAAATGAAAAACAGATTTCACTCGCGACTATAAAATGTATTAAAGTAACCCGCAGCATAAAGTCAAGATCACAGACAATAAACCAATCATGTTTTCCCACTATTTATAAAGACCTGAAACAATAAAGTCTGCGCTTTTAATAGTGTGATCAAACACCTCTGAAGCTCTTTTTTGACTGACACAATGGTAAACATGCATATTCTTCATTCATCTCAGTAAGTCAACCCCATAGACTGTATGTAAATATATGACAACCACAGTTAAAACTCAGTAAAGAAGTCTTGTATGAATGGGTCCAAATGAGGCCTGTTTGATTATCCCGTGTTACACAGTGACGTGTGTGTGTGTGTGTGTGTGCGTGCACATGTGGGTGACGTTCTGGTTTACGGCTAGAAGCTAAATCGTAAATCTCCTCCTCTCACCTTGTGACTGAGCGAACTCATCTCTGTGACCTCCTGCGACCTCGGTGGCAACCAGGACGACGATGACAGTGCAGACCAGACCAGTCCTCCATAGCGTTTCCATGGTTACTACAGTAGTAGCTATAGTAACAGAATTCAGTGCAGTAGTCCCCGGGCCTCTGTCCCAACATGTCTCCAGCCCTCTCGGATGCCCCCTCGCCTAGCAGTGGGACAGCTCAGCGCTCTGTTGGGCCATTGCTGAAGGATCAGTGGACAGTTCAGACAGACATAGCAGCCTCTACAGTGTGTCGGTCAGTTAGTGGTGGTGAATCCTCACAGACGGAGAAGAGGCCTGGATGGATCCTCAAAGGGGGCTCAGCAGTGATGGTAGGTTTAGACTCGTCTCTGCAGCCCTGTAGACAAGAAATTGTTCAGTGTCTTTAAGAGGAAAGGCAGAGAAGGCAGTGAAAGGGAGGGGAGAGGCAGATTTAGGCTTCATCTCAAAGAGGAGGGAGGAACAAGGCCGACATAGTGAAACCCAGACTAAGAGAGAGAGAGCATGAGATCCTGTTGACCCATGCATTTCCCAGTCTAATAAGACACATCTACCCAGTTCATACACAGCATCCAGTGAGGGACCGCCCAGTCTTGCATTGTTCTTTCAGCTAATCAATCTTGGCTTTGGCAAAGGGCAAACACCCTGTCTTTCACTCTGATGACCAGAGACAACAGCAGGTCCCAACCTGGGGCCCCTGAGGCCCCTCTCTTTAAGCTGCCTGCCCACCGGAAAGAGTTCAAACACAAAGGAAGCCATTGATCTTGTAAAAAGCTGTGCTTAATGCCCAAACAGGGCTTGAAGTGGGTATTATGTCAGAGGCTCTGGGGGTAAAATGAGCCAATTTGAGAGGAGCAGCAGGTTGCCATCACCGCTACGCTGGCTGACTGTGGCGGTTGGTTGTATGGCTGAGTGACTTGCTGGCTGGCTGCCTGACTGTACAGCTTACTAATTGGCCGGCTTCCTGGCTCGCAGACCGATGGTATGAGTGTCTATATGAAGCTTGTTTACACGTGAGACAAAGTGTAGAGTACTGTAAGGATAATGAGGTGATTTATTTATAAAGCGCCTTTAAAAAAAACAAAGTTACAAAGTGCTTTACAGTAAAATTAGGAATGCTAGAGTAAACAAAATCCAAAACATAAAATAATTACTACAAATTATCATCAGTTAGGTGTAGAGCTGCAGCAATTAATCAATTAACTGCCAACTTGTTTTATAATCAATCTATCGTTTTTGGAGATTTCTTTTGATTACAGCTTTTTAAATTCGAATATTTTCTTTGTTTCTTTGATACTAAACTGAGTATCTTTGAGTTGTGGACTGTTGGTTGGGACAAAAGCAGTTTTAAGAGTTTTAAGATGATTTTAAAAGATACACTGACTTTGCCTGTCTGATTCTGGTTCAATATATCAGTTAAATGAGAGAACTACAGCTTTTAAGTCAACTGAGCGTCCACAGGCAGCTCAGCATCAGAAATTACACCTTGATTACTGACTTTGTTCAATAAGGCAACCAGATTAAGCTTGAGACTGTTAATAATGTAAGTATAAGAGGTATGACGACCTCTGATTTGAAATCATTCAATTGTAGGAAATATTTGGACATCCAGGTCTTAATTTCAGCAAGATACAACATAACACAGGACACACAGACAGAGGGTTTATTGGACATACAGCTGTGTATCATCCACACAGCTGCACCAGTGAAATTCAGAGTTTCTCTATCAACACCTGGAGGATGACTGGAGAAAAACTTAATTTTCCACATTACTAATTAGACTTTCCCCTGCTATAAATAAAAGTTCCTTTTTTTTTTTTAATGGAGCACTATTCCGTTTGAGTTCATTTTTACTTAGAGACCAACACAGTGCGAGTCTGCTTTATAATAACAATGGAAAATGAGTTCCTCAGATCCACAGTACCCATTACAAAAACAGACCAGAGCCAGGATCAGGAGTCACATTTTCATGGGTGCCCTTCTCTTTGACTTGCTTCTCTGAGTTTCCTGGCTTTGGATTGCAGTGTCAGCTAAAACTCAACCCCTTGCTATACTTCTCGCTCACTGTAAAGTCTGCCCACCCAGCTCCCTCTCTCTCTCTCTCTCTCTCTTTCTCTCTCTTTCCCTCTCTCTCTCTCAGTCTCCCCTCCATCCCTCCCTCAGAGCCGTCTGGGGAGAGAAGAGCGAGCGGAGACGCCACACTGGCCCAGATGGCTGGCGGCTAACCAACTGCAGCCAAAGGTAATCGGAAGCAGATGGGAAACCTTTCGGTGACGAGAGCAGGGGGAACAAGTTGCCTCCTGAAAAGAGGAAAAAAAAAAAAAAAAAAAAAAGGAGCGCAAAGCCTGAGGGGAATGAAAGAGAGACAGCAGTGTAAGCTGTTCAAGCCAGCTGGGAGAGCCATTCTTGAGTGTTAATACCCTGAACTGAGTGTGGAGGAATGATTGTGAGTGTGTAGATGTGAAAAGAGCCCTAATGTGCCTCCCATTTCCCCGCGTTTCAAGCAGTATTGTGAAGGTACAGTAAAAGGGGAGAGCTTGCTTTAAAAAACACTGAGGGGTCTTTGTACTGTTGCTGCTTCCTTCATACGTGGAACAACTGAAAGTCTTTCTCTCTTCCCCTCCCTCAGGCTTTCTCCCAGTCATTTCCTGCACAAGCCAAACTCCCCTCCATTTTCATTACTTCTGCTCCCGCTCTCGATTTATTGTGGGGTTATTAAACTTGCAGCTTGATATCAAGTGCATTTCATTACCACTAACTCTCATTTTGTTTATTTTAACAGGAGAAAGAGGGAGAGATCGGACCCCCCAATGCTGTCCCTCGGTGCTTTTTAAGTAAAGCTGCTTAAAAAGATTTGTGGAGGTTTCAAAAGAATCCCCCCACAACAACATGCACGCACTGCTTTCTTGGTAAATTATTGCTCCATTATAAACCGCACAGAAACACAGCTAAATTAAGAATAAGCCGTCTCGCAGAGGTGATGGTGTCGTACATCTTCCGTGGTCTGTTGTGCAAAACTTTCCCTCTGGGCTGTATCACTTTTGCGAAAATAAAAAACGTATGTTTGTCAGCAGGCCAGGCGAGCACATACGCGGACTCTCCGCTCTGTGTTTTGCTTGGATGAGAGCCTCTGACAAGCTACGAATATCGACCATATAGCTGCAATCACGGCCAAGAGAGAGAGAGAGAGAGAGAGAGTGTGAGAGAGAGAGAGTGTGAGAGAGAGAGAGAGTGTGTGTGAGAGAGAGAAAGAGAGTTTGAGAGAGAGAGGGAGAGAGTGAGAGTGGACCCAAGCTGCAGACAGGCCACACAATTTCCAATGCAATCACAATTTGCAAAAGAGGAAAGAAGGGGAGAAGAAAGGGGTCGTTGTTATAACAAGAGAGAGAAAAGTTGGACCACTCAGGATAATTAGGTGGGAATTTAAGGTTGGGCCAAATTTGCAATGTAATCAAGCCAGTGGACCCAGAAGCGTTTTGACACGTCATTTTTTCATCCTGTCATCTACTAGTGAACAGTGACTGGTGCTTTTCATATGGTGTAAAGGATGTACAGTGAAAAAAAAAAAAAAAAAAAAAAAAGACTAACTATGCTGTCCTTGTCTTTAACTGTTGCCAGGGAGAGTGGAGCTATCCGAAAACTAGCACACTAATCAAAGCCATATGACCGGCTCAAAGTAAAGTCTGTGCGGAGCGAACAGATGCTAAGTGTCCCTCAGCTTAGCTCTCTCTCTCTCTCTCCCTCTCTCTCTCTCCCTCTCTCCCCCTCTCTCTCTCTCCCCCTCTCTCCCTCTCTCTCTCCTTTGATCAGAGAGTAGCTCATGAATCAGCTTTAGGTTCAGTTTGTTATTTCATTAAACTGGCAGCGCGGCTTCTCTTTTCTAATAAGTCCATGAGGCTGTGGGATTAAATGGCCCATAAGACGAATGTCACAAGTCAGATGCAGTGTTTCAGACTGCTTCAGCAGCAATTATTCCTTCATAACTGCCTTGAAAAAAAATGAGTCTGGATTCAAACAGATCTCCACATGAAACCCAGAACAGGTGATAAAAATAATACAAAGCATTGAGGGGGGTTAAGGCAGAGGTGGGGGGTGGGGGGGGGGGGGTTATCTCAGACTAAACTCTCTCTGTCTGGTGTAAAGACAGAGAAAAGAGAGGCGGGCATTCCTTTCTCAATTTCCCCAAATAAACAGCGTGCAGATGAAAAGTGGGAACATAAACAGGCCGGAGAACCTCGGATGTGCTCCCCTCACACTGAAAATGTGCCTCTCGAGTCTGAAACAATATTTAGTGAGAGAGAGAGCTGACTCGACATGAAGTGAGTCAGCCAGCAGCTTTGGGAGCAGAGCGCAGATGGCAGTGGAGGGTTTTCTCCCGTTATCAAATTCAATTCGCTGTCATTCTTTAATCTTCATTGAGGATGGCAACAGTTGAAAACCCTCAAAAATCTTCAGTTTACTGCCACAAAAGACGATCCACACATGTGAGATGCTAGAACTGTTTTACATTTGAATGCTGGAAATGGCTCCAATTATTCAGCTTTGATTGAAATAGCTGGCAATTCATTTTCTGTATAGATCAACTAATCATTCAATTCATTATTGAAGCTCTGTTCTTGTTTATCTATGAGTCTTTATCTATCAAGCTTATATAGAGCTGCAACAATTAGTCAATTAATCAATTAACTGAAAGACTATACATTTTGATAATCGATTAATCAGTTTAGTCATCTTAGAGGCCAAACAATTAGCTGGATTCAGCTTCTCATAGATGATGATTTGATGCTTTTCTTTATCAAACATGACCGTAAACTGAAAATGTTTGGATTTTGGACTGTTGATCAGACACAAAAAGCATCTGAGGACATAAACTTTGACTCTGGTAGTTTGTAACGGCAATGTTTTACTACTTTCAGAAATTATAAACATGCCGATGAACGATTAATCAAGGAAATAATAATCGTATTAATCAATAATAAAAATAATCCTCAGTTACAGCCCCAAGCTTAGTGTTTAGTGTGTAGTGTGTAGTTTTTACATAACACTGATGTAGTGCAAAGGGAGGCTTGTAAATGAGTGTGGGTTGCAGTACAGTCCTCAGTGGATGTGTTGTATCAGGAGGGAAAAGTTGTGCAAGTATGTGTGAGTGGTTTGATTGAGAAACTTGTGTGTGTGCTGGCAACACATTCAAGCTGCAAATTTATCTCTGGATAATCAGAGGATAGATTCAAACAATGCGTTAATCATTCTCATAGCGTCTGCAGGCTTCCTCCAGCCAAGCTAAATAATGAAATAATGCATTTATACGGAATAAAACAAACTTTTGACATAAAGGGGGGGGGGGGGGGGGGGGGGGGACAAACATCCAACACAACCTTTAAAACAGGTGCTGGATCAAAAACAAAACTCAAGGCAAAAATCTGACACAAGCTCTGCACACTTGTAAAGCCTTTTTACCAGAAATGAAACAAAACAGAGTGACACTGCACAGAGAATAAGAATGCAAGTGCCATGTGTGAATCAGAGACTGGATTTCATCATAAATAAGCATGCATAATAAACAGAAACCTGCAGAAACCTATACTTAGTGCATCATAGACATCTAACCAATGTGGGACCACAAATGGTATACATACTGCATAAACAAATACATTTAATTATTGCATATATGTGAGCCTAGGAAGTGAGGATTATCATCTTGATGTTACATAGTAGTTTTGTTATGTTTGTATGATATCTTCTGCAGCTTGTAACACATCATTTTTCCACCAAGGAGAAGCTGCAAGTTGCTCCCCCAACCGGTGAACGACACAATGTCACTCTTCACATGTGTACCTCATGTCTGCTGTCGGCCACATCATCCCTCCACCGGCCTGCACACACACACACACACACACACACACACACACACACACACACACACACACACACACACACACACACACACACACACACACATACACACACACATACACACACACACACACACACTGACTGACTGCCCTGTCATCAGCCAATGAGGAGATCCCAGCCACAAGTAAGGGCTCTTAAGGAGAAGAGTAAATTCAGTGATAGGTTTTTAGAGGGAATATCATGCAAATGCAATAAGAACACAGTGAATCCATGGAAGAGCGTATCATGACATAAAAGAGCTTTTAAACTAACTAAATCAGTGCGATACACCTCAGTGCCACAAATGCATTCAAAGTTTCTGCAGAAATATCTCAGGAGAAAGGAGCACACACAGGAGCTAAGAACAGCCTCCTGCCAGCATCATGTCAGCAGCGTTTTCTTCCACAGTCATTGCATGAAAAAGCAGAGAGTGTGGCCGGGCTGGTTGACCTACCTTCCCGTGTCCCCGGGCAGAAGTTTCCGCTGTGAGTCTGTCCTCTGTCCTCAGCGGCGGAGCAGAGAGGAGGCGGCGCCGGCGGGGAGACTCGACTTCTTCCACTTCCAGCAGCAGAGAGAGCCGCAGTGTGGTGGAAAGTTACCCGCAATACAACCAAGAAACTTCCGGTTTCAACTGTCAAAATAACAGCCTTTTTTTTTTCAAGTGAAGTGTTGTAGGGTAGTAAAGGACTGAATTAACAGATTTATTTCCAAATCGTGACAAGGATGGATCAAGAGCTCCATACCAACTGTTAAAGACATGAATGAAAATGTGTGTTTTTGCATCATTTAGTGCACTTTTCACTTGAACCAAAACAAAATACTTACTTTGGAAGAGTGTAAAATTGCCCCCCTGAAATATCTGCCCTTTATGTGGCCTATTACAGATTTTATGTTTCAATATATAAGTAAAAATCCACAGTAGATATGTTCTGTGCAGCTGATTGATGTTGATATAACCAGACAGTAACTGGACCTTTCCTAATTCATGTTTTTTATTGTCTTTGCACATGCATGTAGGGAATATGCTGTACTTCTTTATCAATCAAACAAAGGTTTCTATCAGATGGATTAACATGTATAAAGTCTTCCTCTCCCCTGTCTGTGTTGACCACTGTGTATGATATTTAAGATGTTTTATTTTGAAGTGAATCTGGCAGGCAACAACTTTTAAAGAAAGGTTTTTCTTAATGTGTTCCTTAACAGACCAAAGTGTAAATCGACACAATTGCATTAAAGGTAAGACAGAGGAGTTGGAAAAGTTTGTCATCATCAAATTAGAGTATTGAACCGTTATTCACAACAGATTGATGAGAAAATTGATCCATGAATACATTTCATTTTCTCCATATTAGCAGAATTTTTTTAATATAAAAAGCACCAAAATTATCATAATAACTGAGCTACAAAGATTACCTCTTTTTCACTCAATGCTTAGAGCTAAAGACATGCTGAGGCACCGACCTTTAATTCAAGTGCAAATTTAGTGCATTAGTTGTCTAAAACACTGGTATGTGCAGTTTTCCCCATGCTGTGCTTCACAACATTTCTATCTGAATACTCAATAATCTGTTTAAGTGACACTTCAATTTGTGAGCAGCTGGGATTTCTTGTTCAAGAGCAAGACCTGAGCTACCATTAAAATCTTAAAATAAAGGTTGATGCTTTATTTTGAATGCAGAGCTCTTCCTCTCCGGGTTTGTCTGGTGTTGTTGTATCTGACTTGATTCGGTTGGATCCTGCTGATTGGCTGCTTGATGTGAGACTCCGAGGAAGCAGCTGCAGCCGGCAGGGTGGTGGTGGTGGTGTGTGTGTGTGTTTGTGTGTGTGTGTGTGAGTTGTGGGGGTCGTGAGGGGGAAGGGGGTGGGGGGGTATGGTGGTTATTACACAGGTGTTTGAGTATAGATGTGTGTTCGTGTCATATAATTGTTATTCTATAATGTTTAATAAGAGAGACAGCACATAGAAATGAGGACAGAAAACAGGTATAAAACACAACATAGATTTATGTATAATTTAATATAAAGTTAAATAACCTGCAAGATTTTAAAGAAAAGGTTTGACATTTATTAAAACATCCCCTCCATACATGAAAACAGAAAAATACTGTGTTTAGAACAATAATGTGTGTCTGATATGGGTTTTCCAACAAAAAAAGCATAATACCACACTGAAATCCTTAAAATGACATCTACTCCTTCTCTCTCATAAAAAAAAAAGTCCAGAATCTGTAAATGTGCAAATATTTTCTATTTCAAAAGCTATCCTGTTGGACATGAGATGACCCTCCTACGTCACTGCAAAGTCCATTCTCAGTATTTGTGCACTGAGGGCTTTTAGTTTCCACATCACACTTGCGTAAGTTGAATATTGGATCAGGATTAGCTTCCAAACTAGCTGCGATGTCACAAATCATGCTCTTAGGCCCCTTAAAAACAATATTTCAATAAACACAGACACTTTTCAGTTTCAGCAGATAAATGTGAAAAGAGTCTTGTAGCGTCATACAAAGCATATGTTTTAGTGGAAGGGCGCTTTAATGTTATTTGTATGGGGACATGTATACAGCATGAACTTAAACCCCACGACACTACATTTATAGCCTAAGTTAGTTTGTAATGTCCGTCCCTACATGGGCTTTTACAATATAATTGATAATAAAATAAAACTGAACAGTAAAATACACATAAAACTGCAATACAACACTCAACAATACACATATATGAATTTAAGCACAAAACACGATAACACATATGCACACATTACAACATGAAACTCAACAACAAAGGTCATAAAAATGCAGCACAAAACACAAACTGACAAACAACAAGCAACCAGATATGAAGCTACAACCATGAGATAGTTAGCTTAGCATATACATACATAAAGACTGGAAACAAGGAGAACCTCCTAAAAATAAAAATTGACACAGTATCATGTTATACTTTGACACTAAAACACATTATTTTACTGCTGCTCTGAGGTATTTCTTGACTGGGACCAGTAACGTGTTTCTTTATACACTTAAGATATAAATAATGTGTTAATGGTGGCATTGGTCAGAGCCAGGCAAGCTGTTTGTTTCCCCGTCTTTCAACTATTTATGCTAAGCTATGCTAACTAGCATCATGCGTAGTTAGCATCATTTAAAAGAAGTGTGACATTTTGAGAAACGCAGGTTCACTTTCTGGTGGAAAGTTTCACGAAAAGATGATTAGCTTATCACAAAAGCAGGAAACAGAGATAACCGCTTAAACTTACAAGTTAACACAGATATATCTTGTTTGTTTATTACATACAAAAGCAAAACAGTAGGCTAAAAGAAAAAAAGAGAGAAAAGAACAGACACATTGTGGTTTTACTATTTTAACGTGTTAAGAAGTAATTGTTTGTGAGCCGTGTTAAGGTTAAGGCCTGTTTTTGGAGGAAAGGGGAGGTGGGGGGGGGGGGGGGGGTGTTAGACACTGTTCTGACTTTGTAAAGAATCAAGCAGGTTATAATGAGCTCAAAGGTTTTGTTCATGTCTCACCCAGCTTGAGGTTGTACTGAAGTAAATAATAATAGAGAATACCAGAACACGTGAACACACTGTCAAGCTAGATTCATATATGCCTCTCTCTCTCTATCTGTGTGTGTGTGTGTGTGTGTGTGTGTGTGTGTGTGTGTGTGTGTGTGTGTGCGTGTGTGTGTGTCTGTGTGCGTGTCTGTGTGCGTGTGTGATTGTCTCTAACCCCCAGTTCCTCACAGCACCTTGCACTGCTCTCAGATCTACAGATATATCTTTGTCTCTGAAGCGACAACATCGTTAAGCAGTGAAATGTAAGTAAACTTTTGATTTAACAGCAGAAAAAGTGTGTTGTTTTGACAGATTACACTTACACACAAAACATACATTTATTTCTTATATGAAAAACAAAACAAAAAATGATACTGGTAGTAACAAAATGATGAAATGGCCTGATGAAAAGTACTGAAACTACAGCAGCTTGACAAAATGTTCATATCCTTAAAATTTAAGGTTTTTACTGGTTAATCAATTATTTTCCTTTCCTAAATGCCACATACTTGAGATTACGGTATTTGTGTGTGTGTGTTTTACAGAACTAATTTCTCTGAAGAGTTTTTAATTTAATCCAAACCGAGTCGGGAAATGTAGAATAATCTGTGATATTTAAATTCTTACTCATATCATCAAAAAAAAAAAAAATCTCCCTTTAAAATGTTTTTTTAAATTTCCACAGCTGTGTCTGAGCAGTAAAAAAAGGGACAAAAAAAGAATAAAACAGTGTGTGCACCACAGTCACAGTCAGGGTTGAGATGTTGTTGCTCTGGCTTACAAAAGTAGAGATTACATGTGCAAAAATATAAATAGCTGCTTTCATTGTGCCTCGGAATAGAAAAACCAAAAATGGGTAGGTTTTAACACACCCAAGAGTTTCGTGTGTGTGTGTTTTTTATCGCTTGTAACTTTTCTTGAAAATTACTGGATGTATTTTTGGTCCTGGAGTGAGGCATATCTGCAAAATGTTCCATTCACAGTCAAGCGATAATGGCCTGGACAGGAGAAAGAGGATTTCATTAACACAACTGAGGTGTAACAATTTGAACATTACATATACGTTTTGAGATTGAGCCACAACTCACCCAAAAAAGTGGCATCATGATTAGCACTTTTTCATTTCCTGAACAGAAATGAAGTGACTGCTGAGGCTGTGTTGTTCTATCTAGGTCTTTTAAAAAACTGTACAGTCATTAAAATGCAAATAAAATGGGCAATTGACATCACTGCAGATCTAAACTAAACAAGCTCATTTTATTTGAGGAAAAAAACATGAATCATAACAGAGAGACAGAGAAATTCTCCATTTTTTCCACTGATGCAGGAAAGTATGTTCCAGTTTTGGGGCATTTCTGACCTTCATATGAATTAAAGTCCTCCTACATCTCAGGTTAAATCTTCTATTTTTTTCCAGTCTGGGGAAAAAATGTGTACATTGTCTGTTAGCCTACACAATCCCAAATGTTGATGTATGTATCGAGGAATGCTTTGAGTTACATAACCCGGACTAACTTACTGATAGCGCAACCAAAATAATCATGACCTAAAATAACTCTTAACAGCGAAATAGTCACCCCTGGAATGTTCTTGACTTGAATCACGTAATCTACAGAAAACACAGCTCGTATTAGTTAAAGAAGCAAATAAGTGACCTCATTGTGATACTCGCAGGAGAGTACAAGAGCTAAAGGTCAGCGTGTGAATAATGTGCTTAGCCTGAACGCATCGCTTGTGTTTTCAATCTTTCTCTCTCTGTAAACTATTCCACTACTCGTACTGCAGACGATATTCACACAATATCGACTTGATCCTGGCAGTCTAACGCTGACATTAGTGGAAATGATATGACATTTAGTATCATATTGTAGTGAAGAGCTGTGGTTGAAGGTA